>NW_009258414.1:984584-1025230 GCF_000687185.1 Egretta garzetta
GACGCTCCTCATCGTCTTCTTCACGGTGTGGGTTTTCGGTGGGGGCACCACGGCCATGCTGTCCTGTCTGAATATCCGGTGAGTGCGGCGTGCATGGGGCTCCCCTGGCACAGCACATCCACTCCCTCGTCCCACTCTTACGTTAAGGTGCTCAGTTTTAAGGGACAAGAGGAAGACCCCGTCCTTCCCCCTGAAGCACAGTCCTACCCACCTGGCATTGCTTGTCCTAACCCTGTGCTTGTTTTCTGCTCCGCAGGGTCGGTGTGGATGCGGATCAGGAGAACGTGGTGAGTGCAGCAGCGCCGGGCAGCCTCTGCAGAGGAATTTGCACTGTGCTCGGTGCGGGGGTTACGTCGGAGACGATGTCAATGCCCCTCTGTGCTCCGCTCCCTTCCAGCTGTGGGAGGGTTTTTAGCTCCTCTGGTGAAAGAGTTTGCAGTCAGTGGGAGTCATGGCCTTTCTGTGCTCTCTGTGGCTCTCACGAGGCTTGCTTTCATTCAGTTGGAAAGAAGGGCAAAGAAGAAACGCTGGACTGTTTAGTCAGTCCATGTTACTGCTGCAATAGATTCAGTCTCTCCCTTGCTGAGTTTGAAATAAATACCAAAATGTGCATGAAATGGAGGCTCTCTGCCTCATCCCAGTGTCCAGGGCAGTACAGAAACACCATTTACTGACCCATTTTATGTAGTATCTTCTGTCCCGCTTTTACCCATGGGTACCCTCGCCCTCTCCTTTGCCCCCATGTTTCCTGTGGGTAGTTACATGGCAGCCCAGGAACCACCAGCTGTGCTCAGATAAATGCTGGAGCCCTGTGGCATCGGGAGTTTTCCTGCCTGGTAGCCCCAAACTGCCTCATCTGTGCATCTGCAGCCCGGTCGTGCTGTGGGGTTTGCACCTTGGAGGTTCATTTTATTCAGAGCCATTTATTGGGCTGTTCACCTCCTGGAGATAAAGCGTCAAATGCTAAAGGCAGCCCAGAGCCATAAATCTGAAAGCCAAATTTCTGTGAAATATATAATTGTATTCATAGTCCCCTCCAAACAGTATTATATTTTTTCTTCCACTAAAAGGAAGCCAGGAGTCCCCATAACACACGATTATTTGCATACAGAAATCTCAGGCGAGATTTGATGGAGGTTGGACCTGTCAGTCACTATTAAATGTGATGTCTGGATGCAGCTGCTGGCTCTGAGGCATTTTAAGACTTGGGGCCAGAAACTGGAAGGCTCTAGCAGAAAAATGGTCACTCTGTGCTTTGATACCAGCTCCCTAAGGCTGTTGCACGCTGCTAAATGCAGAGCGTGGTGCTGGAAGCACCTTCAGCCTGTCGTGATGTGAATGTCCTTATACTCGCTGCAACCCAAAGGTTTTTTCTGAAGAGGCAGTGGGAAGGTGTGTGTCTCCTTATGCCCCCCTGGGGATAACCTGGTGCCCTGTGGGAGCTCCTGGCCCCGATCCAGGTCGTGGCACCTTGCCACTGCTGCTTAATGTTTCACTCTCCCGCAGGGTGTCCCGGAGAGCGAGAGGAGGAGTACGAAGGCAGAAAGCGCCTGGCTCTTCCGCATGTGGTACAACTTCGATCACAAGTATCCTTGAATGGTGGTTGGTGTGTGCCGTGCCAAATCCCATCTGCCGAAGCAACTCCGTTGACTCAGAATGTGATCTGCTTCCCGCTTAGCAGAGGAGCCAGCGAGTGCTTTCCCATCAGGGCTGATTTTTATTTACACCTCCTTGTCCCTGTGGCCGAGAGAAATGACCATTTCCACCCGCTGTTAACTGGGAATGGAGCAGTAGCTGAGTTCAAAGCTGGGGTCTCTGAGGGTGGAAGCTCAGGGGGTCCTTGATTCTTGTGGCAGGTGGGCAGGAAGGGCAGGAGGTCTCCTCATTTGTAGCCCTCTTGCTAGATCTGTGCCGCTCGTCCCTTGCAAATGCTTTGCCATGAATTGGTGGAGGAGCAATCTGCCAGGCTGAGAGGCATAGGATGAAGGGACAAGTGATGCTGCCAAGCCTTTTCTTACCGGCACTGTGTCCTGGTCCGTTTGGTTGCATTCACGCTGCTCATCCCTACAGTTCTTGTGCCTCCAGGGACTTGTGTTTCTTTACTTCCTGTGATTTCCTGAAGACACCGAGTCCTTCACCGCTGCCTCTGTATCCCACCCCTCGACTTACTGACATCACCCTATTCCCTGTTATTCCTTAACCCTCTCCGCAGCTATCTAAAGCCTCTGCTGACGCACAGTGGTCCTCCTCTGACAACCACGCTCCCGGGGTGCTGTGGGCCTGTTGCCCGGTGCCTGACGAGTCCTCAGGCATACGAAGTGAGTCCATCGGTGTCCTTTCTGTTGCGGTGTTGGTGGAGTTTGACGTGTTTACGTTTCTGTGTAGTTTTTGGATGCTGCTCTGCAGCATTGAGCTGGGAGCCTGGGGGGGAGGTCAGATACTGTGGCTGATGGATGAGCTAATTCCTGTGGGCATTTTGCTTTTCCAGCTGACTCTTTGGTCATGAAGGGACTCGTGGTGTATTCGTGGTGGTTCCTCAGTGACTGGCTCAATGAGGCTGTCACGAGGAAGCTGTCATGGGTGTCCTTCCCCAGGACAAATTTCATCATCCCCCGCTTTCTTCCAGCCTTGCAGCTGAGCCATTCCTGTAGCCCCTTCAGCTGCATCACTTGCAACCAAAAACGTTGCCAGCATCTGAACTGGGGCTGATTTTCTCCTGAAATGGTAAAGAGCCCATGTTTGAGCAGCCCAGAGGGGCAGGGAGATGACGAGCAGCTTTGGAGAGCCCGTAGGCAGTGACCTCTTTCACCATCACTGCAGAGCCTGCGTGCACCCGCACTCTTCGAGGAGCTGAGTTCGCTCGTCAGGTTTGGCCTCCCATGGCTCTGCAGGTGGCTGGTGCCGGCACGGCTCTGCGGCAGGGCCGCAGCACTTGGGGCATTGCCATGGCCAGGAGCCCCTTGCAGTGGCAGCTCTCCGTGGCAGGAGTTTTCTTGCCCTTCCTGCAAAGTATCAGCGTTGAGTTCCCTGCACAAAACAGAGATGGCTCTGGTGGGTCAGCGATGCAATTCCTGTGGTCATGGGTATTTTAGTCCGGTCAAAGCCACTCAAAACTGCATTCCTCATGTACCTGGTTTATGGCATCAGAAGGAAGAGCTGAGAGCGCCCTTTTAGGCAGAAGTTAGGGTGTTGTGCGAGTCTCTTGGGCTCAGAGATGCCTGTGTGGCACATCTGGTTATGGTCATGGTGCAGGGGAGTCCGTGGGTCCATGCCTCTATCTGCTCATTCACTGCCACCGTGCGATTTCAAGCATAGCTATTCAGGAAGAGTTAAACAGAGCTTTCCTCCTGTTTGTTGCCCAGAATCAAGAGCAGCTGAAGGACGATGACTCTGACCTCATTTTGAACGATGGGGACATCAGTCTGACCTACGGGGATTCCACCGTCAACACCGACTCAGTCGCATCCAGCGGCACGTCGCGGCGGTTCGTGGGAAACAGCTCTGAAGACGCGCTCGATCGGGAGCTTGCTTTTGGGGACCATGAACTTGTAATCCGGGGAACGCGCCTGGTCCTTCCCATGGACGATTCGGAGCCACCATCAAACGTCCTGGATAACGCAAGACATGGTCCAGCATAAGGTTGCTCGGTTTAATTGACAGTAATATTTGCATATATGATCAAGAAATATGTACTACCTAAAGTCTAATGCATGTCTCGAAATGTCTAAGCTGTATAAATATTATTTATATGGTGTCAGAAGAATATAAATATTCTCTGCCAAGCACTTGTAAAGAACAAGCTGCGAATTTAAGTTAAAAACTGTGTTGACTGCACTGTGTAGGGTGGAACTGTTTTAGCGTAAGAGTCTTTTGCACACAGTGAGCTTCTTTAATGTGTGATTTGACAAGGGTTTAGTTCCCAGCGGGGTAAGTAAAGGAGCTGACTCCCTGTTCATCCTTTGAGCCTGGGAGAGGAGGGTGGCGAGGTGCTGGCGAGCAGTGGAAATCGCTTTGTATTCAGATGAGGATTGTTTGGTTTTTTGGGGTTTTTTTTGTCTCCGATCTTTGGATAGTCACAGTTGAAATATCAGCAAAAAATCTGCCCACAGACCCTCTTGCCGGGCAGTGGCTGGTGATAAACTTGTTGGCTTTGTGGGAACCCGAGCTGGGACCTGGAGACTTTCTGCTTTTTAGTGACGCTCTGCCCAAGCCTTGCTATAGCGGGCTAACGGCAGGCACCGGCCACGGCTGATAGCAAGGACTGCGGGCGTCTGGCTGCTCGGGTCGGGGCAGGAGGGAGGGCTGGTTTCTGTCCGTAGTCTAGTTTAGGAGAAGGAGGTGATCCCACAGAAACTACACCAGGCATGCATGGATTTTAGGGCTGAGCCCATCTTTCAGTGGTGGCTCAAGCAGCTTTCTAGAACCAGCCATCAAATTCTCAATTGGCAATGAATTTTCACTAAATTTGGGAAGCGAGCGTGTCTTTGTGCGAGCGAATCCCTTCTCCTGCAGTTATGGGCATAGCTGAGATGTGCAGAGCTCCCGCAGTTGCACGCGGGGCCGCGGAGTCTGGCCAACCTCGGACACAAGTTTTACGGCTGCAGATTGACACGGTACCTCCGGACCTCTCCAGAGGTATTGAGCATCTAGGTGGTACTGAAGGGGAGTTGTCCGTCCGTCCTGTATAGTCAAACATCGTTGCACTTTGTTTAATAACTCCTTAGCATGTTGTGTGTCTGTAATCCCCGCCTGATCTCTCTCGTGTCTCTTACCATTTAATGAGAAATGTTTGCGAGTTGATTTTGTTTGTTTTTTAATTTTTATTTTCCAAGGAAGAGCACAGAACAATTTGCGATTTCACACTAGTGTTAAAGGATTTACTCTGTAGTTATGGGAATGGCTAAAGGTGCAGTGAAATTGTTAACCCTGCCATCCTTCTTTTTCTCCTGAAAAGGGGGAATCACAGAAATTTACTGTATGTAATTTTGTCTATTTTAGCTGCAGTTTTGCTGTACAAACCTTTCAGGGTTACCGGTGCACTACAGGCCCGTTCTGGAGTTAACCCTCTTCAGAGGGCTTAAACAGAGGTGTTTCAAAAGAGAATATAAGAAAAAGAGCTGGGCGAGTCCAAGCATTCGCAGCTTCCATTGGCTTTCCTTGGAACGAACTCTGCATCTCCCAGGATCCGACCCTGAGACCTCAGAGCAGTTTCCCCACGGCTGTTTTCCCCAGCACCACCTGAGAGTTGGAGGAGACAGGGAAATACTGAAATTTTTAGCATATATGTATAGTTGAGAAAATAAATTTAAACTTTTTTTTTTTTTTTTCATTTTCTCAGGTCTAAGTAACATTGCCTTAAATATATGGATGTGAGACTAATTATTTTGGCATTTTATCCCCACGAAAATGCTTTCTTTTTCCTTCTGAACAAAATGTTTAAGTGTTGCCATAGGACTCCTCTAGAAGGGGGGTAACGCTCTGTTTATATTTAGACAGGACATCTTCCTTGCACCGGTAAATGGCAGTCTTGCTGTTGATGTAGCTGTTGGATTAGCGCTAGCCTCTTTGTTTCCTGCTATGCAGGAATTCCATAAAGCGTGCATTTTATATGATGTCTGTAACTTAACTTCGTGTGTTTAAAAAAAAACAAACAAACAAAGAAGGAAAAACAAAAAAAAAAGTAGGTACCTGTTGACTTTAGGTTTACTGCATCACTTCTACATCCTGTTTTTTGTTTGTTTTGCCTGTCTGAAGAGGTATGATAAATAACTACCTCTTGTTTTTTCCTGTATAATCTGACTATGAGTTCAATTTACAAAGCTGGCGTTGGTGCAGCCGGAGGTGCAGAATGGTTCTGCTCCCCCCGAAAGCCTGCGGTCCCATCACCAGGCCCCTGGCACCGGTGCAGCGTAAGGGCGGCACAGGGCTCCCTCCCGGGCAATCCCTGGCTGAGGCGCAATTTTGCGGCCAAGCGCTGTGAGGTGGCCACAGCCTGATGTTTTACCGTAGCCTTGGTGGCGTTTCTCTCTTTCTCTGACCCTTTGACTTCAGTGGTTTATCCACTCTCTTTAAGCTTGCCAACACGTTACCATAAGCCTCAGCTTTTGACGCCAGTGACAGTTTGGTTAGCGCCTTAAAGAAAAAAAAAGTTAACAAATGATGATTTTCTGGGTTACCTGTGAACTCTTATGATCCATACATAATATAACCAGGACCGTTTTGAATAGTCTTGGTGACTGAATGAATCTAAGCTGAAATTCAGGAGTGATTTAATAAATGACTCGGATTCATCCCCAGCTGATTACTTTCTTTGTCCTGCTGCAGCGGAGAATACACGCGTGCCTGGTTTTCAGATGCAGACCCTGATGGCTTGCGTGCTGCAGATGAAGTTAAGGGTACCGTGGAGAATCAGGCCCCGAGACCTTTTGCCAAATAGAAAAGGCAGCCCCGAGGAGGCAGTTTACAGCTCCCACAGAGATTTAGTGAAGGTGCCCTTCTTCTGTAAATTGAATTTTCATGGTTTTTGCACACGAAAAAGCATTGTAGGTAAAGTTATGATTTGTACTAGTACTGTCGATTTGTGTGGTAATGGCATTAACTCCGTAGTTGTGGTGTTTGTGCAGCTGATCTGTGATAGCCGATGATCACTATTGGACCTTCTGTTTACACTGACTAAATCCTTTACTGTTGCGTTGTACTGTGAAAGAAGGATTATGGGCCTATAAAAGATTTTTTTTTTTTTCTTTTTTTTTTCCTGGAATTGTGTGTACCGTTTCATTAATTCACACGGAAATAAATCTGTAGCAAAATGATGACGTGCCACTTGACCTTCTCAGACTAGTTTGTTCATGGCCTTTGGCTGGCGGGCAAGGCAGCAGCCATGGATGTGATGCTGAACCCCGTGGGCTGGAGGGGCCATCCTCCCTTGCAGGAGCAGGTGCTGGGGACTGGAGAGATGCTGATGTCTGCTAAAAGCCGCTGCAGCTCCCGGGCTCCTCCATGGACAGCAAAACCCAGCTGGCGTAGCTCGGCCCACTCACACATGTCCTGGGGCGGTGGGTGGACCTGCGCAAGAGGCATCACTACGGGGTGTTTGCAAAATTGAGGCTCCTGAGCTTTCGTGGGCTTTTATGTCCCATATTTTTGTTGAATTTGCAGTTGGGCTCATGGCAGCTGCTCTGCCGTCCTTCAGAAGCGATTCTGCCCGCCATCTCCCATCTGTACCCTTTTTTTGGTGCTATGTGCTGTCAGAGCAGCTGAAGAGGTTTGTTGTTCAAATGTTTTACAATCCTTCAATACAGAGGGCATCTCAGAAACTTCAGGAATCTGGTTTTGAGAGTTTTGATTTGCAAAGGACAACCTTCACCTTTCAAACGGTTTAAAAATACATCCTTCGTAGCTCTGTATCACTGCGAGAGGATAGCCCCTGAAACCCAGTTCAACACACTTGTCTTCCATCCATAGCGTTGGCCAGCTAAGGGGATGTCTGTTCTGCTTTCTGAAGGTACTGCGGTCCTCGCATGGGGCGGCAAGGCCTGAGCTGTCATGCTGGGCTTTGCCAAAGCTTTGGCTGCAGCTCACAAAAGCACGGTGTGTCTGCAAGCGAGATGGGCTTGTCCAGCATCATGCTGGTCGTGGGTGGCCTGTGCTACTGCAAGTCACAGGAGTGGGACAGGAGACAACGGTGTTGATTTTCTTACTATGAAATGATGCTAATTCCACCATGCACTCTTGCATCTCAAAATCCTGACAATCAGACTAAACACCGCTAATCCTGCTGGGTGCACACCATCCAGCCCAGCTCGGGTCGTATGCGGGCATGTAACTAAACCAAACAAGGATGTAGTTTAGCAATTGAACAAGTGCCTTTCGGCAGCTCTTTACCCTCATAAACCCTGAAAAGAAGTGCAGCACACCCCTTACAAATGAGTTGTTTTGTTGAAATGTGGTATGATTCAGGCCCTGGGGCTCACCATGGGTGAGGGCTATCTCCGGTGCCCAAAATATAGCCAGGTCCAGCCGGTGTACGTCCACCTTTCCCAATGCTTGCAGCTGCAGGCAGGCATCGGCATCCTCTGGGACAGGTTTGCTGTGTCATGAACTGGCATGTCATTTCAGCCATGCAAAAAGATTTTGGGTAGCTGCTCTTCAGAGGCATGGAAAGAAGGGACGAGGCAGATCTCTGCATGTCTGGGGAGGGGGACTTGCACCGCAGGTGGGCACGTAGAGCCACCGCTTGCTGAATAGCCCCCATGTTATTAGTTCAGTTCAGTTTGAGCTGATGAGGGACAGCTTTCAGTCAAGCTATCGTACCACCTGGGCATGTTCATGCGGGGATCAGTAAAATGCAGGGAAATGGGCCAACGCCAGGTATCTACAGCCTCAAAAAAATCACAGGGCTGTTTTTAGAGCAATCCTGTATTCTCATGCCCAAGGCACAGACAGTCTTGGCTCTCTGTCTCCATGTCATGCTGGGGAAGCCTTCATGTGAGGCAAAATTAAAAAAAAAAAAAAAGGCAAGCTTTTAATTCTTCTTCCTTATCTCATCATGGCCTGCAAGGATCTCTTGTCCTTGCTGGGTCCTCTAGATGGCAATATTGGAAAGGACAGTAATTGTCCATCACCGCCCTGTCCCTGCAGGTCCAGGCAGTGCAGAGGCTGCCAGCCCACCCCTGCTCCAGGGACCCTCTCCACCCCCTGCCGTGTTCGCCATGCCTTACACACCATCCAGCTCCAGTCTTTATCTGCAGAAAGGAGAAGAGACTCCACTGCAACACAGACTGCTCTTACACCCTGAGCCCCTTTGCAGAAGCCACCACCACCTCAAAGGAGGTGCTTGGCTTAGCAATGGCCTCGCTGCTGAAGCCTGGATCTGGCTGTCTCAGTGGGGAACCTGTGGGTAGGCATCAACACCCAGGAGTCTGGAGGCGCCTGAGGTGACCTTGTGCTCAGCGACTGTCTACCCTGCATCTTGCTTTCCTCTTTAAGGCCAGCTGCTCGTTGATTTTTTTTTCCCCCTCAGTTAGGCTTTTAGAATCAGGAGTTTAATGCTACTGGTCACAAGCTGGTTAGCAGGACTGATTTTAGCCCCTCAGAGATAAGATGCAGCCCTTGCTCGAGCTGCTGACAAATATCAGAGGCTCCCCAGCTCTCACAGGTAGGACATCACCTGGGCTTTAAGCCATTCCTAGCACTAGAAGTTGCTGTCATCTGCAGCCGATGTGTGATCATGATGGCTGTTTGCGCTGTTGCAAGAGGACTTGTCTCCCTGCTTGGCTTCTGCTCATCACAGCTCCAAAACAGTGTTTGTCACCAGATGTGGGGAGTATTCTGGAGGAAATATCTTGTCGAGGTTAAGAGAGGAGGTGGGGGTGGAAGTGCCTCTGGGATGCCAGTGGGCCCAAATGTATTCTTAAAATACTAAATTGCAAAAAAATCTTTTGGCCACATGTGTCTGTGATTGGAGAATAATTGGAAGATGAGGCAAGTAGAAGGGAAATGAAGAAATGGTGTCCTTGCTGAGAGTCTTAACAAAATCTGCCAAGCCGATGAGAGAACCCAGAGGCTGTGGGAGTATTTGTGTCCTCCCTGTGTCCTGTGCAAGCACAGCAGCGCTGCCCAGCACGAGCACCACACGTGCCCGCTGCTTTCCATCTCCTCTGCTCTCTGCTGAGCTGGGGGTGATGGAGGTGTCAATATAAAGGCATTTGCAACTCACCTGATGCCTTCAGCCATGTTAACATCAGCAGCTGCTTTGGTGGCAGGAGCAGCCCTGGGGACAGCCTGGCTGCTGGTGCCCTGATCTCTCTACTGTTAGAATTCGGCTTAGGGGAGAGCAGCACAGCAATGCAGTGGGTCTGATGACCCTGAAGGCTCCTGGCCCTCGAACAGGCCCAGTAACAAGCAAGGCAAAGTCTCAGGGGGTTGGCTCCTGCAGAGGTGAGGTGTCAAGGGGTGAGGCTGGAGAGCCCAAAGCTGGGGAAAGCAGAATTCAAGCCTGTCACTGCTCGGCATTGCAAGATGGTACCAAAGGTGTGCAAAGATCTGCTCTCAGAATGGAGTTTGGGAACCAGGGGCTCTGGAGCATGTTACTTTGGGACATGCAGCCCTCGCACAGGCCATCTTGGTGCTTTTCCTTACTCCTGTGCTTACAGTCCATGCTGGGCACTTCGAGCCCGGGTCGGAGGCTACAAGATCCCTTAATGACTGCAAGAGACTCTGTAAGGTTCAGGACTCTAGGGTAGCAGAGCCTTGATTTTGTTGGCCAATATTTAGACATGCGTATATACAGAAGGATTTGCTCTTTATTAATTGGCCTTTCATAGGAAATTCCACCAGCTGTCCTCCTCCGAGGGGTGCCAGCGACGCTCCAGCCCCAAGGAGTCCATATATGGTTGCAATCTCCTAACCCTGCGTGTTTCGCAGAATAGTGTGGTCATAGCTACTTTTAAGGATACGTGTGAACATTGCTCCCTTTCCTGCACGCATAAGTTCCCAGGAATGCAGACAAAGATAAAAAGTGTATAAATTAAAGCTGTCAGCTTTATGCAGCATGTCAGCTCTTCTACCTGCAGCAGCAAGGTTACTTATTCAAGCCTACCCACATGGGCGCTGCGCTGAGCTGGGAAGGCACCACGGTGCAAAAGATGCTTTGTGAATAGGAAAATACCAACCGACCGAGCACCAAAGCATTTTGCAATGTAAATGTGCATAGGCTGAGACAGCAGCAGAAATATCTTCCCTTGCCCTTCTTCCTCCTATAAGCAATGTTGAACAGCCAAGAGATGCAGGTACCCGGCAGCTACCCCTGAGCCCTTTTTGTTTGTAAGGGTCTTCTGTATCATGAATTCTGCCTGATCCTTCTGCCAGGGGCGTCTTCCTGCTCCTCCTCCTCCCTGCTTCTGTGGTTTGGTGTCCACAGTCCACAGCTAGCTCCTGCTCCGTTCATTCTCCAAATGCAGCAAGAGAAGCTACTGTCCCCTTCAGCGTTGGTAGCAGTAAATGTCCTGCAACTCACTGACCTCCTCCTCTCCCCCATGCTAGCTGCAGCCCCTTTGCCTGACTTAGGATGGGATAATCACAGAAAATCAGAGGGAGGGGGCAATGTTCTGCACCTACATCCCACCGACAGCATCTCCCTTGCCCCTCCTGCAGCACTGGCCTGTACCAAAATGCACTTTTTCTGCTTAGCAGCTCCACGGGCATAACCCTAAAGACAGCTAAGGTCAGTACATCTCCCCCATCCCCGCAGCATCCTCATTCTCTGCAGTGCCCTGAAGTATCTCCTCTTCTCCCTTCGATGATGGAAGGCTAAATCTCTTCTTCTGTGATATGGCTCGCTCCTAAAACTCCCCGAGATACAAGAGGAAGGGGAACGACAGATGCAGCATTGCTTGCTTTTCCCTTTTCCCAGGCAGTTAATATTAATCACTGGTGCTTTTGGATCCATTGTGTGAATTCTCCCAACCTCTGAAGCTTTTGAGGTCTGTAATAAGAGAGAATTAGAAATGCCTCTGGATGTCTGTGACAGAAGGGCCAGATGTAATACAAACTTCTTCCCTTCACCAGATACTCTGCCATATTTTTTAGCTGTGGAATACACATGAACATCCTGAAGCTATTTAGTTAAATTATGCCTGGTTGAGTGGCCTGAGGTCACTATTTGCATCAGTGTCCATTTTTCAAGGTGCAAAATCAAGGATTCCTCCGATGAGGCAGGTCAATGCTGCAAATGCACAAGGTATGTCCGGGTTATGTTTTCCATCCTGGGACTTCAGAGCTATGTCCGCTGCTCACATGAGAATGCCCAAATTGTTACAAAAGGCAAATGAATTTCCCTCGTGACTTCGTTCCTGCTCTGCATGGGCTGGTTCACCAGCTGGAGCTTTGTTGCTGAGATATTTGCTGTCGATAAAATGCCTTAGCTCTGGGTCAGATGCCTTAAAGGGCTGAATGCTATTGTCCTGCTAAAGAGAAGCCAGGGCCGTTTGGCACAGTTACATGCCTAAAATCAGCTCCCATCAACGACTTATTGCTTCAGCTGGAATCTGTGCTCCAGTGACAGAGCTGATAATAGACTGATGGCACTCGTGACAAGGGTGTAGGGGCTGAGTAAAAAATTCCCTGGAAAAAATGGATCATCCTGGCTTTACAGATATTTAATTTGAGATTCCAATAGCCAGCATCAGGCCTCAGCAATGCTTGCAAGACTGAATTTCCTTGCCCTAAGGAGGAGAGCCCAGCTGGGGATCAGGCAGTCACACCCAGATGGCATCGGAGCAGTTGTGTTTGCAGCAGCACGGAGCTGGCTGTGCTGCAAGGCTCCACTGATCTACAGAGTGGTGGGCAAATCTAATGCTGCAGATACACCAAAATCAGAGCAGGATGCACTGACACCTTGGGCTGGGAAGAGGAGCAGCCGCTGGCCTCTCCAGGAGTGGATCTGACCCAGGACGCTGAGACGGTGGGGATTATCATCCGGCTGAAAGTCCTGGACCACAACAAGCAGGACAGTTAATACCTGGACTTCTGTGGCTGGCCGTGCTCCTGATGCAGCAGAATGAGTACAGCCGAGGCGCAGTGTGTAAATATTTATAGCCCAGTTACCAGGTTTCGTGTTTGGCTGGTGCCTCTTGGCTCCTACCACTTGATGTTTGTGGCTCTGAGTTGCCAAGGACACTTGCGGGGTTGCTCAAGGGGCAGAGGCGCTGATGAGCCCCCACAAGTCGGTCTAGCAGCATTTTTCACTGACCCATGTGTGTGAGGGCAGTGGGAAGTGAATGCACAGCACCCAGAGCCCTTTTCCTCTCGGGGGACGGCTCTGTCACCCCTCGCTGTAGTGTGTCACTCTCCTGAGAGAGACTCCTCCATCAAAATCTAAACAGCCTCTGCATAACTCTCACGTTCTTCCTCAGATCCAGAGTCTTTAATGTAAAATATTTTCCCCTGCTATTGGTTCAGCTCCTTTTTCTGTTCCCGACCCTTGCTTGAGCTGCCGAGGGGAAAAAAATCACAGTCTGTTTTTACTGAAGATATTTATTGCAGTTTGGAAGTGGCACGAAGACAGCTTCTTTATATCCATGCATACATCTGAGATCTTTCTCTTGGGTCTCTTTCAGCTTTGACTTCAAACCATCTTTAAATCACTCTTCTTCGGCAAAGAAGTGAGGTCTCTCATTTTCGCGTAAGAGATGATTCCCAGAAAACTTGGTTTAAACCAAAACCGACACACCCATGCTCCCTTCATGCTAGCTGAACTAAATCAGTTGAAAATCCCATCTGAACTGGAAGGAGAGCAAAAGTCCAGCACAGACAAATCTCCTTCACAGCCGGGTATCACATCTAAAATCTTTTGGTAGAGAAAGCTGCCTGACAGTTATTTACTGCAGCTCCTTCAGCACACTGAGCTCAGGAAATTGCATTCATAATTTCCTTAGTGCCAAATGGTTTGTAATTTTCCCATGACTATTCCTTTTTTTGGTTGGTTGTGAAACAAAGCCTTTGAAAAGTATACACAGATTTACTTTTTGCCTAAGTATGAAGCTAACATGAAGCCTATAGTCTAAGAGGATACTGTTCACTTGATTTGTTTGACATAGGGAATAAAAAACCCCAACCTTATTTGTGACTAAGCCTTCCATAAATAGCCTTATAATTTTAATACAATCTTTTTTAGCAAAGGGAAAATGGATCTGACATAGGAAGTAAAACTGCTCGTATAGCCACTGCTATCGGACACGAGGAATAAGCAGAAAAAGCAGAAAGGTGTGACCTGGCTTCCCTGTGTTACCATCAGCGTAGGCCCGCGTAGGAAGTGTGATTCCCAGAACATTTAGATACAAGAAAAAGGCTTGACTCTGGTTTAGCCAGAGGCGTTTGGGTCTGGTGAGCTGAAGTCCAGCCCCTGGGACAGATTGCATCTATGTCCTTGGACAAGTGGCTTCTTTCTTCACTTTGCCCCTGCTGTAGCCATGGGCACCATGTGCGTACTTTAGGTTGGTCCCTTGGAGCACACCAAATTTAAGCCTCTGTACAACTTCAGCTGCCATTAACTATCTTACTAAATACGACTTTCACTGGCATTAATTGTGAGTCAGACAAAATCACTATGCGATGGGCCAGAAGAACATTTATGAAGACTCCTCAGCTTGAGGCTTTGCATTCAGAGAGATGTGGACACACAGACAGTGGGCGGCAGAGGGCTGGGGTGCAACTCTTGCGTCCCGTCCCACATCTGAGCGGAGCGTACTGGAAGAGGCTGTGGCAGAAGAGGAGGTTTGTGGGAGTCCTTTGCAGTGATGCCATGTCTCCAGCTCTGCTTTTTGAACCTGAATCTTCTCCACAGGATGCTTTTATGTCTGAAAACTCGTCCTCTTTCTACCTGTCTGTTGTTGCAAAGCCTGCGTTTTAAACAGAAGTGAAGCTGCTCACGTGTCTTTGATAACACACCTCTCTAGGAAACATGTGGGAAGCAAAAAGTGTTATTATGTCTTTTTGTACACAAGGGAACCCAAGGCGCAGTAAGACAAGGTGAACCCCTCCAGCCTGGCAGTGTAGACGGGGCGAAGGCAGCCGCAAACCAGCTAAGTGAGGGGCTGCAGGCACCGAGCACAACTGCTCCTTTCTGGAATATGTCCATAGCGTAGCCAGCAGCCCTTGGAGCCAGGCAGGTGGTGCCTGAGGGACTGATGTTATGTGACTCAGCCAAAGTCAAGCAAGAAGTTTGTGCCAGGATGAGGAATTTAATTTTGGTGCCCTGAGCTGTAGGCAAATGCTTTAAGTCCCAGCACAGGCCTATCACTTCTCATATTCAATGCAATGATCTAATCCGGTTGTATGTGTTTCTTCATGGGCCTCAGCTTTCTAATTGATTTGATTTTAGCTGCAGACTCAAGCAAAATGAAATTTGTCATGCTTCGAAAAGCTCCTCTGCTATTAAAACACTTATTTTACTTATGTTAGCCTGTGGGTACCTTGAATTAATTTTTTTCCAGGACTAAAATCTAAAGCAAAAATTAATAAAGGAGCCTAATTTTAGTCTGTTGCCTGGAAGCCACCTTTTCAAACTGGAACATGAAATGCCTGGTGAGCCTGACACCATGGAAAAAGACCACTGTTGGGGCAATTCTGTATACTAAGGTAGAGATAAACATGTTTTAGGTGTCCATAACATATACCATCACAAATCCCTTTGCTTTGTTAAAAGTAAAACCTTATATTATATTGCTATCGCTTTACCTCATTGCTATTAGAGTCCTCTGTTTGTTAAATCTCTCTGGATATGTATCCACCCAATAATTGATAATTGATAAAGATCAAGCTGACCAAAAGACAGAGACCAAGAACCAAACCTCGTCTCAAATTTTATCTGTTTTTCTTATGCAAATACTCAAGAATTTGATTGATCTCTGTTACTGTTGAACGGCTGGCCAAGGTGTTTGCTGGAAGGGCCAAAGTCTGGAAATACTTAAGCAAATTGTGACCCAGCAGTTGTTGAAGTCAATGGAAACTTACTTGACTTCAGCAGACGGTGGCTGAAAAATTTTGGTCATAGCAGTAGTTCCACAGGAGCAAAGTTATTTGTTTGCCCAGACCTCATTTGCCCCATGCTTCAGTTTGTGGGCTCTGCTCAGGATTAGACAGGGTTTACACAAAGCATGAGAGCTGGTGTGTGGGGATGGAGAGGCAGAGCTGCACATGCTCGCAGGGCTACCGTGTCCCATGGGTGCGTGCCCAGGTGGAGCGATGCCCGTGGCTGCAAACTGCCCGCTGCTCCCACATCCCTGCCTGTGATCCAGCAGGCAGCGGAAACAACACCGGGACCCAGCGCATGAATGTGGACGGAAATGCTGAGGTTCAAATGACCACAGAGCAGAAAACCTCAAGCCCTACCCTTGGCAGAAAACCTGGAGTGTTTGAATAGCCCCCTGCAGGCTGCAGATAAATAGCTGTGACCACTGCCAACATTCCTTGAAAACTTATATTGTTGCTGGAAAGACGGTTGGAAACGTTCGTTTCTGTTGCCTTTTCAAAATGCAGCCTTGCTGGGGCCGGAGAGTCAACAGATGGGTCCATTTTTGCGGGGCCCTGGTACATCATCTTTTATAAATGGGAGTCACCTTTGTAATTTTCCATGCACAAGAAGAGCAACTTGAACTGGGAGAAGCATTTTGGCCTCTGCCAAAGGACGCCAAGCAGGCTGACACGGCTGCTCCCCTTAATCTGATAGCTGAGCCATCCCTGCAGTTGCTTTTTAAAGGTGGGAACAATCTCTAGCTAGATCCTCTCTCAATGTGCAGATTCTAGTGTCACTCAGGAAACTCTGAGTAGCAGCGATGCCTTGAATAACGCAATCACTGATATTACGCACGGGCTTATCTGATAGTGGTCTTTCAGCAGGTGATTGTCCAGTTTTTGGAAGTCTCCTTTGATCTGTTGATCCAGGTTTGCTGACGGTATTGTAGGGCTATGCTACAGACATATTTTGACCCAAGTGGAAAGCTGAGTAGTTTTATGCACGTCACCCAATACAACCACTACCATTTTTTTGTGTCTTACTGTTTTGCCTGCTAAATTCAGAACTTCCTACTTCATCCTTTGCTGGTTTGCACAACCACTGATTAAGACAAACCCACTGATGCCCCTCAGCAGCCATTTAACCCCTCACTCCCATGCATGTATATGGTTTCCAAACCACACCGATAGGAAGAATTACAGCGGGTGCAAAGTCAGAGTGTTGACCGATGCCTGTTTTTTGCAGAAGTGCACTTGGCTGCTCCCCGCCAAAGATCACAGCGTGCCTGTGGTACGTGGCCGACAGGTTGCAATGCTCTCGTTTGCATCAACTTGGAAAGCAGCAGGTTATGTTTAAACTCCATGGAAAAAGCGTTTACATCACTGATGTTTTAACCACACCATTATAAAAACCCCCGCAGCCCCACCCTTACTTTCTCCCCGAGAGGAATGACTCTGAAATGTTTCAGCTTTTCCATTACTTCACCTGCCTGGAGACTTTTTGCTCATGGCCTGCGAGGTAATTAGCCAGTTGCAGGTGAGCCCCAGCTGCCTGCAGGGCGGGGGTTTAATTTGGCCATAAGTTATCCCCCATGGCAACAAAACGGTGGGATGGTTCAGGGGGGTGGAGACTGCTGTATCTCTTTCTTTGTTTTTCTTCTTTTTTCCACCCCTCCTTTTCACTTGGATCTCTTGAAATGCCTCACTGCCATGTGCTGTGTCTCCCTCGGTGCATCTGGGGCTAAAAACCAGTCAGAGGATGGTTTGAGTGAGCCATCACCGGGGCTTTGAGGGATCAGCTTTCCAACACGGCTCTTCTCCTTTCAGCTTTTTGTCCAGGAGCCCTGTGTGGGCCATGGGTACTTTATATGCCAGTGGCAAAAACAACCAGCCCAAAAGAGGGCATGACTCTGGCTTCCACGTGGAATCACGGACAGTCAAATCATAGAACCATAGAATCATTTAGGCTGGAAAAGACCTTTAAGATCATCAAGTCCAACTGTTAATGTAACACTGCCATTCCCACTAAACCACGTCCCTAAGCACCTCATCTACCCATCTTTTAAATACCTCCAGGGATGGGGACTCGACCACTTGAAGCACCCAGCATGTGTGGCTGCCTCCACTGGGAAGGATTCCCACTCTCAGAGGCTGGTGGGAGGAGGTGGCTGTGTTTATACAGACCAAGTCTGTCGATTAGGCAAATAATGGGGCAGTGACCCTGGGGGAGCCAGTGCAGATGGGGAGGTGAGAGGGTTTGTGATGGTGCCTTGTCCCCAAAATAGCTGCGTGCCTGAGGCTGCCGTGCTGGGAGGTGAAAAGAGCCCTTCCTGGCTGCTCTGGGCAAAGGGGCTATAGTGCGTGTGAGAAAGGAGGTCTATCTGGAGAGCATTAACGGGGGCAGGTGGTAATTGCCCTCACCTGGAGCTGAGGAGGGAGTGGTGGCAGCTGAGAGGAAGGGCCGAGGGGGAAAGGGAAGGAAGGGCTGAGGGGAAAAGGAAAGGGAAAGGGAAAGGCTAAGGCTAAGGTACCAGCCCTGCATGCTGCGATAAGAGGGCAGGAGGGCTGGCTCTGAAGGGCTTGTGTGTGGAGGCCGTCCCTGTCGGCGTGGAGAGGTGCTGTGGCTCTGTGTGGCTGTGGTGTCCCACAGAGGACAGGTGAGTGGGGCAGCCCTGTCCCCTGACATGGCATGGTTGATGCTGCTGTCAGCCCTGGCCTGGGGACAGCATGTGTAGGGTACATCAGCCCCAGCACATGGAAACCAGGAGGGCAGCCAAACCTGCCCAAGGGTCATTCTTCATGGATTTGCTCCAAAATGCATGTGGCTTCCTTCCACAGAGCACCATTACAAAAATGGACCCCCGTTGTGGCTGCAGGGTGGTTTAATGAAAACAATCTGGAGACCCAAAGGATGATGCAAGACACATCTCTTCACCGGTGTGGACAAGCCCATGCTCTGAGGTGAGCCCTTTGCTTTGGGGCAGTGTCCTGCTCCGTGGGGTTTTTTGTGGAGTTGGCTGTAGAGCGGCCTCCCTGCATGGCTCTATGAGCTCCACCATTTCCAAATAAAGTTTCCTAGCAGTTAGATATGAGTGATTCAGCCGACTTGGTTTTAAGTGCTTCTGCTCATAGTTCATTTTGTTTAGAATACTAGTCAAGGATATATTGGAGCATCAGAGTCTTTTTTTTTTTTTTTTTTTTTAAATTTATATTGTTTACCAAAAATCGATGTGCACAGTAAACGATTATCTTCCTTCGCAATCAATGGTGAGAGCATGGGGTTGACTCAGAGTTGTCTCAATCCTTTGAAATGAGTTCTGCCATTCTTGCAGTTTATTCTTGTTTAATCCAATGCTTTGGCAGTGATTTTTATAGCGCTGTATTGTATCTTTAATATGGCAACGCCCCAGTGCCTTTTCCTTGGCTCTACTTGCATGTTGTCCTTGCTCTCTAAATCATCTTCTGTTCTTTTCCAAACAGAATAAAGCTGCTGTTGTGATATGCTTGAGGTTAAGAGTGCTTAAATTCTTCTCTGTCAGGTATACTGGTCACTTTAAGTCTGCAGATTTAGGGTCTGATCCTGCAAACTCACTCGCTGTCAGGAACAGCAATATTGAAGGCGGCGTAGAGTAGTTGCTCTGGGCCACGTGCCTTTGCAGACCTTTATTCTGCTTTGTTCTGGATGTGACATTGTGCCCCTGGGGCTGCCTGGAGAAGCCAAAGGGGATCTGGAGGATGTAGCAAGTGTAGGAGGACCAGGCCTGAGCTGTAATCCAGCGAGAGCAGTGAGTTACTCAAATAACAACTTGCTCTGCTGTATCAGTGAGAGGCATCTTAAATAGATCAATTTGTTATTTAGCTGCTACTCTATTAGGCCGACAGACATATTGGCTTAGGGTTGTTTTTGATGGTAGCTGGTGTTTAGGATTTGGCAGTGAAATCTCTAGTTTGTGTTGTATGTGGAAGGCATCTAATATTTTAAATAAGGGGCAGAGGATCCTGATAGCAGCCTGATGGTGTTCCCTGTGGATATGGGATGCTTGTTACGCTGCTGGTGGGCTGCAGGTATCTGTTGTCAGGCTTGTTTGATTCCTAGCGTACTTGTGCTTCTCCAGGAGACACAATGTGATTGTGATCTTCCAAGATGCATCTGCAAAGGGGCAGGGTCAGTCCCCAAATACTCCTGTGGTGGCAAGGGCAATGACCCGTCTCTTGTGAAGGGATATTAACTAAGCTCTGCTGGTACAGGTGCTCCTGGAGCAGGGCCCTTGCTACTCTTGTGTCCTCCTACTTCTGCTTATGGCCAGAAGCAGGAAGGCTCCTTTGAAGGAAGAAACCCTGCAGGAGGTGGCTGCAGAGTAACTTGCCCCTGGTGACATTTTCCTACAGCTGTGCAACACCTTTATATCCCCACATTCTACAACTCCCGTTTCCCCTGGAGCTCTTGGCTTTATTTATCTAATTGGGAATGTTCTGTCTGAATGTCCCATCCTTGAGGGGATGCGATTTCTCATGAGTCCCAAAGCTCTGCAGCGGCAATCATGTAAGCAACATCGTATTTTGGGGGCAGGGGGCTTTTGCTAACATTCTTGTTGGTCTGATGGTTGGTTACAGCCAGCCACTAGAGCAAAGCTCTTGCTGATGGTAAATAAGTCTTATGCTTGTTGGGAGAGCTGTTGGAAAAACGAGCTAGAAATGGGTATTTGGATTCCTTTGGAAATCAAATGTAAACTTCAGTCCATAATGATAAATAATGTTGGTGTTCCACATCTGTATTTTATGCATGCCTGAAGTTGCTCTTGGCAAGTGGTGACAGTCTGAGCCTTGAACCTCAGGGCAACCCAATGTTCTTGTCCCTGCTAGGAGTGTTGCTAATATGGATGATGCAGTGTTGGAAGAATCTGTGGGACTTACCTGTTGAAAGAATAGAGACGCACAGAAATACAAATGCTTTTGTAAAGAGAGTGTGTTTGCTCTTATGCAGTGTTTGTTTTGTTTTACTAAACAAACAGAAATTCCTTGGCCCACACATAATGATCTGCTTTCCAGGGATGCCAGTGGTGTATCCAGCATACCCACCCAGCCCCTCCTGCCATTAGTCAGAAGCTCCATGGCTCTTCAAGGCACCACAAAAGTGTATTTGTAGTGCAAGAGCTCCAACCCAAGCACCTCCTGTTAAAAAAACAAACTAACTTACTTGCTGGACCACATATCCAATAGTGAAGCATGGGAGAAAGTAGGACAAACTTGGAAGACATAAGAGCAGGGAAAAAAAAAACCCACGGGGACAATGGATGGAGAAAGGAGGAGGAGGAGAAAACAGATGTGAATATTGTCAGATTTGTCTGGTGCGGTGCAGCACAAACAGGCAGATTTGTTTAAAAATAGGAATGACTTGCTACCTGATAGTACTTTTTCTCATGTCTGCTTTGAAGAAAATACTCCACTTCCAGCATCGTTTTTGCTGTGCTCTCTTCAGCTGGGTTCCTTCCCTCCCTGCAGGCTGCTGACTTGAAATGCATCCCTTCTGTTTGCTTTCTGTCCTGGAAACTGTCTATGAACCTGAAGGTGACACATATTGTAACAGAGCTGCCAGGAAAAGCTTTATCTTTGAGAGAGGGTAGCTTCGACAGGATGGGAGGCTGGTGACAAAGCTACCCACAAACAAAGTTTTTTGTGCTGCGTTTTCCTTGCGTAGAACAGCCCGGGAGCATGACTCCTAGCACTTTGGGGGTAGCAGGGCTTTGCTCAGCCTGGTGAGTCCCATGGGTCCCAGTGACAGCGCTTTGCTGGTGTGGTGAAGCAGGGGAATGGCTACAGTGCCAAAGTGCCGTCACTTGTTGGGTTTTACCCCCACGGACTGTATGGAGGGCCTGGGAGGAGCAGGCTGTTCCCCCTTCCAGCTGATCCCCAGGCAGGAACGGTGCTATTGGCTGGATGAATTTTTTTTTTTTTTTTACCCCCCCCCCTGTTAAAAGCTGCAACGCAGCCGCTGTCCCGCCAGCTGGACACCCCAGCCCAGCGGCTTCCCCTGCGAGGCTGGAGGTACGACCCTGGACTGAAGCGCTCCCACGTCCATCCCACTGCCGAGGTGCTGTGCACAGCCGCACGCAGAGTTCAGTCCATCCCTTCCCTCCTCCGGGCAGCAGCTCCCAGGCTCTCCGGCAGCCCGTAAGCACATGCCTCTCTCTTTGCCTCTCGAGCATCATCTCGCTGAGCAGGGCAAGGGAGCATTTCGGCATCCCGTGCTTTGCAGATCTTCGGATTTCGGGGCTTGTGCTGTGCCTTTTCTCTGCCTTGTGACTGCTCTGCTGGGGAAGGGTTTGTGAGAGCAGGGCTGGGGGAAACGGGAATTCTGTGGGTGTATGATGTACTTCTGAAACACTTTCTAGCAAGCAGTTTCTTCATGGATCACCAAGTTAACCTCAGAAACTGCCTCTGTTTTATGGGGTGCTTTGGGGGTGGAATTTATCTAAATTCTTACTTCTGATTTCTCTTGCATCCTCTTTTTCTGATTCATGTATCCCCTCCTGGAACGTGGTGGCTTTGAAAGTACGGGCAGCCGCTGGGGTATAAATACAGCTTTTCTCTTCCCAGCCGAGTGGATGTTTAGGGAGTGTTTGCAGTGGTACAGAGCTGCGTAAGAGCTGTCAGCTGTGTGTTTTCCTAGGCAGGTGCCTGTTTAAAGCTTTTAATGACAGCTGGGGAGGGAATAGCTAAAGCAGTGGCTGTTTTGTGGGCTTTCAGGTGATGTGATGCTCTCAGAAAGCGAGGACTGATACCTTCTGCATCGTGGGAGCAGGCTGGCAGTAATAGAATTGGGGAATATGAAAATGCAAGCTTTTACCTAATAATTATCACACTTTCTTTCTATATTACGGAATATCAGGTTGCATATTTCTGTATATTCTATATATTTCTATATTTCTATATATTCTGCAAATATCAGTTGCAGATTTCTGACGAGCCACACTTGCAGCTGCCCCTGTGTGAATGCAAACACCTTTATCTTTATACAAATACTGCACCCTGTATCTATCTAGATTTGTGGAATCACTTGCATGAGTGAAACTATTTGCCCCTGTGTTTGCAAGACGGGTGTTTCTGTCGTTAATCTTTTCTTTAGCAACTAGGCAAAAGATAAGTTAATGCGTGTGACTGGTCCAATTGTGTAAGCAGGAGCCAGTCTGTGGTTTAGAAATGGATGTGGCTGCTTTTTAAATCACTGAATTCTAGCACATGAAAGGGGGGAAAAATGATTAAAACAATTCACCTACTGATTAGTCTGTTACTTTGTTTTGAGAGGAAGAGATTTTTTTTAAAAAAAAAAAACCAAAAAAAAAAAAAAAAAAACCAAACAAAAAAACAACAAAAACACTTCTGAAAGGAAACTGATTAAATTCTTAAGCCGTGATGTACAAAGCAAATAGCTGATCAAGCAGCCAATATGGCTTTAAAATTTAAACTTTCTCTTTTTTAATGATAAAAGCACCTACATACTTCAGTTCAGTGACAGCACCCTCTTCTTGCTCCCCTTCCCCCCCCCCAAGTATAGCATTTCTTGAATACAAATCAGTTAGTAATTTCTCCTTAAGGAGCTCAGTACATAAAAATTAATTCTTGACTAATACCTGCCAGAAAAATGTGGGTTAGGTGTTTTGGAGCTAACACTACAAGTGCAACCCCCACCCCCCCCACCCCCGAGCTCAGTGCGAAGGAAAGTTAATTGCTGAGATTTTGGACTGTGGCTCTGAGGAACCAGTTCAGGGCTGGGGTTTTACAGCTGCTTTCTGACTTGTACTGCTCTTGGGGAGTTTTGGCTGGGGGAGGTCTGTAGTATTGGGCTCTTGAAGTGTTTCTAACGGGAAAAGTTATTCCCTGCTGGGAACGATGGCTTGCTTCCACATATGCTGGTATAATTCTGTGCCTGGATGTAAATCATGGCAGCTGTTCAAAAGGAGACAAGTTTTAGGGTACTCAAACACTTGAAAATAAACACTCTCCAGCCCATCTTGGCTGGCCTTTATTTCAGAAGCAGCCTTTCCATTGAACTGTACCAGGAATGGAAAATTCAGGCATAAGGTACGAAGCAGCTGGTGGGAGCCCTGTCAGGTCCCTGTTTGCATCCATTAATAGGGGAAGGAACCTGTGGGATGTACTTTACCTCTGATCTAAGGCCATATCCTGTGAATATGACTTGCAGTCCACACCCATTGCACTAGGATATGACAAAAGCTTTAAGTAACCGCCTTCCTTGCCCCCAAGAAGCAATTTACTTCCTTTTATGTGCTACCTATGTGAAAAGAGGGTAGTTCCATCTTACAGGATATCCCATGGCCCTTTCTGTGCCTTGTGCATGCTGGTGAAAACTCGTGCTTGTTTGGGCACCACAGCCATCATCTCCTTCCCATCTCCATTTTGGAAACACATCCTCGCTGTCAGTACATACGGCTCCTAGCACTGGGTGGGAGCTGGGACATGGCTGAAACTCCCAGTGCTTCAGTGGAGAAAACTAATGATGTGAGGCCGGAATAATATTGTCCTCGCAGCAGCAGACTGTGTGAATGATGTCCTTTTAAGTTTATTCCCCCTCCAGGGGATGCACTGGGGGGATTTTAGTGTCAGTTCCTTAAAGAGCCTCGGAAAATTCCTCTGATCTTTGCTGATGAGATGATCCAGTCCAGCCTGTGTTTAGCACTTTCCCTTTTTGTGGTGCTGCTTAGACCTGAAGTCCCAGTGGCGTTAAATGCAGCAAGGTAAGCCT
This sequence comes from Egretta garzetta, assembly GCF_000687185.1. Taxonomy (NCBI): domain Eukaryota; kingdom Metazoa; phylum Chordata; class Aves; order Pelecaniformes; family Ardeidae; genus Egretta; species Egretta garzetta. The sequence continues at coordinate 1,008,862 of NW_009258414.1, forward strand.
CACCACCAGCAGTGCGCAAAGTTTGCTCAGGCTTTGGGTATGCTCCTAAATCAGAGCAGCTTACTGGGGAGTGATGGGCAAGTTCTGGCTGGCTGGTGCCAGGCTTCCTCTGGGGTGGCACCAAGGTGCAGGTGTCACCAGCAGATGTGAGGAGGGCTGAGCCGTGCAGCCAGTGCCCGCCTGTCACCCTCATGGTCCCCAGCCATCGTCACCTTGCACTCTGCATGTAGGAGTGCAAAGGTAGCAAAGCTGAGATTTCAAATGCAATTCTGTAACTTTAGCTATGTGGAATCACTTTTGCTTGAAAAGGAAATAATGTCTACTCCATAAACCTTCCCAGACCTGACCTGTGATTGTGTAATAAAAAAATGCATTGTAAGTCAAAGCACTTCAGTTTGATTCATTGGGATCTCTTTTTTTTTTTTTCATTTCTCTATTACAGAAGATGCAGACAGGGAGAGCAATAAAGCAGAAATGTCTGAGATCAGTCGTTTCATGTCTGATTTTTGGCAGAGGGAGTGTGGGAGGAAGAAAGAGACCTCATGTTTCATTTAGATACCCTGATTTGGAGAGGAGTTTTAAGCAGATGGCTCTTGAGACACTAGGACTCTAAAGTATTAAATGCTATTTAGATAAATGCATGCTTCCACTTCTGCAGCACGTTTTTAGGAGGACTCTGCCACATACTCTGGCTTCAATTCTTTTATCCCTGAGTCCAGTAAAAATCCTGTTTGCAGCCACATGGCTGGGTGTAGGAGCAAAGGCACTGGGGCTTCCGAGATAGGATATAGCCCAGCGTGTTTTGACTCTCTGATCTGTTCTGAATGAGGTTTTTTGTAAATGAGCAGCTCTGGGGACATCATCTCAGCTGGCTTCTGTGGCAATGAACTGGAGCCGAGAGGATGAGGCTGGTCTGTGATGAGCTTTTCTCCCTGCCCAACTCTCTGCCTGTGTCCAAAGGGAGCCTGCAGACTCAGCAAAAATACTGCAGAAACATGGGCTCTGAAATGATGTGTAAATTGGTGGAATAAAGTCCCTTAAAGAAGGACTATGAGTTGCTTGGTGCAGGGAAGTAGTCCCGTGGTGTCTAGAGGCAGTCACAAAGTTGGGCTAAAATGATGTCTACATGCTGGGAAGGAACCCATGGGTGGGTGCTGCTGAGCCTGGGTGCTGCTGCACCCCGCAGAACAGGCAGGGTGCAAAAAGAGGAAGGGTGGCAGGAAAACAGAGCTCTGTCCCAGCTTCTCACCCTCAATCCCAGGGGATGTGGGTGCTGTGTGTGCCTCCCCAGGCCTGCAGCCAAAAGTCTTCTACCAGAGATGGACTCTTGTTGCTGCTCAAAGTATTTCCCGCAAAGGCTTTGCTCTGCTCTAAGCTGGTATGTGGAAAGCCACAAAAAAGCCTTCTTGGTGGGGCAGCGTTCACCCTCCCTGCCTGTCCCTGCAGCGTGTGCTGAAGCAGAATTTGGCCCTTGATACTTTCAGAGTGATTCAGGCGTGTGTGGTGCCAAGAATGCTGCCAGAGCAAATTCCTTACTGTCAGAGCAAGAGAGCATGGTGTTGTCTGGGGGACGGATGGATGGATGGACAGATGGATGCTCTTGTGCTGCTCCAGCTTTTTCATCTCTCTCTGAAGAGGTGGCAAATAGAGTTTGTGTCCTATTGCAGGACAGGGCTAAAATGACATTTAGGGCTTTGGATCTATTCAAAAGCAGAGTAAGGATTGCATTATAGCTGTGCTGGAATAGGATAGATGGGGTCCTGTGGAAGCTTTTTCAAAAAAGGGTGAATTACAGAGTGCCCTGGAAAAGGTTGGAGAGCTGGGACAGGGTTCCTGACAGTGACAGAGCTGCAGTCCAGGGTGGAAGGGCTGGTATTTTGCTGTGTGCTTGACTGGAAACATTAATTTTGGTTTGGATGCTGTTACAGAATTGCATTATTTTTGTAAATAGCAAATTCAAAACCTTTGACTTGAGATTGGTGTTTTCAGAAGACCCGCTCGTTCCACAGATGTGCCTGATCTTTTTTTGTTCCTTGAGATGACCCTAGCAATTGATGTAATTTGGGGTTCCTCCTGCTCAGCAGAGCTGGCTGTTCGGCACAGGAGTGGGCAGTCAACAGATGTTAACTGTGAGGAATTAAAAGTGGTGCAACACGGCTGCATTTGTGGTCTGTTGGGACCAAATGCAGAATACCAGTTGTCACCCAGACCTCTAATGAAGAACAGGAAAATATTTCTGCTGGGAACAAGCACTGCAGGGTGGCTTTTTGCCTTCCTTGCCTTCCTCTAATATCTTTCCACCCCTTGAAAGGGGAAGCCAGCGCAGAGCGGAAAAGAGGAAACTAAAATCTGCCTCACAGGAGGCTGCCTGATGGGTATGGCTTGAGATTTAATAATTGGGACCAAAATGTTTCAGAGCCAGTTTACTTGTTGAGCTGCAGAACCACAGTGAGATGAGTCTGTTCTGATGTCTCTATCATGTAGATGGGGAGGAAGAACAGGAGAAATAGCTTAAAAAAAAAAAAAAAGAGAGAGAGAGAAAAGCTTTCCCTCCTGGAAAATCCTCCCACTTGTCTTCAAGACATCAGAGACCTTCATGCTTTAGGATGCTTTGAGATAGGGAGAGCTTCAAATCAAATGATGGCTGGCTCCAGTGGTGTCTGTCTACTGAAATGATGGGTTTAAGAAACCACTGTTAACAAGCGATTGCATGTGCTAGGTATGCTGAGGGACCCCTGTTGGGAGGCATGGTTGGTACAGAGATCTATAATCCACCTCTTTTGCTTCAAGCTAGCTTTAATGCTGAAGCAGCTGCCCCAGTATGTGAGGGTTCTTGTGTTAAACCAGTGTCTAAGCAGCAGAGGTCTTAGAGCTTCTGGCAGAGCAAGAATTGCTCTCCACTGTTTTGCTTGGCCAGAGGGAGTAAAAAATCCACTCAGTCCTCCAAAACTCTGTCTTATGAACCAGTGTGCTGGACGTGCCTTTCTTCCTTTGCTAAGAAAAGTAGAAGTGGTTCATCACACTAAACCCATAGCTGGTCCAGCCCACAGTGGTTGCTAGTTGGCTTTCCTGCAGGGAATTGGCTCCCAGCTCTTCCCCAATGCCTTCATTTGGGAATATTCAGTTTTCATGTTCTTCCAGTGGTCTCTGACCAAACATCCCCTTAAGACTAACTATGAACCACTCTAAATATAGCTCTCCCACTGCTGATAGGATGCTGGGGTGGGAGAAAATACTGTACTTTCTTTACAAGAAATGCCCCAAGTTGTGGGAACCATTCTGACTTGGCAGGCTATTTGCAAGGCATTTGCTATTTGTTTAACTTGGGACTGGCCACCTCTGGCAGTTGTTACCATCAGCCGCCTTTCTTATCTGCTCTCTTCTATAATAAACATTGGAGCAAAGGTTTGGAATTAGTCACTTCTGAGGTACTGCCTGCCTGCCTTCCCAACTTCTGTCTTACCACCTCATTTTTGGACTCTTGAGCCTTTTCCACTTTGTTCTGTGCCTCTTGGTTTGCCCCTCTTCTCATTGAGCTGACATAAAGAGCTGTTTAAAATACCCCGTAGGTGTGTCATCCCCAGGGCTGCCTGCATCCCAGCAGACGTGCTGCCCTGGGGCGGCTGTGTGCACTCAACGCTGCTGCTGGGTACTACAGAGATTCTTCTAGCATGACTTACCTAATCCAGTGGATGGGCTGGATGAATTGTTCTGGCTGACGTCTCTTCAGATAGAACAGCCCGCGGAGGCAGTGTTAGGATCCTGAAAGCATCCTGGGAGCCTGGCACCGTGTCCTGCTCTTTAGTACAGCGTTAACCACAAGGCAGTCGGTGGTTTGAGGGAATGCAAACACAGACAGCACCTCCAGAAGCACAGGGCTGTGGGGTCCTCATTCAGAAATCTGAGTAATTTCCTACTGATTCGCTTCCACTTAAAAATTCCCTGGTGATCTTTAAGCATTGTCTTGATGTGGTCTTGCTTCTGACAGTAGCATAGGAGAGGCAGTAATGAGCAGCCCAGGGTGCAAGAATCTCTCTCTCTCTCTCTCTGGTCTCATCTCACTTTATAAATACACAGAGCTATGTATTTCACTCAACACATGCAAATACCGTTTCCTATCTACCCTTGCTCTGCCGACTGAAAGCCAGTCACGCTTCCCCTCTGGGACAGCCTGCCAGGTAGATGCCACTTGATGTATAACATATTTCAGCACTGCCTCTGGAAACGGCCTGGGTGACAGCATCGGAGCAGGATGGGAGGGCAGCCCACGTTCACCCCGCAGCACCACAAAGGCACTCGGCAGGGATGCAAATCTGTTTAGTTCTGTCCGGATTTGCTTTGTTGGATGCATGAGCATGTCATCCACTTCTTGCCATAATCTTCCCTTCTCTCTTATACCATTATAACCATAAGGATTTTTTAGCTGAAGGTGGAAACTTTGACTCTGGATCCGTCTCTGGGGTGGGATGGGTTTCTTGCAGTGGGTAGGGGACACAACCTGCCTGCTTTCATTTCAGAAGGCTGGGCTGGGGGCTTAGCCACAGATTACGTATCTTGACCAACATTTCCTCTTACTGGATTGAGCTGGTCAGGGTAGAGTTTTTCTTTCTTGCAAAAACACATTCAGTAAATAAACCCCGAACCCAAACCCTTTGTTAAATGTAAGAGGCAATCTGGGCAACTTCTGAGCTGTATCTTGGCTCAGGTCTAGGTGTGACAGGGAAACAGACACTGATGATCTCTGTCAAGCACTCTACACGTTGTAGATCAGAGCAAGCAAATTCCCCGGGGTTAGTCCTGCTTCCCTGGCTTCTCAGTGCCCTTTGTACTGATGCATGTGACGATGAACGAGAGGAAATTCCTGCCCAAGAGCATAAACAGGCAGCAAGTCCTATAACTGTCCTGTGTCCTCATAGTCTTGACATGTGAAATGAAGCTGATGATGGCTGGTGTTAGTGGATAAGCTAGTGTCAGACCCTCCCGATACCTGTTTCAGGGAAAGGGTTTTTGATCTCTGGCTGGAGAGGACTGCAAACAGCACCTCCCTGGTCACTCTGATGTGCTGGAAGAGGCTGGGATGGCAGGGGGCTGCCATGCAAGGTCACCTGCGGTGTGTGTGAGCAAAGGCCATCCCTCACACCTCCTTTTCTCAGTTTCATGTCGCTGGGGTCAGGCCCAAAGTCAGCTTTCCCTCTGACCTCCAGTGCTAATGCAGCCCATCTCCATAGCAATGGCTGTAAATACCGTCCCCCGTGCTTATACCCCAGGCTGTGCTGGTGCTATAATGTGGTGAAACTCTCTGTGTACTTCACTGAAACAAACAACCAATAAATCTGTTATAAACCAATGAGTAATTTGTTTTGGTTACCAGGGAGATTGCCAAGTGCAAATTCAACCTGAAATAGCGATGAGCTCATCCTCTGAGCAACATCGGTGCCTGAGCTGGAGCAGCCGGATGGAAAAGGAGCCAGCGCCAGTAACGCTGTCTGCTCCACCGACATTTGGATGCTGTGCGAGCTGTTTTGCCAGAGAGCTTTTGCCTTGTAAACGAGATGGTGCAGGGGATGGTGCGTGAAGCTGGTTGCTGAGCCTGGGCTTTTGCAGTTCTTGGAAGTGTGGTGATGACATTCCTAGTGGGATTGTGGGCTGGAGAGCTCTGGGGGTGGGTTAAGGCGCTGCAGAAATGGCTTCCTCTGCCACCTCCCCTATCCTGGAAACCTCTGCTGGTGCTAGGATTGTGGGGAAAACAGAGATGCTTGACTGGTAGGTAAGTTTTAACAGCTAGTTAGGTAGGTGTATCTGATGGGCAGAGCCTCCCCCTGCTGCTGCTCCAGGGGCTGGAGCAAGGACTTGGGAAAACCCCTCCTCTTCTGCAACATACAGGCAGGAGCTTGAAAATTTGGGATCTGCCATTATTTCACCCTGAAGTGCCCCCAGTTTAAGTAGATCAGGACCTGACTTTTGAAGAGCTGATGCCGGTGGCAGGTTTTGGTAGCTTTCTGCATCTCTCCGCCCCTGCTGTTGCTCCCAGGAATAAGCCCGCAGGCGACAGTAGGTGTCAGGCGGACCTGCGCTTGGACAGCCACCGGGGTCACATCCTGCCAGGGCACAGCGGGCAGCGTGGGAGCAGTGCTGCATGCGGGGAGGTGGCTTTCTTGCTCTCTGCTGATAGAGGTTGGGGTTGGAGGGGGCTCTCATAGGGTTGCTGGCTGTGCCAGTCGGAAAGGCAGGGCGAGGAGGCTGTGCTGCACTGGGTCTCTTTGGCAGCCCAGCCAGAAGGGGTCCAGGCAAGGCTCTGATAGCATCCTGCACCTTTCTCTGCTAAGGCGGAGATGTTTCCAGATGTACTTGCATTCAATGAATTCACATTTTATGAAGAAATACAATTTTAAACTAAAAAAGTCTCTCTGTAGGAGGAAGTACTGCCAGTCTCTCTTGCTGCAGGGGGGAGGCTGACAAAGGTGTCGCGGTCGTCTTTGCTGCTCCCTTTTCTTGGTTTTTGCTCCCCGCTGCTCAGTTATCAAATACATGAAGTGATGTAGAAATACATCAGCATATTGCCTGGCAGCTGTCTGTATGAAGCGATGTATAAGCCACTTACTGGAGGCCCACTGATGGATTTCACCGAATCTTTTAAGACATAGTTACCAGTGACTGGAAACAGGTGACAGTTATCAACAGCACAAATGCAGACAGAAGCTGAGCCCCCGAAATGTAATCCATGAACCCACTCAGTTGATGCAATACCAGAATCTTTTTCTGGATTAACCGCATGGCTTTCTGGAGCAAGGGATGAAGTTTTCAGCAGGGGTATTTTTGTATTTTGGAAGTCTTTTATTATAATTTTACAAGCATGGAATGATCTGTCTCTGTGTTTTTTGCAAGTCCCTTCCAGGCCTGTGGATGGATTTCTTCCAGCTCCTTTCTGGAGCCATGTGGGAAGTGCTTTGGTGACATGACCGAGTCCCACAGCATCACGGGCAGCTCTGTTGCAGCCACCAGTGCATTCAGCCATCAGCTCTAGGGAAGGGCTTCATGAAACCCTGATACTTGGACTAGGTCGGCATTTGAAAGAAGGCAATTTTAATGCGAGGAGTTACAATTAAGTGAGATTTGGGTGAGAGAGGCATGAGTTCACCCACATGTGTCTGCCTTTTAGAGCTGGCAGAGTTGGTAGTGCCCTCAGCGGCGTGCCTGGGCCATCCCGACGGCTGTTTGTGTCCGTGTGTCTCACTGGGTAGCACAGCTCCTCTCAGTGTGTCCCCGGTATTGCCCATAACCGAGCTGGCAGGCAGCTAAAGAACTGCTCCATGGCATTTCTATCTTTTATTTTCAGCACCTCTTTGGAGATGAGGCACAGCATGTCTGCCGTGTGTATGAATTGTTTGTGTGTGGTGTTTAATATTCCTTTATGTCGCCTCTTTATTATGGGGCTGAGCAATGGGCATTAGCTTTTGGGAATGGGACAGGCATCCCTGCAGACCTGCAATGTCTCTCTTCCCCACATACTACCCCAGCAGCGTATCACCATCCCAGTGTTTCACCTACTTGGTACCAAGGCGTGTTTGCTTTTTGGCTGTCTCTGGGCAACTAAAAACACTGCTGAACTTTGTAGATCCTGGACTTGGACAGGACCAAGTCTAACCTTGCTCAACACTGGCATAAAGCAGGCAAGGCTTGCTACTGGGCTTGCTCTAGCAGAGCTGAGAAGACAATTTGGCTCAAGAGGTGTAACTTTAGCAAGGGACAGTAGAGTCCTTGCTATTGCAGGAAAAGTCCTCGATGATTTGGAAGCCTCACCCTTTCCCCATTGTCCTGCAGTATTCCCAGCGGGACACGGGTGCTTGTGGGCTCTCACACAACGTGGTTGCACAAGCTGGTTTTAAAAGAAAGCAAGGCACTGTTTCACATCTGCTTTAGCTTTTTGACAGTTTTCTCTGGCACTTATTGCAATTAGCACTGCTTTTTTGTCACATGGAGCCGCTCCTCTAATAGTTTGATTTGGACAGTAGTTTGACAGCTAGCAGCAATTGTATTGTCAAGGGCTGCTTCTCTTTGCAGACTGTGTTACTCGTTGTCCCTGAATTCATTGTCTCACTGCTACTTGAAAAAGAAAACAAAATCATTTTTTGGGCCTGGATCCAGCCACAGAGCAGAAGATGGCTTAATCAAACACATAAGTGGTTGTACCAACTCCAGTTAGTTTATTTCTTCATGCTTAAAATTAAGCACTCTTCTAAGTATCTTATTTTTCTTATTCCAGGGTTTGTGTTTAATAAATGTAACAGCCCATAGGCTTTGCCCATTGCTCCAGGAACAAGTGCTGATAGAAATGCCCTAACGTGCAGTGCTGCTATGAGACCCTCAGTGGGAGAGCAGAGGGGACCTTCCCTTGCCTCCGAGCACCCTGACCTGTCCCTGTGGAGGTGGGGGATGAAGGTATTTGCTGTTTCAGCAAATGGGAGGCAAATTAAATTTAGCAGCTTAAATAACCTAGCCTCTCCATACTGTTTCTTGCCAAGTATTAATATACTGATCTTAATATTTCCAAAGACCCAAAAGCAACTGAAATTTTGCTTGATTATCCAAAAACTAGAGTAAGAGGATGTTGTGGGGAGGAGAATTCCCCTGTCCCCCACCTCCGAAACAGCCTTCATCCTGCAGATGAGGACACTCAGCTGGGGTGCTGCAAAGCAGGACTGGGCTCCTGCCCATGGACGGAAAGCTGTTCTGGGCTGGGTCTTTCTGGTTTTGGCTGAAATGGAGTCTTAACTCTAATGAAAGATTTGAAGGTATTTGTTCCTTTTTTTTTCTTTTTTACAAAATAAGAATCAATGTTTTCTAGCCAACCCCGTGGAGAATGCTTTTTAGTGTAGACCTTGCCCAGCTCTGATCTGACATGATTTCCAGGGAGACCTGGGATCTTTACCACTTTATGAAAAATGAGATTTACATTTCTGTATCACACAGACACTTTGAAAATATTATCCAAGACTCCAGAGAAATGGCTCATGTGTTTTAATGCAGCTATTAGAAATTGAATTGACAACACTTATCCTCAGTGGAAATCACTGTCCAGCTTGGGGGGGAAAAATATGCAGAAAGTGGTGGTGGAGACTTCAGACAGCTCTCATCACCCTGAGATGTGTGTGCTTTTGGTGCAGTGTTTCTGCTGAACAAAAAGAGCAAGGTTTAACATACGCCAGAGAAAGGGGAAAGCACGAGTGCGTGGGCCAGCAGCACGGGGTGAGACAGCAGTGGGGCTCAAAGCATCAAAACAGCTTCTCGTCTGAAAGGCAGAGAGGACCCAGGCCTTGCACGGTGGTGGGGAAACGTGGGCTACTCCGAGCTTGTGTGCCCCAGGGTGTTGAGGAGATGTTGCAGACAGCTGCTTTATTTGCTGTCTCAATAAGTGTAGAGAAACTGAGCTGGATGAGTGCTGGTTTAAACTGGCATATATATGAGTGAAGTGCTATGGAGGTGCTCAGATTGGTGAAAGATGCCCTTGGGAGGAGAAGCAGCAAGGAATTGCAACAAAAAAAACCCCTAAATCAGGTTGCTTTTAAAATCAATTCTTTTTTTGTGGTAAATGAACTTGCAAGAACTAGCTGATCTCTGCTCCTCTCAGAGCACTTGGTCTCTGAGGAAGACTTCACATTTGGCTGTAGTGCGTTGAGGATCTGGAGCTGCTGAGCTGGGATTCCCTCGCTCCCAAGTGTGGAGGGAGGAAGAGGGGACACAGCTGGCAAAATACTGTTTTATCAGGGCTCCAGGCTCTTCTGGAAGTCTGGCTGAATTCTCTGGTTTTGCCTGAGTCTGTAGTCTCTTGGAAGTCAGTTTGGGAAAGAGCTGCCAAGGCAAGTTCAGTAGGATCAGTGCGAACGGTTTCCTAGCCTGGCAAGGGCTCCGACTTCCCTGCAAAAGCAGAGGGGCAAAGAGCCTGGCTGAGCAGGATGATGTGTGGTCGTTAAATGAGCAGGGTGTTAATGAGAGACTTGATGGGCTGATTTGCAAAATATGAGTATGAATGGTAACTGAAGTCAACTCTGGCCACAAACTAAGCCTGGGCAATGGGGAAAGTTAAATGGCAGTTTCAGCAGAGGAAATGTATGATAACGCAGGACCAGAGCAAGGTGTCTTAGATGGCTGCACCACGGCTCCATCTTACAAGTGAGTGGGTGCTTGTGGACCTCCTCACCCCACTCCAGTGGGTGCCTTCTCCTTGGCTTGCCCTGGAGCATGTCCCCAGACTGTCCTGGAGCACGTCCCCTGGCACGGACAGCGAGTGCCTATGTGATGTGGTGCCAAAAAAGCAGTTGTAAATTTGAAGCTGCTCCAAGGTGAAGGGTTTTCACTTCTCCTGCCCTTGTGGCTGTTGGTGCAATGTGGCTGAGCCTGGCTGAGCCTTCATTGTAAGCATCTGGGTGCGAGGAAGTTGACCCCTTCCTCCATTTTAAAAAACACTAATCTGAAGTTGGAAGTGAAATCAAACCCTCCCAAAGCAGAGCTTTCTGAGAATAACTTTCATGACTAATCCAACCCCATAGGCCTCACTGGAGGGGACTTTGCAGCTTTGTTTTTCCTTGTAAAGAATGCCCAGCATATGTCCTGACAATTAGTCAGAGTGCCCAAAAATACCCGTCAGCCCTGCAAGCTGATCTCCTTCGGCTCTTGGAGCCGAGACAGCCACAGGATTATGCACTGTGGGGCTTTGGGAAAGGTTATTTTTAAAATGGCCACGTAACAAGGGTGATTTGGTCCTTTCAGCCACCAGTGCTGTCTAACAACTGAAGGTGTAGATAGCCAAATGCTAATCTTGCTCGAGGCGACTGTCCCGTGCCCAGGGTAATGGGCTGGTTGTCCTGCTAAACCCATACGCCAGGGCTGGCTCCTGTTAACTCTAAATCAGCGCTCAGGGCATGGCCCTGGGGCCTGTGCCAATTTCAGGCAGTGCTTTGATGGTGCGCTGGATGCTAGGGAGTCTTCCCAACCGGCATGCCAGTGCTCAGAAGGGCATGTCCTTCTCATTGAAGCTGTGGCCTGTCTTTGCCCTTAGCCAGGCAGTATGCTTCTGCCCAGCCCTTTTCTCAGAAGCTTTTGCTTTACCCATCTCTGACCACCTGAGCTGACGTTTTCTATCCTCATGTGCTGAATTTCTGGAGGGTGTTTTGCCAGAATTGCAGTCCACCCACAAACAGTCCTTTCTTCTCCTCCCCTGAAAATAAAGCTCTTTAAGGGGAAACACCAAGGCTCCTTGGTCTTGCAGAGCACCCTTTGTGTGGGGTTTTGGCTTGGCCCACTGTGCTGTGGGGGCAGAGGAAGGAGGTCTGCAGAACTGTTTGCCCAACAGCTTCCTGGGAATATGATATTTTGCTAGAAAACATCACACTGAAAATGTTCCCAGCCTTTGGAGGAAGAGCTCAGGTGCAGCCTGCAGCACCCACCTTGAAAGTCCTTCTTGCTGCCAGGTCCTGTTGAATGAACGCGGGAGGATGGCAGGGCTTACTGGAAACCCGTGTGGGGGATGCTGGAGAGCATGTGTGTTGTAGCTGACATCTGGGTAGCTGCTAATTTCTGCCTGGTAGTGGGTGGATTTCCAGGGAAGGTGAATGACCCAGATTTCAAGCAGTGATGCAAACTAATAGTTGAACTTCCTTCCGTGCTCTCCACAGTGAGCTGTTTAACTTCACTGGGGAAGAGCATCGCTCAGCCAGCTGCCATGCCTATGAGAAGTAATTGAAAGCAATTAGGAATGCAGAGAGCATAATGGAGGTTGTAAAATATTATTTCAGTGATGGCTCACTAACAGCTTGGTGAAGCCCTGACATGAGCACTTGTTGTGTGGGTATGGTAAGATTATATTGCTGTGAGCTGCTCATCAGACCTCATCTTCCCTGCCATGCTGCCTGGCTGGGATCAGTGCGGTATTTATTTGACAGGGGCTTAAATTACTTTTCTCAGCTCTGAAGCCAGGGCTCAGCTATGGGGGAAAAGCCATGACTGGCAAACCTTTGCCTCATGTTTGACTCCAACAGTCACTCCTTCTCTGTGTGACTGCATCTAAATGTGAACAAAGACAGACCCCTGCAGTGGGCCAAGATCGCCCTAAGGAGCTTGGCTGCCCTAAACGTGAAGCCTTGGGATAACAACTTGGGGAATAACTGAGCTGTAGTGCAGCTTCCTTGGCTCCAGGGAGAGCTCCTCCAAGGACCATGTCGGCCCTGGTGGAAGTGCTGTTGGTAGCTGAGAGGCGTCGCACCCCTGCCACTGCTGAGGGCACAGCGCGGCGTGGCTGGAGCTCTGCAGCCAAAGCTCTGGGCATTGCGGTGAGCAGAAACCCCAGAGCTCTTCATGGGAGCTTCAAATGCGGGGGTCTTGCCAGTGGGGCTGAGAGCGAGGCGATGCTGGGGTCCCCAGACGCTAACCTGGAGTCTGTCCCCACGGCTCCCACGTGACCGGGCACGCAGGCTGCTTCCCCCGTGCCTGCTGGCTCATCTTCCCTGGCAAGCGCTGCACACCTCATTCCTGCACCCTCGGCTGCTCTGCTCGAACTGCGCGGCATCGCTGGGCACTGCCGGGCGGGTCTGTGCATGATGCAGCCATAAGGTTGCTGGGAAGGAAGAGGTGAATGCTGTGTTTGAGGATTTTTAGCCCAGTTATGGGCTTGATGCTCTTACAAGGCATCTAAATCAGGCCAGTCTTGGCAGTATATGTGACTCGTTCTCCCAAGAAGGAGAGGAAGTCTTTGTGTCTCCTTAGGGTTGGCCAATGTCCAGGCACATTCAGACCTGTTGTTTCCACCTTGCAGTTCATGCAAGGGGTTAAGGACAGCCTGCTGAGCCTCCCAGCCTGCTGCCTGCACACTCCCAGCTCCCCTCACAGACTGCGTCAAGGCAGAAGGACGGGCGAGACAGAGCTGGAAAGAGAAACATGGCCCATGTTTGACCTAGTGCATTTAAGACATGTACATATCCTTCTAAGAGATTAAAAAGTAAAACAAATCAGCAGCCTTTTGGGACTGTCCCTTTTTGAGCTTGTACTGAATGTCTAGATCTAATTGAAGGGATCACAGCAGGCGCTCAGCATCCTTGCTGCTGGAAGAGGTGGCATCTTCTTTGTAATATGAGAGAGCCACGGGGAGGAGGGAGCAGGGATACAAGGAACTGAACCTTCTCGGTGCAGCTGATTCAAAGCTGTTCCTGTGCAGCACCTAATACGTCGACTCACCTCAGTCCTCTCGGGAGCCGGTATGTCCTGGGGCTGCTGCCATGGGTCTGTATGGTGCCTGTGCCCCACCACGCTGCGGCTGCTCTTCTCCAACCCTGCCGTAGCCAGGAGCAGGGGGACAGGAGCCGAACAAAGCTTCGGGTCTACAAAGCAGCTTTTGATTTATGCACAGACGCTCCCCCCCGAGCCTTGGTGTCACTTGGCTTTCAGCGGCAGCCAGAGGTCTGCCATGTCAGCAACAGGTGACGGGAAGAAGTGCCAGTCGGGAGCGTGTGTGGAGGGGAGCCACAGAGCAGATGGCAGCAGGGAAATAAATTTGGAGCTGCCATGGGAATAGTCCTGGAAACAGTCCAGCCTGTGGATAGAGGCAGATGGGAAAAACCTGGTTTATATCTCTTCCCAGTTTTGCTGTTTTTCAGATGCCTTTATTTCCAGCTCCGTTATCTCTTGACCATTCTTTCCTGTTTGTTACTACACCCTCATCCTTATTTGTTTCTCTCTTCTTATCCTTCCTTCTTTCCCCCTTTTTGTTCCTACTCACACTATAGCTGAGTTCATGAAGGATTACCCAGCCTGTGTCTGCCTCCTTATAAATCTATTCCCAGTTTATTACCTCTATAGCTGATCCTAAAAGCTTCGCTTGGCACTGAAAGGCTCAGCACACAGATCTCACCCAGCTGTGGGCTGGAGTTCAGCATGGAAGAAAGGAAAATACCCTGTGTGCCTTCACCATGCGCTGCCCGTTTCCTTCCCCACCATCCCCTCTGAGCTGGTTGCCGTATGGCTGGTACGTTCATGCCCTCTGTCACTGCGGTGATGTCCATGCTGGCTTTGCTCTGGATGCGGGTGCAATCCTGTGTGAACCAAGGTGCTTCTGTCTTGTGCTCCTGTGAGTGCCTGCAGGACGCTTCAGGGATGCAGGGGCGCATCCTTGTGTGTGGAATGAGGGAAATGAGCCAGGTTTTGTGTCTTCTGAAGCATTTTTGTGGTACTTTAAAGAGAAAATATTTGCTTTTGAACTGAACTGGATTTTTTTCTGTTCTTTGAAAAGACTAGGTGGAAACTCCCCGTTTAGGTTCATGGATCGTGGGTTGCACGCAGGGTCCCTGGCTGGAGGGGGAAGAGGGGCCATTCCCTGGCAGCCCTCTGGGCAGTCTGCAAACACTGCTCTGCAGTCCCTTCCACCAGCGTGGAGCCAGTGCTGGGAGCAGGAAGCACACGGGATACTGAGTGCCTGGAGAGCTGGATCAGCCCCAGGCGTCAGTCCCGAATCCCAAACCTGCCCGGAGTTTCTGTGGCAGTGGGGCTGCTGCCTGCTCTGTCCCACCGCCGGACTAGCCACAAGTGCAAAGGCGGGCTCTTTCTTGTGTCCTCTCTCCTCTTAAGCCCAACTCCTTTATTGGTTGGCTTCTTGCAAACTGTCTTTCTATATATATGTATATATAGGAATATATATATAAGTTCTTAAAAAAATGATTTTGTTTTGTTTCTGCCTCAGAAGAGCCAAGGGAAGTTTAACTGGGGTCTGCAATAGGTTGGGCAGAAGGAGTACTCTCTGCTGTGGGAGAACACATATTGCATGCAACTTAAGATAGGTTTAAAATTAAAAAAAAAAATCCTGAATCTGCTGTGCTGTTACTTGAAAAGAAGGAAGCGTTTGTGCAAATTGTGGGTGGGAGTGAACCTGGATGTGGAGTGCAAACCCCCATGCTGCCTGGCCCACCCCTGGCTGATGGGACCGTGCTGGTCCTGTGCTATCGCAGCAGCAGCTCGAGCTGGAGTGAGAGCGCGGAGCGAGCCCAGTGCCTGCCTGCGCGACGGGAAGGGTAGGGAGCAATGTGGGGCTCTCGTTTTATGGGGAGCCCGGTGAATGGCTCGCGTGCTTGTCTCTGCAGCTTCGCTGTGCCTTGCTGAGCAGTGTGTATGGAAGCAGAAGGTACCGCGTTAACCGAAGAGGTGGACAGGTGCTCCCCTCCTGCTCGTATTTACTGCTGCCTGCTTCTTTCTTTGATGATGGTGACTAATAGTTCATCAATGTCTGGGTTATACTGACTCTATTTAGGACTTTCTGCCTGTTGAGTGACAGCAGGATGTGTGAGCAAACTGAGACGCCCAGACCTTTTCTGGCAGGATTGTTAGGGCAAGAAAATACTCTGGAAACCACAATGTGAATCATTTGTCTATCCGAGTGGATGACACTATGTCCCAGCCATGTTGCTTTGCAGTCAGATCTGTGCGGTGGGGTCAGTGTGTCCAGACCAGCTCCCTGGAGTCCTGAAAATGTGCAGGACAGGTTTAATGTTAAAACCATGAAAACACAAGCCTGCATGCCCTGCTGTGCGCTCACCAACATGTTTTATCGCTCTGGGGCCTGTGGGTGCATGGTGCCTGGCCAGCGGAGAAGGGCTCAGGCAGGGCCATCATACCTCCTTCCTGAGGCACCCTCTCCTGGAGGTTTCTACTCTCTGCCATGTCTCACAGGGCAACAGTGTCCTTCCTCAGTACTTGTGCTCATACTTTGCACCACCGGTGTGTTTAATCACCTGGGCTTGTGCAGACAAAGAGGGACTTGAGGAGGAGATGGGAATTGTCCGAGGTCATATGGTCATAAGTCAGCCAAGAATCCAAGAGCAGCCCTGTCCTCTCAGCAAGGGTTGTTCCCCATCCCATCCCTGCTGTGCCGGCCCTGGAGGCCACTAATTCAAACAAAATCGCCTTTTTATTACAGACTGCTCTGGGGAATCACCAGAGTCCTTGCAGAGTGAGCTGTGCCATGAAACACTTCTCCAGGGAGATTCATGGTGAAGCTTCATGAGCATCAGAAGAGCTGTGTCTTCCTCCTGGTTTTTGGCCAAGCTTTCTCCCTCCCACCTCCTCCAGCCCATGCCTGTGTCTCGCTGCAAACACACATGCGTTTGTGCGCATGAAACATTCTGATGGCCAAGTGTCCGTCCCTACGCTCCACACGCCTCCGCGATGCTGTCAAACCACTGCTGAACTGCGGCCGCTTCTGGGGTGGGACATGGCAGCTGCTGACATTGCACAGCAATGCTATTCCGCCTTTTAGGACAGGGAGCAAAGGTTACCGTTTCTAATTGAAACGCAAGGGTATTCTGGGGGAAGTAGGAAATGACTGCTGGGC
>NW_009258414.1:1025262-1043687 GCF_000687185.1 Egretta garzetta
CTAGAAAGGAATGAGAATGGTTAATGGTGCAAGCTCTGCAGGCATTGCCAAAAATGAACTCATGTCTGTAAATATTACACTGCGCGCAGCAAGATTAGCACAGGAAAATACCAGTTGTTAGGGTTCCTGTTACCATCTGAATTATGCAAACAATTTGCTTGAGTTTATAGATGAGCTGGGGCAGAATAACATTAGGTTTTTCCTAGCCAAAGTGTTTCAGAGTGCGAGTATTTTAGCATGTTTCCCAGCCTCAATCTGCTATGCAAGTGGATCCATGCTGTGCTCTTTTGGGACGGCATGCTGTCAAGTGTGGCCTTTTCCAGGCCACGTTGGAAACTTGGAGATGTTGGGATGCTGGTGAGATGCTGACCTTGCAACATGTGCTCCCTGGGCGCAAAAGCCCAGGGAGTCATCGAGCCCGGTGCTGGGACTGGAGGCTATGCGTGTCATGCCATGTGTGTGCATTCAAGGAGCTCTTGGGACCTCCGTGAGTGGGAAGCGGAGATGTTCCAGGTTCCTGGCTGTAGCAGGGCTACTCCGGCTGAAGATGCCGATTGCTGTTCAGAGGCCAGACACCACCATGATGGGCTCCGTGGAAGGAATGATAAACATTGGCTCTTCCCAGCGGCTGTCAGGGAGGTTAACTGACTTTCCCACGGCCATGCGGTGAGTCAGTGTCAAGGCGGGATTAGCAGCTGGGCGTCCCTGGCCCCCGGCCCCAAGCGTGCGCCGCCGACGCCAATTGCATAACCCAGAGCGAGCGCGCGGCCATGGAGCTGTCGCAGCCTGCGTGGCCCCGTGGGAGCAAGCCCTCAACCAGAGCTCCATCCACTCCCTGTCATGGCTCAGCCACTGAGCCGGGGTCTTCCAGTGAGCTTTGTGGACGCTTGAGTAAAGAGGACAGAGACACCAGGCAGTGCCCCCTCTAAGCCACGTGTAGGGGAATGAGCCCAGCCATAGTGTTAGATGCTAGAGAAGCTCTGTAATTATGAAACCCGGCTTACTAAGCGCTGCTCTTCACGGACTTGCTCACTTTGGATGGTTCATGATTTGAACTTCCTTAGGGTAAAAGCTGGAGGAGGACCAGGTATGGCAGTTTTACTGGCAGTAAAACCTCAGCATGACCTTCGTGTTGAAAGCAAGTCTAACCCACCCATGAACACTCTGGTATTTCTGTGGACTCTCAGCTGAGTCCCCAGGGGTACAATCCATGTCCTTTCTGGGCCCTACAGCCAGGGGACAGCCCCTTGCTGGTTTCTGGGACTGTAACCCCTCCAGCCCTTGTGGGGCTGCGATCCACCTCTTTCCTTCAGCAACGGCAGCACAGAATTAATGTCGGGTCTGTAATTTAGCTCAGGACTCTTATGAGACACAATCTAGCTCTAAAGCCAAGGCCAAATAGTACTAGCATAGGGTCAAGTTCCTGAGACACACTCTGCCTTTGGGACTAATTTGGGTGCTGAGTAGCTGGGCAGGTATTTACATGTTGCCTACAGAGACCTAGAGGTCTCTGGATCCTATTCTTCTCCCTCGGATCACCTAAAATGGTAAGAATTTTCAAGGGGGATTAAGGTTGTGATCTCTGGGGAGGGGAGTGGACATCTGGTAGGAGTCCCGTCCATATTAATAGCCTCCGTTTAAATGTATGTTATCAAACGGGGCAGCTCCTAATCAGCCAAGAGACTGTGAACTCTGTTACCTAAGGGGCTGCGGGTGACTTTGGGCTGCTAATCATGGCTTTCCACAGGCACACAGGTAAAGCGGACGTGCTGCCGGGTGTTGTGGGAGAAGCCCTGTGTGTGCAATGCCTGCTAAATGGGGAGGAAGGTTTTGCTAACATGCTCCTTCACCAGCAGAATAACTCCTTTGAATGCCATCTTAAGCCTCAGCAATCTGCAGCTATAACTAATGATGGCAAACGGGCTTATAACCAGTGTGGGGGACTGGTGCTGGGAGTGCGGTGGTGGTGGTGACCTCATCTATTTTGTAAAATGCATTGGATGATAAGCGCTTCTGTATCTGCTGCTGTGGGAAGGCTGGGGCTCAGCTATTACCTGAGGAAGCCTAGGTGAAAATGGGGGATGATGGTCCTCCTTGCAGCAAGCTTGCTGTGGCAGTTATTGCCGTGAGCAGGGGAAACCCACAGCAGAGGGGAGCGTGTAAGCCCAGGTGATTTGCTCTGCTCTGGTGGGAGGTTTGTGGTTATTCCTTCTTCTCTCTGTTTGTCTTGTAGATCAAACAGGCTGACCCTCGACAGTAATAGGAAAACGTTAATTTTTCCTTCTTGTTAACACTGAGAGGTGTCTTAAGAGTGTTTTTTGCATGTCCCCCATGGCACGCAGATGTGTTGTGTTTTCCCATGCGTAACTAATCTCCTTGAGCCCTCCCATTACAGGCAATTGAATGCTCATTGGGATTTTTAAAAGCTTATCCAGTTCTTAGAAGCTAACCATGTTTGTTTGTGTCCAGCACGTGTTTATAGCCCTAAATCACAATGTGCAGTGGCAGGACCATTGCATCTCCTGAGACATAGCCCAAGGGGTGGACAAGAGGTGCAGCTCCTGTGGGCATCAAACTGAGCTGGCACACACCAGGAGCCTGGGGTCAGTGGTGCTCATGAGACTCTTAGGAACATAGAGCCTCTCCAAAACTGGGAAGGAAAGTCACAACATGCTGTTCAACTTCATGCTCAGTCTCCCAGAACAAGGCACGAGCATGAGGCTTCTTGCATGGCATGTAACTATTTAGGATTTGCTTGTGTGATGCAGATAGATATCATGCAAGGTACCTTTCTGAGTAAAATCTGACTTCTGGGGTATCATTATTAAACATCTCAAAGGTGTTTAAAAGAGCAATCCACTCAATAAAATGCAAGAAGACATTTATTTTTTAACTTCAGCCCACGAGACCGACTGATGCTGTAGCATCCTTCCATTATACTCCCAGCTACATCTTTCTTTTCTTTCTCATCTTTCTCAGGAAGGTGTTCTCTGGGGCAAGGACCTGTGGATTTGATGTTGTGCTGCAATATGAAATGCTGAGGTGTCTTCTGAGCAGATACTGTGGTTGGGGTGCTGCCACCAATGAGTTATAGTGCAGCATCCATTCCTGCACCCCGCAGGGATGCAGAGCTCCCCGGGACAGCTGCAGTGGGGTACCGCAGTGCCTGGCCCGGGGAGGTGAATCCTCCACAGCAGGAGAAAGCCCCACATCTGGCTTTTGGGGGCACCTGGGCATGAGAAGGGCATCCAGCTACTGAGGTGGAGGCAGATCCATGCACAATTTGGAACATAATTGAGGAGTCTCAGAGGTCAAGCTTAAGGCAGCCACAGAGTGAGTTAGCGACTGAACAGGACTTTTTTTTGCCTTAGCTGATTTGGTTTGTTTTGAAAGGTTTGAACTTCACTGCTTAAACTCTGCCTAAGTGCTCAGACTTACCCTAGGCAGTGGTGCTTTGCATGCTGGGAGCCTTATTAGCCTTAGCTGAGCTCAGTATTAAGTGCAAAAGTAAGCCCTGGGGGAAGTGTTTGAAGGGCTGGAGCAGTGTGTTTTTTAATAGCACGTCTCTACTTCCCTGGGGAACTGTGAAGATTTAATAATGACTGTGATGTGCTCAGACATGGTGGCAATAGGACCGTAGGGAATGTTTTTGGCAACTGCCTGAGGAACTTGGAGCCGTTCTTGTTCTAAATAAAGCAGCTTCCATTTTATCAACAGACTAATTTTTGAATTAGAGAGTATGAGACTTGCACGTGCTCCAGCCTGGCAATGGGAGAGCACAGCTCTCTACTTGTTACTGCCAGCCCTCCCAGCAAAAATGACCTGCAAGTGATTTCTTTCTTTCCTTGTTGTCCAGGGCAGCGTGCTGGTGACCTTGAGGTGCAGTCCTGAACGTCGCTTTGCATTTCAGATTAACGGGACCCTTCTTTTAAGGGTATTCCCTGGTATTTATAGCAAACCACGCGACATTGCATAGAGAAAGGCTGAGAATAGTAACTCAGGTGACAGACCAGGGGATGCCAGGTTCTGAGCTGAAATAGGCAGGTGTAGCCAATGCCTGCCGGCACGGGGGCTGAGTGTACTCAGTCTGCTGAGAAAAACAAAACTCATGGAAGAGTCAAAAAGCAATTGCTCTTTTTCTTTCATATTGCTGTAGAGTATTCAGCTGTGCGTAGGGCAGAGGGTTAACATCTTCTTTCCTAAGAGGCAGAATAGTCTGTAAGCTTTAAGTATAGTTTCCCTGGTTGTTTTTAGAGACCACACTTCAAGTTCTTCCTTAGTGGTTTATCACATTTAAACATATTCCCCAGAGACGTTAACACATATCCTGTGCTAAGTGCTTTGCTTATCAGCTATGCCTCAGCTCCCTCTGCAGAGTGCTTCGGTTTCATTTGTTGTGCAAACCACAGTGGGGCTGCGTTGAGGTCGCCTGAACTGGGAGGAACCAGCCCAGAGGCCATGGGTGACAGGAACCGACAGGAGAGGCGTGGGGTTGTGTTAATGCAATAGCTTTTGTGGGGTGACACTTCTTTTCCATCCTAAAGCTTGTGATGCTGCAGGGTGCAGACATAGCCCTGATCGTGACCACTAGCTGGGGCAGCTGGGTGGCTGCTCCACGTGGTGTCAGCATGACTTGAGGTGCACGGAAGCTGGCAGAGCCCAAACATTTGAGATCTTTATTTGAAAGATGGAAGGCATGGTTGTCCCAAGGGCTGAGGGGCTGCTTTTGAAAAGCAGCAGATGCTCTTTGGGGACAAGCGGCTAACTGGCACCTCTGTGGTCAGGTAAATGTTAGGGTTGCATTCCAGTGGGTCTTCATGCCAAACACCCTGATACTCGAGAAGGCCACTGGTCTGGCCAGCCGCCCTCCAGTTGTAGCCAAATCCATCAGGGAGCTACATTTAGACAGCACCCTGCCAGGGTCTGCCAGGGTTAGTGGGAGAGGGACACCTTGCTTAAAGGGGGGTTAGTTTCTGGAAGTATTGCTGGATTTTTCTTGAGCTCTGATTTTTATTGAGGGTCCTCTAGGCTATTGAAGGGTGGGCATGTACTGCACTTACACCTCTCCCCGGCAGCCTGAGCTCTCTCTTCTCACCTGCTTTTCTCCAGTAGAACATTCTCTGCCCATGGACGTCAGAGGCCAGAGAATAGTTCCAGTCTGTCCATGCTTTTCCTCTGTCTTCTCAGTCCCCTTCTGTGGCCCCAGAGCCGGGTTTGGATCCGTGTGTGTCCTCGGGGTATGTGATTCTCCCGGGGTTAAACAGGAGACACTTGACCAGGCTGTCAGACACACTGCAGTCTGTTGTAAACGTACAGCCAAAGAAACTGTGTTCAAACAACTTCCAAGCTAAAACACCTGTATGTACTGCTGTCCTTTTAAGCACACCACTGTGAAATGAAGCACAAAGGTACAGCACTTAGGGTTTTAGTGGTTTGTTTGATGAGTGCTTACCCTGAGCACCCGGTTTTGCATTGCTGTAGCACGGTTATGCCACTGGTGTGAACCCCGACCACGCGCTCAACAGCTGCTGCACAGCTTGCACAGGGAAGCTACGCAGCGTGCACTAAAATAAAGGCCGCAAAGCAGGGCGGGGAGGGTTCGTGCTTCCACTGTGTCCTTAGTTTTCTGACTTGCCTATTTTCCAGACAGCAAAGACAGGCCAGGGTTATATACCTGGAAGCTCTGGGAAGTTAAGCTGTGGGTACATGGTGCAGCTGGAGGGTGAACAGGTTATCAAGGAGATAAACATCTCCAAAACCATCATCTGCTGCTAACCAGATTGTCTTTATTTTTTTTCAGAGCACAACAAATATCTGTTCTGTCTGCCTTCTGTGAGAGGGGACAGGACCGCTTAGGGGAGCAGCGGTAGGATACTAAATACTTTTTCCCCAGGGCAGCAGGGCTCTTAAGTCTCCATGGACATTTGCTCCACTCTGGGGAAAATGACCAGGTGGTCCCAGCACAGCCGCTGCCGGCTGCTTTTGGGGCTTTCGTGCCCAGGGTGGGCTACTGCCATGGAAGGGTTGTAGGAGATGGTCTGGCTGATGTGGGCTCTCATCATCCCACGGGTGAGCAGAGACCGTGAGCAGCCAGCACGTTTGCTGGGACAATGTGGTCAGTGCATCTTCATTGCAGGCAAGGGGATAGAGTTACCTTTCCCAGGTCTGGCTCAGCAATGATATTGCTGAGGGCAGAAAGCTCCCAGAAAAGCTGGAAGCAAATTCATGCCCCGGCCTATGCATGAGAAGGGCTTTTTGGTTCATGAGATGGCACAAGGTAGGCAGAAGCTGGCATGTCTGCATGTACAGCCCAGCTCCAGGCCCAGTGTTAATTGGCTGTGGAGCTCCAAAGCTGCTGTGATAAATGTGTCTCTCACGTTAGCACACGATGCGTTACATGGGACCACAGGATTATGTTACTCCCTGAGCCATATGTTCACGATTATGTGTTCTGGTTGAAAGCAACCCTAAACCTGAGATCAGGAACGTTTCGATACCATTTGCCCTGGACTCAGTGCAATTACATTTCTTCTAAATTAAACTCGGTTGCTTGATAAAGCTCTGCAGAGCTGGCCGTGGCTCACATAGTTTCCATGTTTCCCAGCTGTTTATTTGTTTCGTTTACTTGAACCGGTGCAAACACAACCCTTGGTGTAGTCAGCAGGACATGGCCGTCTCCTGACCTTGGCAAGGCGACATTTCCAGACCTCTGTCCCCATAGAGTGCAATTCCTGCCAGCTCGGCCTCCGGCATGCTTCCGTTAAGTTTTAGGGGAAGGAGAAGGGTGCGAACCCAGTCCCCACCTCTGCTGCAGCCTCCCAGTGCGATGCTCCTCTCCAGGACTATCTGTCCTGCTTTCTGGAAGAGAAATGCTCCGACTTGTTTGGGCCTGATGTTATTGAAAGGGTGACAAAGAGGAGACAGTGAGATGACGCTCAGATTTTAAAACCTGCAAAGGAACAGTGTGAGTCCTATCTTCTGCCCCAGCATCTTCCACTGCCCGTCCAGCAGCTTCTTGAGCCCAGAGATGAGGCAGAAGAAGAGCTCCGAAATAATGGCAAAACGTTCATTTGCAGGCAGGCACCTCCCCGGGCTTTGCACCTGGCTGTGCCTGGGCTGCTTGTGGTGTGCTGCCAACAGCACGTTACTCTCAAAGAAAAAAAAAATTGGGTTGGCAAAGGAGGTGGCGAAGGCAGCAGCCACCCTCACTTCTTGCTGCGGCGCCTGGGCTTGCCGGGCAGGGCTGTGCCCTGGTCAGGACCTGCTGGGTTTGGTGTGTGCTCGTCTGGCGAGGTGCGCTTGCACTGGTGCCTCTGCTGCAAAGCCCCGCTCCTCACAAAGGCGGCAACGCCGGGGGCTCCCATGCCAGCGCAGGGATTTCTCATGCTGAGAGGTTGGGTTACGCAGCTGATGGTACATCTAGAATTACTGGGGTGGGCAAGTGTCCAAGAAAAAGCTGTGTAAACAGGTCCTCACGCCGTAACAACACAGCACTCCTGACTGTGCAGCATCCTCCCGCTGGTCCTCCCTGGCCATGAGGGCACTGCCAGGAACGCTGTACCCACCCTACACCCCAAACCCCCCAAGCCCTGTTTCAGTTTATAAAGGCGTTGTGCTGGGTCTTGGAGCAGCATGGCTGGAATGAGCGGCTGTTGTGCTGCTGAGCTCTGTCAGGAGCAGGCAGCAAAGCAGCCCCTAAACTCCTGGGCTTGGCGGGGTGGCCCAAGGTGAGGCTACGTGATGGAGGTGCCAATGGTTTCCCCCACCTCACAGCTGGAAGCAGCAGCGATTTATATTGCCTGACCGAGTCCTTCTCCCTTTCTTGCTCCGTGCTGGCGCTGCAGCTCTATCAGGAAAAGAATAATTAAATTTCCTCTTGGCAGCCCCCATTGCCAAACCGCTGCCGCGCCTCCCGTCCGGTTGCTGATGGTGCAGAAAGTTCAAGGCTGCGTCCCGGGTTGTTGGCCGTGTAGGGGAAACGGGGCTCTGCAGTGCCGGGGGCTGTGGGGACATGAGCGGCAGGGACAGAGATGGAGCTGCGGTTCTGGGACGGCACGGGTGTGCGTAACCCTGCTGGAATTTTTGCAGCCCCCTCTCGGGAGCGTTGCTGGCTTCCTCTGAGGAAGGGCGTAGGGAAATGGAGGGAGCCATTAGCAGAAGTGGTCCGGGAGGCTGAGACTGGGCGTGCAGGCTGGGGTGGGTGTCTGGGGAGAAAGCAGGCGAGTGCACCTCCGGCCAAAGTAGAAAATCCTCCGGTCAAGAGCCCCTGCACCCACTGATGCGCTGGCTCCCTGGCTGTGGGGGAACATCATGCCTTGGCAGAGCCCTGCCGGCATGAACTGAAGAAGTATCTTAACATGTAGGGAGATCTTTTCTTGTTTTTTCCTTGTGTAAAAGCCTGGTGAAAAGAGGCAGCTGGAAGCTGCACAACTATCCAGCACAAAAGGCCTCAGAGGGCTGCAGCTGGCTGCGGGCTTAGCCTGGAAACATGGAAACTATTCTGCTCTGCTCGTGGTTGGCGGCGATTTCTCTGCACAAATTATGCAGCGGCTCAGCCAGGACCTTGCCGAGGCCTGCGCTGGGCCCGGCCGTGATGAACTAAGCGGCTCTCGGTGAGCGATTAGGTATCATTATCCTTGCTTGACGTGAAATATGTAGAGCATAGCAGTCCAGCATCCTTCTTCTTAAGAAGGTGATGGGGAAGGGCTGGTGTGGGACTCTGCTGTCCTCACCAGCAACTGCGCTCCCAGCTCGCAGCGGGTTGGACCCCAGGAGGCAGAGCTGTGGTTTTGTGTTTGGCCAGAGCCCATCCTGCCTCTCTGTAGGCAGAAATCTAACATTTGTATCTTGGATGGCTATTAAGGGAACTGAAAATATTTGTGTTACTAATGCATTGCTGATGTTAACTGCAGCGGCAAGCAGAGCGCTTCCAGGAGGCAGGGTGGCCCCTGCTGAGCCCCGCAGCACAGCCCGCAGTCGCCCCATGTGGCCTTACTCCATAGCCCACATTCTTCTGAGACTTCATGGTATTTCTCTCTGTGTGTCCTAATGGCAATTCATCACCTAGGAGGGGACATCGGAGCTGCTGCCTTTAGCAGATGGACGAGTTTGTGATTGATTGCTGTGACCAAACCCAGGTTGTCTACTGCACCCAGCCTCCCTGAGCAAGATGCTTCATTAGCCTCACCTAGACCCTAAAGGCAAAGCTGGAGGCACCTGGAAAACGCCAGTGCAGTTGGTAGAGAGCTGTCGTGTTTTACAAACCACTGAGCTGTCTGATAGCAAAATTGCCCTAACAGTGCTGGCACGGAAGCTGCTTTCTCTACCAACAAGCCCTCAAGGAGCGTGACACCACCACATGCTCGTTGCTGAGCCGTCTTCCTGATACTTCCCATTTGCACAGACCGAAGACACTGGAGCAGTTATCAGGGCTTTGGTGCTCTAACTTCACCCTCTCTGCTCTTGCAGGGCCTGGCAGTTACACTGTGGGCACCATGTCGGAGCGCTTTGACTGCCACTACTGCCGTGACCCCCTGCATGGGAAGAAGTACGTGCAGAAAGAGGGCCGCCACTGCTGTGTCAAGTGCTTCGAGAAGATCTGTGCCAACACCTGCATTGAGTGCAAGAAACCCATTGGAGCTGACTCCAAGGTGAGTGCTGAGCAGTTAAACGGGTGATGAGAAGACAAGCAGATGCTGATAACCTTCCCATTTGTTTTCCTGGCTCTGGTCTGTTTGTGAGTTTCTGTGTGAAAACAAGCTCACAAGTTCTCTTGTGAGGCCTCTGGCTGATGGGCCATGTGCTCCTTGGGCAAAGAGCCAGCTTTTGCACAGGAGCTACTTTCAGGACCTAGATTCAGCCGCACGAACGGCTGCAAATGCTGAATTGTCCTGAATTGTACTGCAGGTCATCCAGCCTGTGTAGGAGTGCCCACCCCCCGCATTGAGAAGAAAAACCCCATTGGAGCCGATTCCAAGGTGAGTGCTGAGCAGTTAAACGGGTGATGAGAAGACAAGCAGATGATAACCTTCCCATTTGTTTTCCTGGCTCTGGTCTGTTTGTGAGTTTCTGTGTGAAAACAAGCTCACAAGTTCTCTTGTGAGGCCTCTGGCTGATGGGCCATGTGCTCCTTGGGCAAAGAGCCAGCTTTTGCACAGGAGCTACTTTCAGGACCTAGATTCAGCCGCACGAACGGCTGCAAATGCTGAATTGTCCTGAATTGTACTGCAGGTCATCCAGCCTGTGTAGGACATTCAGAAAACTCATCTTCTGGGCAAAGCCCTCAGAAACCTAGGGTCTGATTTTTGTCAGTTTGTCAAATGTTTATTGCTTCTTTTTTATGGCAATAATAATGTACACCTGACCTGGAGGTAACTTGACAACCAGAGAAGCCCCTGCTGACAGAACCTTAGAAGCAAAGCTGTTGGTTTGAAGCATCTTCTGCTACCCTGAAAGTCCAAAACAAATATGATTCTAATTAAGCCCCTTCTGTCAGCGAGTTTGGTTAAATGGCCTTCTGTAACTGCTTGCTGACGAGCTGCACCTCCAACCATCAAATGCAGACATGCTTAGGAACTGACAAATCTGTTCTTTACTGCCAAGGCTGATGATGCTGTAGCTTGGTTTTAGGGCTGCTCAGCAAGAGAGAAGGGCTTATTGCTCACTCCATTTCTGCTCATTCCAGGAGCTGCATTTCAAGAACCGTTACTGGCATGACAGCTGCTTCCGCTGTTTCAAGTGCTACACATCCTTGGTCAACGAGCCCTTCATGCTAAGGGAGAACAACAAGGTTTGGTGTAGCAACTGCACTGCCACTGCGGATGCGCCCCGGTGTAAGGGCTGCTTCAAGCCCATTATTGCAGGTACTGGTGCCAGTGATACGGGTGCAACTGCCAGGTTCTGCTCCAGGGCAAAACCATGGAGGCTCATCAAGCCCTGGAGACTGCAGTTAGGGGTACAGGCAGTGTAGTGGAAGGCTGGAGCACCACAAAATGGTGCAAGTTTTGACTGTTTGACTCTCACCTGTCCATTTTATGCAAGTGTTGAAAGGCTGCTTTGCAGTTAACCCTTCTGTGGATAGGTCGCCTTGGTAGTTAATCTTAAACCATTTCTACCAAAAGCTTTGGTCTGTAAATCAAGGTCCTCTTCTCAGGTGCAGGCGCCTGCCTGACAAATATTTTGGGAAACACTAGAAGGCCCTGGCAAGTCAGATATAGAAATTAACAGCTCATCCCTTGTCCACGTTGCAGTTGAATAGGTATGGGCAGGTATCTTACGTTGCACAGGGTGGGGAGTTTCTCACAAGCCTGAAATCCCACCTAACGAGTCATTTCTGTCTGTTGTAGGAGACCAAAATGTTGAGTACAAGAAGATGGCATGGCATAAGGACTGTTTCACTTGCAGCCAGTGCAAGCAAGTGATTGGATCTGGGAGCTTCTTCCCCAAGGGTGATGACTTCTACTGTGTCTCCTGCCACGAGCATAAGTTTGCCAAGACCTGTGCTAAATGCAAGAATGTAAGTCCTCCCATTTTACAAAGGCAGCTGCCAGAACGAGCCCTCACATCTTTTGGAGGCTAGGGGAGTAAACCAGCAGACAGATCATGCTGGAGCTGTACCCATGCTGACATTCTTTCCTTGAGATACTGGTGCAAGCAGCTGGTGGTATAATAATGTGAGAGCTAATAGTTCTTGCGTGTTAGAGTCATCTGATGGCAACTCTGCTGAAACCAAGTGGGCACCGGCCTTGTGCTTGCTTTGGGGATGGTTTCAGCTCTCCAGCAAGTATTGTGTATTCAAGCAGTGAAACAGTATTTTATGAAATAGCTGTTTAATGGCTTTTGCAACTGATTAGTGTAGAATTGCAGAGTCATGGCAGGTATAACAAACTTATGAAAGCTCCAGGCATGCAGGAACTTAAGTGCACTGCACTATTTAATTTTAATGCAAACTTTCAAGAGATCCTCTCCATGACAAAGCCCTCCTACCCTACATCCGCATCACCTCTTTTCCTCCCTACTGATTCTGAAACACATCTCTGCTCTTTGCCTCCTAGCCCATCACTTCTGGAGGCCTCACTTACCAGGAACAGCCTTGGCATTCAGAGTGTTTCATTTGCTCCAACTGCAAGAAGCAACTGGGTGGGAAGCGCTTCACAGCTGTAGAGGATCAGTTTTACTGCGTTGACTGCTACAAGGAGTGTGTTGCCAAGAAGTGTGCTGGCTGCAAGAATCCTATTACAGGTATGTTGGATTAAATGCAGCTTGAGTGCAGTGGGTGCTTGAAGTCAGAACAGCGATCCCCAAAGACACGCGGCTCAGCGGCTGCAAACACCAGACGCAGGTCTAGTAGCCCAAGCCCAGCAATTTACATGTGATCCAACCATGAGCCATGCGCTCTTGCTGGATGGAGTCGGAGTTACTGAGCTCTTCACCCTTTGCATGGGAACCTTACAGCTAGAAAAGAGCACTGTTTTATTGCCCCAAAGTGACATTTGCTTCACTTCTGATGTAATTCATATGTAACAGTTCAGCTCAGCCCTGAAATGTGGGCACTATTGTGCCAGTCCCACGGGACTTGCATTCCATCCTGCATTTCAGAGCATGGGTCTGAGCCCATTAACCACCAGGTAGGGCATTTAAGCCCAGACTGTCCTTGCTCCACAGCTTGATCTTTCCTTCAGCTTAACTGTTTCCTAGAGGAAGGATCCAAGGGAAAAAGCTTATGCAGAGACAAGCCACACAAGCCTCTGCTAAGCTGCCTGTTTCTCTAAGAGCAGTAATACAGAGCAGCAAACAATGTGGCTCAGTTGCAATTTTGACTGGTATTTTAGGCATAGGAATGTGGTCTGCAAGACGACAGCAGCACAGGAGGCAGTAGGGATGGGATCTGCTCTTTGGTGGGCTAACCCAGCCAAGGGAAAAGCTACTATCGCCGTCCTATAATTGTTTTCTCTCCTAGCAGGATTTGGAAGAGGAACCAGTGTGGTTAACTACGAAGACGAATCCTGGCACGATTATTGTTTCAAATGCACAAAGTGTGCCCGTGGTCTGGCCAACAAGCGCTTTGTTTGCCATAATGGAAAAATTTACTGTGCTGAGTGTCCCAAACGACTGTAAGGAGCAGACAGCAACTGCTGTAAAATGGATCTTAGAGCCCTGCTTTCCAAAACAGTCCTGGTAAAGGAGCAGGTTTTTGCATGTTAAGAATTTTAACTTTTTCCATTTTAGTATAAAAATTGAAGTAGCCTCAGTATACTGGGTTTGACTTTTGAAGCTCCTGCAGTACAAAAGCATGTAGCGTTGCAAAAATCTAACTTCGCTTCCAAGTAACTCTTAGCGTAAAGGCCTGAAAGGCCGTCAGAGTTAATCATTAGAGATCCACATACTACATAATCTGCGTGTGGCTTAAACTAAAACAAAGCTAGTTTTAAATTTGTCTGGTATACGTTTAAGCTTGGCACTTAAATGAAGTAGGTTTGACAAGGCATGCACCTCAGAAGCAGAGACGCAAAGATTGCACGCGGGATCAGAGGGATCTGTTATTATGCTTTTACAAGTACCTTACATCCACCACACCACTAATAGCAACACAATAATAAATACCTTAGCTTACCCTACCATGCCAAATTGCAGCAAGTGTATGGAATGGCTTCATCTTACATATAACAAAGTTTTGGCAGTACGATTTAGCTTTAGTTAAGTTTCCATAAACTTATTTTAGTCTTGATTTCCGCATGGTTTGCCCAAAAGTTTTGCTCATCGGCTTTTTTTACATCATTGTTTAAATGGGGCTGTCTAAATACAATCATTAATCCATTAACAAGAAGTAATTCTTTCAACTACAACAAAATGCACATGCATTTAGAAGTGCCTTTAAAAAATAGCTCAGACAACGATAGCTCTCCTATCATGTCAGTGTATGTTTTATGATTTAATAAAACTGAGACTAGTGCCTGCTTGGAGTCCTACAGTCTGGAAAATTGTTTTTTTCATTTTGCCATCTTACACGATTGACACCTCTTCTGTCTGAGCTACCGAAATCAAGTCTGATACATTGATACTGGCTAAGTAAAGAGTCAGCTGTTCTGCCATAGCACCTTTAAATATCTGAGGACCAAAGCAACAATTTCCATAAACTAATTAATTTTTTTAATGTATAATTGACACTGAACCATCTGCCAAGAACAGCCTGTGTGAAAAAGCCCTTTGAGAACATATGTACAGCCACCATCCATACACAGATCTACTACTACCCTTCAGCAACCTGAATGCTGGTTTAAGGGGTTTTTTCACAGCAGTGGTTGATACCAAGCAGAAATATTTATCAATCGGGTGCTGCTCTAGTCCTTCCCTTTCAGTCCTTCCCTTCACTTCACAAGCACCTACCAGAAACAAAGAACCCTCATGAGAAAAACAAAAGGCAGCATCCTACTGTATTCCTGATGGTCCCTGCTCCCGTGTGGCCATGGAGCACCGTTAGACTCACTGTTAGAACATAAAGATGCTGGTGCTACAAGTAAAAAGCAAAGACTTACAGTGAAAAGCAAATTAAAGGATTCAACAGTTACAAACGCGTCATTGGAATGTACAAACACGGCAAGATCTGAAGGTGTTAGTACAAATACCTTCCCAACCACACAAGCGCAATGCCGAAGAGGCTGCTGGCTTTGGGAATCTGCAGTGGTTAGAGCAGGACCAGAGTGCATCTCAAGGCAGGTCAGCATGGCAAGGGGTTGGAGACTCCTAGTAAGGCAATGTTTGGCATTACAGAAATAAAGCGTTGTTCAACTGCAAAGTTTATTTAACAGCGCGCACATATTTACACAGAGCTGTAACAGACCATTCAACAAATAATATCAGCACAGAAAAAAAATATCAGCATCTTTTTTGTTAGAATGATTGTCTCTGCCGGAATGAAACAGCTATCATACAAAAATACATTTTTCGTTTTACCTAAGGCACTGCTCTAAAGTCTAAAACAGTTCTACTGTATTCTGAATAGCAGACAGCGAGAGTAAGACGGCTGAGGGGTTCCTACCGCAACTGCAATGTCGAGGAAAGAACACATTTAGTTCCAGCAAAACCATTTGCATTTAACCACTGAAAACACAGCTGCCATTTGGATGATTCATTTGAATTGCAGTATCAGCCAATGGTTTATAGCAGGATTTGAGACAGCTACCCTTTACAGTAATCACTTATCCAGTATATCTGTTACAGGAGACAAAAGAACAAGACTGCATTATTACTTTTAGTAGCAATTTTCAGAAGATGCTTAGTTAATCTCTTCATGCTGTAAAAAGCAGGCAAGTTTAGGTTAAATAGATTACTTAATGCAGACTTCAGGGGAAGGGAAATACATATGCAGCTTGCAGCCACTGTTACAAAGCTAGGACAGGAACACTTAGAATAATTAACATGAACAAAACGTGACTTCAGTGGTCTAATACTGTTATGTACACAATAAAATAATACTTCCACGAGTGTAGATAAACTTAAATAAGTAATTCAAAAGGAAAACATTTTTAAAAGCATGACATGTTAAACTGCACTATGACAGACATATCTAGGTACTCAACATTTTTATAATATATTAGTGCATATGCTGTAAAATGTTTTGATGTTTTCCAACAGATTAAAACATATTAGTGATGGTACAATACTGCATTCTGAAACTGCCAATGTTTTCACGGTAGAAAACAAGAAATTTTTCTTCTCCATTCAAAACTGAAGATACTCAATTTTGCATTTTTAAATAGCAAGTGACCCAACAAGTAACAGCATTTTTCTAGACCATTACAAATGGAGCTCAGCTTTAACACGCACTGAATGAGCCTTTGATTTCATCAAGTGCCATTTTAGGAATATGCAAAATCTGGCCAGTAGCTAACTGGGGAGCCTCCAGTGGCACGTTGCTGTACATGATATGGATATGAAAATAAAAAAAAGACTCGGGTTGCTGTAAAGTCTGTAAAAGGGAAACAAGTGATATTTAAACAAGGAAATCTGACCTAACAATTAGCTAAACAAATAGAAACGGAACATCAGCACAATAGTTTCCCTGAAATGTTTCAAGGTGCAAATCTAGAAGTTTGTCATCCCTTCCCTGGTGTTTTTTGTTTTTTGCAAACTTGAAGGTGGATAAAGGTAAACAAGCAGCTTTTCAAAACAAGGCCTTCGGTACTTGATAAAACACTGGATTACTGAAGTGCAATCAGATTATTTCCAGGTCTCCAGTGTTCACAGTTCTGTCCAAAGAGCAAAGAGAAGAAAACATTTAACCATCATAGCTGTGTGTATGCCACATAACGCCTATCATCACAGTCAGAGTCTACAGCCAGGGAGCGAGCACAGAACCACGTGGTTACTTACGGTCCAAAATCAGCGCAGTAGCTTTTTTTTTTTTTTTAATGTATAAAAATACTATTTTTCAAAGTTATATACATAATTCTTAAGCCATATTATGCCTAAACATTTTCAAGTTCAAAATTGAAAGGCAACGCTTTCTTCACTAAAAAGTTAATGACTTTGATCAGAACAAAATGTGAACAGCAGTATCACACTAAGTCAGTCTATTCCCGTGGCCCAGTTAGTCGTGGCCTTGAGGAAAGTCTCAACAATGCTATGTTCGTGGGACTAAAATTCGCAAGACGCAGAGTGACAGAGGAGACTCAGGAAACAGTTCAGTCTAGAAAAGTGCTACACTTTAATCAAAAAAAGTGCTACACATCACTTAAAGAAAACGTGGATAGCAAGTCTTGGTTTTTCCACTAGCATTCATTTCAACTGTTCACACAGTCATTTCTCTCATGGAAAGAGATCTCCTGCTGTGAGTATGTCCATTTGGGGTTTAGCTCCAACACCAGAGAAGTTTAGTCTTACTAAACTAAGTGAAGCCTAGCTTAGTGAAGCCTCTCTGACATGCTAGGCTGTACTGCACCAGGGTTTGGCTTCTCAAGTACATGTGGCTTCAGATGCAGCCCTGCTTCCTTCAGAAAATTCAGAGTATCGCAGCTTTATTACTCCTCCCAAAATGTAACACAACTGTCTGTGGAATTTAAGATTGGCGTTACCCCCCCTCAATGAAGTGGAAGACTATTCTACAGTAAGTAGAGAGGACAGCTAATACCTTGCCAGAGCCTGAAGAGACCTTGTAAGACCATGCAGGTCAGCATCAGAAAGTTACAGAACATGCCTAGGAGTGGAAAGGTCTTGTCTGCAGCGTTACATCAGACACCTTTTAAACTGTTAGTATCTTCAAAAGTAAGATGTGCCAATTAAGGTATCTTAGAAGCAGCTTAAAAGACAACAGATGGGCTTGAGTGCTGGTAGGAGATACAGGAGCTTCACAGGGGCTCAGCTGTGTCTTTGGAAGAGCCTTAGCGTTGGCCTGAACTGCTGTCTAGAGCAAGTCCCTAAAAAGGCATCAGTTGGTGACTCCTTTTGACAGAATGCAAGTTACAAGCACTAAAGAAAGAGCTTTCCCTCCGGTCTACACATCGGAGAAAGTGCCTTGGAAATAAGAAGCTGTAGTTAAGGCAAGGAGAGTAAAATGCAGGGAAGTTAATTACCTAGCCAGAGGAAGAGACGGGGGAAATCAGCTTGGATTACCTGATGAAGCATCTATAGGTTTGGTCAAAGAATTCACTGCACCATCTTCCTCAAAAGCCAATTTGGGACTAGAAGGTATTGTAGCAGCATCATTCAAGTTTTGATTACAGTTACCAGCAGAGATGCTGTCCGAGCTCAGTTTGGTTGACTTGGAATGTACTCCAACGTCAATAAACTCCTCAAAAGTCCACGAACCAGATTTTCCATTAAGATTCTGAATAAGTCCAATTGTCTGATCAGCTTCGTTAACACCCAACTTCACTGAGTCATTGATAACCATTTCTTTTGCAGGATGGCTAGAAAAAAAGCAATGGATACTTGTATTACAATTTCTGCATGCTTAACCTTTAGACTGATTACAGGCCAGGCAATTAGCAGTCTGCATTCTTTGCAAAGCACTGAATATCCTGAAGAACATTCCCGGACGAGCTCCTCCAACTGCCACGCGGGATCTCCTCTCCAACAGCCAATGGGGAAGAACAACTCACCAATGTATAGCCACTTCTTACTATACTAATAGCTCTCAGGTAAGGCCTGGCTCCAGAGAAAGCAACAAGTTTAAAGCCCTGCAACATTAAACCCCTATTTTAGTAGCATGCATTTTTCCTTTTCTCTCCAGTTGGGACTTTTTAAACACAAAACTGAGCCTCAGAAGACTAGCAATATTTAAAACAGATTCAAAATCTAAACCCAAATCAGAGTTATCAATTTTCATTCATTCTTAAGAAGATCATGAAAATGTCTTTATATTCCATCATTGGAGGAATGAGATTAATTTATCGTCACTTCAAAAAAAAAAAAAAAAAAAAAAAAAA
>NW_009258414.1:1043811-1076507 GCF_000687185.1 Egretta garzetta
TTCCCTTCTGTGTGAACTGATTTTTACCTTTTTTTTTTTTTTCATTCTGTGCCTTTAGGGGCTTAAAGGAAGATTTCTAAACACAAGGAAGCATCTTAAAGGGTAACAGAAATGCACATTTACTCATTACTGAAGCTTTACAACACAATTTGTTTCAGGGGAGAGAAGCTCAGAAATATGGCTCCCAATGATGGCCCTTGGGAAGGGCGCTTCCCTTCACGTACTCATGATGGCACCAGAGCCGACTGCTCAGAAGTTGGGTACCTCACAACTACAGCTTTCAGAAAAGTGTCAACATTATTTCATGATGCACGCTTTTGGTAACCCAACTCTTAGTTAACTATCTTAATTGAGTTCTGAACTCCTTCCCAAAAAAAAAAAAAAAAAAAAAGAGTTCACGATGTCATTTCTAAATCATTAGCATTTAGATGAGCAAGTGGAACAAGCATCAGAAGACAGATTTTCCAGTAGTAGATGGAAATGCTTTATGTTCAAAAAGATAAAATTTGAAATACTAAAAAAAATTCCCATTAAGGGAGGCTTTTGTGTTGTATCTGGTATTTCTGTGCAACTGAAACTGTTCTAGAGCTTTCTGTAGGTTATTCTTTTCTAAATCATTAGCATTTAGATGAGCAAGTGGAACAAGCATCAGAAGACAGATTTTCCAGTAGTAGATGGAAATGCTTTATGTTCAAAAAGATAAAATTTGAAATACTAAAAAAAATTCCCATTAAGGGAGGCTTTTGTGTTGTATCTGGTATTTCTGTGCAACTGAAACTGTTCTAGAGCTTTCTGTAGGTTATTCTTTTTCAGCGTTGTCCCCCTCCCTCTTGGTCAATGATTTGTTAATGAGCAGAACTGCTAGCCATTTCAAGGGAAAAGATTTCAAGCCAATGCCGCTCTTTATGAGTAACACTGCCACATTGCTGGCTACGTGTCTCACTTCTTAGCAAAGCCAGTACTGTTAACATGGTGCCATCTAAACAAACAATTATCCTGAACTAACTGCCTCTGCGTGAAGCAGTAAACTGACAGCATGCACACACCACATGCCTGGAGCAAGCCAGAGAAATACCACAAAGCTAGCGGGGTGCAAAATTTGAGGCAATGCTACATACAGCACTACATTTAATATAAACACTCTAATGTGATGGATAACTGCTCTGATGGTAAAGCAGCCACCTACACAGACTCACCTGCAATCCTTTAATTCGGTAACAAGTAGAGACCCCTCATCACTTTTCAAATCGCCTCCATTCATAAACACTTCACTGGCCTTCAACTCTGACACATCTTGTTCATCAGATTCTGTAGAGATCAAGCAATGCACAGTCTCTAAACAACCCTCTGCCTCCCCCTGGACTTCCTGGGCTAAGTCAATGCCATTTAGCTTTCCTGAAAGTGGTGGGGGGAAAGAAAAAGGAAAGAAAAAGAAAAAAACAAGAAAAGAGCTTCAGTAACAGAATTGCTATTCTAAATGAATAAAATACAAATTCCTTTCCTAGCCAACACTTGAGGCACTTGGCTTCAATAATTAATTTCTCTATAGACAAGCTGCCTGTAACAACATGAAATTTGTTTTTCATTTTTAAAAATACACTTGTAAAAAGAAAGCATGCTGCCTGCATTTCACTCTCACATCATTTTTACATTTAATCATTTTGACTGTCTCTCGTGGTACGGAGCAGGCAGTGATCTACTCTCTGTTCAAGCAGAGAGCCTCCCTGGCCTTTCTGGGACTTACGTCCCAGACCATCACAATGCTATTACTTGAGTGACCTTTTCAACTATGCTTAAACATCACTGAGACACTGACTGCCTCTTAGACCTGACTCATCAAGTTTCCTTACCTGGTTGATCAGTCTTCTCGAGACCCAGCTCTTCCTCCTCTTCAATATCCTCTCCCTCCATAGCCTCAGAGGCAGACTTCCCTTCATTCTGCAACTGAATTGCCAGGGCGTTATTCAGAATAACTCACTGTTCTCTAGTGTTTCACAAATGCTTCAATCACGGCTCCCATGCAGGACTGTTCTGTGCCCAGCAGTAAGGCCACACTAGTCCAAAGGCTAACAGACAATCATGCTCTGCTGAGCCAGAGCCTGCGAAGGAACGCATGGGACCCTCTTCCATCTCCTACCTATGAACTATTCCCGAGTTCCTTTCCCCCTCATTCCTCCCAGGTGTGTGCTAAACATTTATTGATTTTCAGCTACCTGAAGACTTGGGTCTTTGAATGTTCAGAGAGGAACAACTACTCCTCATTATAATAATGCCTAATTTATCACAAGCCTTAGGTCACCACATTAACAAAACCACATTCAGTTTACTGTAGCAATACAGTGGCTTCCAAGATTTGCTTTAAGCAAACAGATGTCAGGAATTTAAGTTTCCTGGGGAAAAACAGCCCCAGCGGAATGCATACAGTTAAAAAAAAAATCCATTACTAACTAGGGTTTTTTTTTTTAACCAATCTGCAAGTGATAATGCCAGATCGCATTGTTTCTATATGCCTTGAACAAAAACGCATCCGGGAAGGGCCTATTCTGTCATTATACACATCCAAACAAAAAAGTACCTTGGATTCGTTTTGATCCGATTTTCGTGTTCTTTTCATTATTTCTTCAATTCTCTGTTAAGACAAGAAAAATATTTGCAATGACACACAGAACTTTGTATTTCAGCATTCTGTTTTAAATTTTCATCAATCATAATATATTTTCATATTTCGTAAATTTACTACTTTATTCACCATCTTTAAAGCTCGCAGGCCAGAGGCGGATTTTTTAAAAAACCACACTACTTCTATTTAAATGCATCTGAGATGGTTTGCCTGTTCAGCTTAACACCTCAACCACTATTTTAGGCTGAGCAACCTCTCTGCTTTCAGAACAGTATACCTTTTTTCTTTCAAGTCTTTCCTGCATATTTTGCTGCATAATTCTCTCTCTTTCCAGACGTTGTCTTTCAGCCTCTTCTTGAGCTTTTGCTTCAGCTTCTTCTCTCTGAAAATAAAACAAAAAGAAGAGAGCTTGCAGTGCACAACTCATTCCCAAGAGTCACAAGCAGAGCTTCTGGTTCGACACAGACAGGAACATGAGACAGTCACTATTTAATATTACCACACGCTGCAGCTAAATGCCAATTACCCAGCTACTGACATGAAATATATATTACTATGACATTCAGAAACTGATCTGAGAAGAGAAACGATGTGCATGGCTGTATCATAATTATGCAAATGTTCTGAATGTTGTTGAGCTACTCAGGGTTCAAACTATACTTCAGGATGAAGACTTGTCCAAGAAGGATAATTTATGAAGTAACAAGACAGCAATTAAATGCTAAACATGGCAAGGTTAACTTAAAAATCTTGGCAGTCAGGTATCACCACCAAGATACTTTGTGCTGAACATCTTCTGTTCCTTCTACACTAGAAGATCTTTTCCAGTATGACTGGAAAGAAGACAGAAGCACAGTTAACACTGAATAATTGTTATAAACTTAAACAAGCTTTTCAAGAAACGTTCAGACACACATCAATACTATCCATAAGATACAGCTCTTTAAACAAAAAGAGTTTCATTGTAAAACTGCTTTAATTTTCAAAATTAATCTCATTTAAAGAAAGTCCACTTTCTGCAAAAGAGCTTCCTTCAGTCAGAAGGATGCCTTTGTAAAGGTGCACAGATACCAGCTGTGGAAAACTATTTAGCAACTGGAAAAGCAGACTTGGAAACACTACCAATCTTTCTTTTAAAGGAACCGGAGCAAGCCTGGTGACCTTCCAGACAGACCACCTCCTTATAATCCATAGCAGTAAGCTGGTAAAGTGGGCTCAGTACAAATATTTTACATATGCAAAATAGCAACCCAGATGGCTAAAAAAAAAAGTCCAAAATATCTGCTTCTGCCCCACACTTGAATTCATCATATGCTGGGGGGGTGTGGGAATCACATCAACTAGGGCAAGGGAGGGGCTTCAAAACATTCTCAGTCCATCTCAGACAGGATGAACTCTGCTTTACATCATTCCTGACAGAGATATGTCAAAACTGTTCTGTGAAAGAAAACCAAAGACAACCCCCGTGAAAACACATCAGCAGCTTGTACGAGGAACACGGTTGGAGCCTACAGATAAGCAGACCTGCTGTTGAAGCTCTGCAAGTTTCTCCTGCTCTTCCTGTTCTCGGCGGATCCTCTCCTCTTCAGCTTGTCTTTGCTGTTCTTCATAAGCCAGTCTCTTTTCTTCCTCCTGCTTGCGGAGCTCCTCCTCCCGTCGTGCTTTTTCCTCAGTTGCTCTCTTGGCCATTTCTTCTTCTCTGATTCTAGTGTTTCCAAGATACAGATTACTGACTGGATATTTATTCCTTTAAAAGTGTGCATGCACATGAGACAGACTAGGAAAGCAAGAAGGTTCTAAGTCATCCAATCACAAAATAACTGCGTAAAGATACTTTTTGGTGTGGATTTACAAATGCCACCATCCAGACCAGTCAAAGGAAAAAGCAGAATAACTTGGAAGACACTACCTACAAGTACATGAATGTTCTTTGCTGATTAAGTCAAGGCCAAGGCAGTTGCTGCAATAATGGAGTGTTTCATTGAGAACTGGATTAAGCGACAACTATTTAATAAATGCCACCTGCATCCACAACATGAATGAAGCTTTTAATCACTGTCAAACATAAATTCAGTTGAATTTCTCAGAAGACTGTTTCTTCTATAGTCCGAATTCCAGAGATATACTGGAGGCGTACACTGCCAGATCATGCAGGTGTACACAACAGATCTGATCACATATTTCTGGTAAAACATCTATAGCAGACTATATGCAAATTTATGACAGCTTTATATTCCTGAGTGGAAAACAGATAAAATCTGATGTTCCACCATGGTCACAGAAGCACAGACAGGTGACCCATGATCTGGAATAAAGTTAGTCAGCACAAAGTTAATAACTTATTTTTAACAACTTCTATGAAGTGAACCAAATGCACACTGATTTGCCACTTTGAATTACTTGGCTGCAACATTTCTGATCCAGATTTCGGATCACTAACGTGAGATTTAATGTACCATCAGACCACTGCCTGAGTTCATCAAAGGGAAGTTAAATACAGGCAGGTAGACTATTTCAAGACAAATACCACCAAAACAAATGCAAATAAGTGGTGTAAAAAGCACATTCTAGTTTTGAAATAAAAGCACCACTGGAAGGAAAAAGCAGCAGTGATTTGTGCAGGGACTATGCATTACATATATCCTGAGATATAGATTAACGATAGACACAGCAACCTGTCCCGTCTCAAATGGTGCTAGCGCCTGTTTCTGCTTCAAGAACTGCATTAACATTTACAGGATCTTAAATGAAAGCTTAGGAAACATACACAGCTGCAGTGTCCACTCCAACGACACCCCACCACTGAAAGCATCCCTTCCTTCTCCTGAATCGTTACCTTTCCTCTTCCTGTCTCTGAATTCTTTCTTGGTCTTCACGTTCTCTTTGCTCCCGTGCTAGGCGTCGTTTCTCTGCCAAGATTTTAGCAGCTTCTTCAGCTGTGGTGGTCCCTGCTACTGTTTTGCTACCTGATTCTGCAAAAGTTAAAAGAAACTGCTGTTAAAAAGCCCCAGTAACTTAAAATTAAGAAAGACATTATCACTCTGAGATGAGGTTTTTCTTTTGGTCAGCTGACCCTAGGAAGGTTGGAACAGATGATCCTTGAGGTCCCTTCCAACCTGGTATTCTATGAATCTATGACCCACTATCTTTTTGATCAGTGCTCATCCCTCAGTGAGTACACCCTGTATCTAAAGGCCCACAAGAGACAAAGAGGATTCCTAAAGAGATGCAAAGCCACAATATCTCACCGACAATGAAACAATAACTCATTTCAGCTACACTAGTCCAGCCATATTCCAGATGATACATTTAAAGATATTCTCCAGTTACCGTAGTACTTAAAAACATGTTTCTGAAAAGACATGTTTATTCTATAACACAAACACTTAAAAGAAAACAAAAAAAGAAATACTACTTTAGGGAATACACTTAACTTCCTTCTAATAAAATGGAACACACATGACCCTGAAGAGGAAATATTAAATTTTTTTGATTTCTTGTTTCATAACATTAACATTAACATTCATGCCTTTATATTTATAGAGTATCTTAGGGTGCAAATAATCACCATTTTATCTACCCCCGAAGGCACATACTAATGACTTCAGTAACACCGTATTTCTACACATTTTAGCAACAAATCAATTTCCAATTTACATGGAGATCAAACCAGCTCCAATCACCAGGTTAGTAGATCTTAGTACAGGCCTGCAGTTTATGTTTCTTCATGTCTGAACATCAGAGATACTGTTATAAATAACATTAAGAAAAAAACCCCAACCAACCCCTTGCCATCCGGTTGCTCTCAATATATATTGAAAGAACTCTGATTTTATCAGTTATTTCTACTCTCTAGAAATATTACTATTTGAATGTGACTTAAGAACTCATCACCTGAATATTCAGGGAATCAGCTCTTGGTGTCAGTAGAGCAATAGCATCATAATGTTGGTGAGGACTTGCCTTTCTTCTTTTTAATATTTCACAGATAAGCACATATATGTTTCCTTAACATTTATAAACCCTTCAAGTCAAGGTAATTTTAATGAACAATGACATCAGGGTTTGGTAAGTTATTTTGCTTCTGACCTAAAGACCTTTAATACCTGAAAAGCTGCTTAAACCCCATGGACGCGTAATCACTACCTGCAGCTGTAGGGCATAATCACACAGACTAAACCCTCAGCAGCTGAATCATGGCACTGTTTTGCACATAAAAATCGTTGTTGCAGTCCTAGGAAAAGCATTCCAGCACTGATGGAGTGCAGTCACAGAGTTTTCTAATACTTAGATTTATCCGATGCTGAAAAAGAAGCAGCTCCCCAGGACACACGTTGCTTCTGATTTGAGAAAAAATGCAGTCACATGGGTACAAACAAGAATCAGCCACGACAGTTCCAAATTTGAACTCAGTCTAAAGGGGTCCTCCTCCTCCTCCCTGAGCAGGAAACACCACTCCTTTACAGTTGTAAGAACAACTAACAGGACCTTCCTACTCAAGACCTGCATGTGCTTTTCTTCCTATACTCTGCAAATTTCTTTTTTATTTAAAGAAAAGGAGGCAGGTTTCATTTAGTGTTGTCAGTGTACAACTATGAAGAACCCAAAATGCCTCTCTACTCCTCTGGTTCTATCAAAACTGGTTGACATTTAACATCAGGTTTAACCTATTTCCCCCCCTCAAAACTGAACCTAAATACGACAACTTGATCCTCAGTAAGAAGCCTAAAAGTTTTAGGCTTTTAGATTACAGGGTTATAGCATGACAATGATAGCTTGAAATATGATTAATGTCTGGTGCTGAAAATGATAGAAGAAAATTAGTCACAACGATCCAGAACACCGCAGATATGGAAAGAACAGGAGGCATAAAAACAAAAGAAAGGGTAGGAGACCTCACATCTATGGGGGACCTTCCCATTGCATTTTCACTTTTGAAGCTTTATTGATGCTTTCCATATGGTTACTTCAATAGCGCTTCCATCTCCATGCACCCCCTGCATAGTCTGTTTCCATAAGGCAGGACATGGGACTTCCCAACATGACTGCTAAGATGCCTTAAGAAGATTCTTCCCGAGTTTTATACTCAGCTCCATTTTCCTTGTACTCCCACTGTCATTCCTGATAAGAACTGTCTTTTTCTCAAAGGACCTTTTTGAGATGGAAGGGAAGAGGAATCAGGCAAGAGAAATGTCTCGGAACAATTGTAAAATGTACTATTAGTTGGATGGAGGGAAGATTCCAACACATTTCAAGCCAAGTCATTTATTCACAATTAATCTAGGAATCATATTCCAAAGCTTTCACTACCCAGATACAAAAAAGTGAGGCTCCATGATAGCTTATTACCTATCACCACGCATAAGGTGAGAGCTCATGAAGGAGCACTTCTTATGTTTTAAGTGGAAACAAGCCTTTTAACTCTCAGAGAAGCTGCGAAAGGCTGCTGCCAGAAATGACAACTGCTCCAAGTCACTGAAAAATAAGAAGTGTTTTACTGCAGAACAGTATATTTTAGTAGGAAGACACAAAAATGAAGACAAAAACTTGATTGCTGTTTGTCAGCAACAGGCAATCAAGTTTACTTTGAAGGAGAAGAGATGGTATGAAGATATAAGCGCACAAAGCTGAAATCAGGTTGAACCTACAAGACCTAAAGACCGATTTGCCACATGCCATTCGCGAGGGCACTCCGACTTCAGAAGCTGTCTGGAATACAGTGTAGCACCAATCCACAGGGTGAACTGCCTACACAGGCATGTAAAATGAAAACTGCCTTGAAAATTGAAAGCAACTTTTTCTGTTTAAGAACAAGGATTTTGCCTCATTTAGCAATATCACAGTGTACCAAAACATTCAAAGAGATAAATGAAATCATCCCTGTGTTGAAGAACATGCCCACTATTTCCTTATCTTCTGTGTGTCAAAGAAAAAGAGCCTCACCCAGGCCCAGTATGAATCGCTAACAAAGATGACTAGATATAAGGAACAAATTCTTTACAATGAGGGTGGTGAAACACTGGAACGGGTTGCCCAGAGGTGTAGTGGAGGCCCCATCCCCGGAAACATTCAAGACCAGGTTGGACGGGGCTCTGAGCAACCTGATCTAGTTAGTGGTGTCCCTGCTCACTGCAGGGGGGTTGGACCTCTAGGGGTCCCTTCCAACCCAAAACATTCTATGATTCTGTGACTAGCTTGGAGATTAGCAATAAAATAAAATGGAAACAGATAAACTGGGTTGGTAGAGTTCCAGAAGTCAGTGTAGAGAGGCGACAGGTCGGGCATCCAAGGGACAAGGACAGATGTTCTTGTTCCAGAACAACTGGAAGATACAGAAATAGGACACATCGTTATGGAGGTTTCAACCAGCCCATGACATTGATCACAACTGATTATGCCCCCTCCAAGGCATGCAAGACATTTATCACAGGAACATAGCACATCAAGGGATGGACACTCTGACTGCAAAGATAAACGATGTGACGCTGAAGATGGATGTGCAGCTTCATACAAACATCCACATTTGACTGTGACATCCAGGCTTCCTTCTTGAGGAACACATGCTCAAAGAACTGTACCATAATGAGTTCTTCAGCTGACTAACACTATTTCACATCCAACATTGAGCAGTGTCAGGGAAGAGCCTCAGAAATAAGAGACAACCGCAGCAGCTGAAGAATGCACAACAGGAACCATACATGCAGTAACGTGCAGCAAGCCTATGTTCCCACCTACCTTGTGTCTGAAGGATTTTCACCCCCAGTACTGTCCACTGGCCATAGCTCAAATTCCAGAGATCCCTCCTTTTCCCATTAAGCCTCCCCTAACTCCTTCTCCACAGAGAAGTGCCTGCCAGACCTCATCAGAAGGCTCTCCCAGATTCTGTTCTGCAGATGGCATTCTTCCGGTAAGAGGGACAGAGATTGTGTCTACTTGTCATGATGAAGAAGACTAGGAGACTAATTGCTTATCCAGTATATGGCTCTCCTTAAGCCACCATGATAATTTCCCAGTGCAACCTGTGAACTGACCACTTTTTCCCGAGGGAGCAATGATTATACATTCACTGGAATTGAGACCGAGGCAGCCTTCTAGCTCTGTGAAAACTGGCTCTCAGCCTTTGATGCACCACTAGCTAATTTCTTCCTCCACGCAGGTCTCTACAGAAGCAATTTTAAGAACTACCAACTGGACTGAAAGACCTTTGCATAGTTTAACTTCTGACTTTGCAAACCTAAGCTAGTAGATCCCTCAGCTAGTGCAGCTGAAGTCCAAAAGGCAAACAGGATTTCTCCTTTTCTTAAAATTATAGTACAAGCAGTAACATTGAAAGCTCCCGACTTAAATCTCCAAGTCAAATAAACTGACTACTGCACTAAAATCCACACCCAAAAGTCATACCACGTAAAATTACTGTATAAATAACCAGCAATTAACAGCTTCTGCTGTAAAGCATCCTACTGCCTCACGAATGAATCATTTCACCAGTCCTAGCACACTCTGGAAATGTCTTGAATAAGAG
The DNA here is from genome assembly GCF_000687185.1 of Egretta garzetta. Classification (NCBI taxonomy): domain Eukaryota; kingdom Metazoa; phylum Chordata; class Aves; order Pelecaniformes; family Ardeidae; genus Egretta; species Egretta garzetta. The sequence continues at coordinate 1,053,954 of NW_009258414.1, forward strand.
TGTGTCAGTCACTGAGAACACTCACCTTCTTTGGTCTTTGTGCTAGCTGCTACCGCATCCCTGTCCAAGACTGGTGAGGCACCTTGCTCTTGTCCTGTTCCTTCTGTGCTCTTATCCTTTGGTTTGCTCTCTGCTTCAGTTTTCTTTTTGGTAATGTTTATAACACCTGGCGTGAGAGGTGGACGTTGGATGGGTGCTGGTTTAGAGACTGGAGTAGGAGATGGTGGCCTTTGTTTTGACATGCTAGGCGAAGGTGGGCGAGTCTTCTGTCTGTTGAAATAAAGAATATTTTTCAGGGCTAACACTGAAAACCTCAAACATGCAACTGAAGACAGCAATCTACTTTGGTTAGTTTACATTATGTTCCTCACTTACAGATCTCCTAGCCCAGACCTCCATTTACTCCACATGAAGGATGAACCCTGTGATTCCAATCCAAGAAACTTCCTACACTACTACAGGCAGATGAGCTTACTCAGAAGCTTGCATGCTTCCTGTGGGTTTTAGTGCACAGACTGTAGAGAAAACCAGGGTGTATTTTGTCTGCACAAAAGAGACAAAGGTTCAAGTAAGAGCTGCATCCCTACTGTGGAAAGGAGAAATCAGACCAAAAATTAAGTCCTTATGTGTATAAACATGGCATAGCGTAGGTCATCCAAAGCCTAACAGCACAGCTGTCTTGAGACAGGAAGCATCCTTTGTTTTGTTCTGAATAAAAGAAAATATTTAACCTGGATGCGTACCTAACTGTAGAAGGTGATGGAGGACGCTTCACCAAATTAGCAGGAGAGGGGGATCTTCTGCGAGCAGACACAGATGGCGAGGGAGGGCGTCTTAAACCAGAACCCGAGGACGGTTTTTCTGTCTCTGATTTCTAAGAAGATACATAAAACCAAAATAATGCTCACTCTCTAGAATACATTACAGACAGAGGAGCTGCTAGCCCAGCAAACATACACCTTCTCAACAAGACGTACTTTACATTTCCTCTATGTTCCAAAACACAGAGCCAGTCAATATGCCACCTAAATTAGACTTTGGGAACCATAAGCAGTAAACAATATGCCTTTAAGATACCAGAGAGATCAAGGACCATAAAATCCCTATTTGATTGCAATACTGTGTTTTTTTTAAGCAAACGCTATTGAACATTTCAATAAGCAAGCAAACTGTTCAAACAGTATCCCACTCTGAGCTGTTCCAACCCCCCCTCCCCGATTAATAAAAACCTAATTCCTGTGGATTTTCAACAAACCTGGGTTGCATCTGGTGAACTTGCATCAGATGAAGATACAGAGGACTTCAATCTGTCGATGCTACGACTGCGCACGGGCACTTTAGGAGCTGGGACTGGGGAATTGATGGAACTGGCTGAAGCTGAACGAGGACAGAGGTGAGATTCTATAAAAGTTAGGAATTTGACAAGACAAAACGAGAACCAAGTGCACAGCATAAGAACAGGAGAAAAGGAAGAGGGAGAAAGAGAGAAAGAAAGATTGTGTGTGTTAGAAACCGTACAGAGAAACACCACAGGCAGTGCACATTGCAATGGGTCACGGACACAGACACCGCCACCACACGATTAGTACTTTGGAAGCAACAGCACCAAGAATAAAACCATTCTGAAAGCAGCAGTCTGGAGTAGACAAAAATAAAATGCTTTTCCAAACAATGCCTAAATTTGCAATACACCAGTGTTACTTTAATTTTAGTCAAGCTGCATCTAATCACAATTACTTTGTTTTTAATGGCTTAGCATCTTTCTTTACAAGTTCTTCATGACAGGTTCCAATTTTAAGCATGTTTCCCCCATACTCAAGGGGGAATTCTTACTTCTTCTCAAAGACTATCTATAAAGCAGCATTACATTAGGAAGCTGAGCATTACTTCACAAACTTTTCTTGTGAAATAAGCATTTGCACATTATGTCATCCTACTTTCCCTCTCTGACCTCTTTATTACTACATGTGTGCCTTTTATCCACATTAACAAATCAAAATAGGTGGTGCAAAAGAAACCTATCAAGAGAAAAAGGTCAACTGTTGAACTAAAATACCTTTCCTACCTGAAGCGTCAATCTCTTCACAAGTAAGATATTAAAAGAAATTGGATAATTACTTTTTTCACTAACATAATCATAGATGGATAAGCATACACAGATGTAAAAATCAACTTCTGAAACCAGATATTGGATTTTTATATAGTCTGAATAAATTATGACAGATGCCAGCACTTAATTTTGTAACTTTATGGAAAACACATTTTATTTTTATATCTACAGCATTTGTGCAAGGAGAACTGCATTCTGTTTGTGCATAGTTTGTGCTAAAGCACAGGTACGTTTCTATTGAAATAAAGAAAGTACCTCTATGTAAGCTGATAAAACTTTAACAGTTATCTTTATTCAGCAGTACTGAATAAGTCACATGCTGTCAGTAACAGTGAAAAAGATGGTATTTCCCCACATGACATGAACTGAAATATTCATGGTAAAATAGAAGTGGCACATAGGTGGGTGTGCAAAAATATGACCATTGACTACAAACCAAAAAAGTAAAAAGTGATTATTACACAAGGGGAGCAGTGTAGAAATGTCACCATTACCAACAAGGACCAAGTTAAGTGACATAAGATAAAAAATAAAGATGGAATAACATACTTAAGAGGAATCAAGCAAAACCATGAATGCAAGTTGTAAGGTAAGAGAGGAGAAAGGACTCCACATTGGTTCCAGATATGCATTTACTGAGGCATTATTACACCCAATAACAATTATAAGACATGTGGGATGCAGCTAGGACTTGCCCACGATGCAGAGATTCCTGCACTGGTACTAAGTTGAGCCACAGTGTAGGCTTATCAGCTCAGTCTGGACCAATATAAAATTGCTTGAGCCAGCCAGGGTTTCTCTACAATATCTTCTCCTTCTAGTATGCCTCTGCGTCTACAATCAGCCTGAGTGAAGCCACCTCAGGGCTCCCTGTATTTATGTTAAGACAACCCCTTTGTCATGTTCCTACAAGAGTTTCTCCCCCTAAAGAAATTTAGGCTTTGCACTTATTCCTTCCAGCCTCCTTTGAAATTGTATGTTTGTTTGGGTTTTTTCCCCTTTCATTTCCTAGCACTGTTCTCTGACCAGTTATATCTCAGGTTCATTTGAGGGTACACCCAAATGCAGATCTGTCAGTTAAAAAAAAAAAAACAAAACGCAAACAAAACCCAAAATGAACACCAGCATCTGGTTCTCTGCAGAGGAAGTAAACTGGCACTGGAGTTTAAAAGCCAGTATTATTCTATGGTTTTGTAAAGTAAACATGCAACACAGCATATGAATTGGTTATTACTGACCAAAGAAAATACTGAATAAGTAAATATTATACATAACCATATATTAACTGTCTGATTCATACTGAAGTGTAGCACAGTTAGTGACTGTCATGTAAGTTCTTGCTTGAAGAGCAACTGCATAAAACTTTCAGGCTTTGCTGCCCTCCTGTTACCTGAGGGATCTTGTCCATCAGCCGATAATGTAGCAGCACTTTTACTCCTAGCTAAGGAGGCCTGTGTGGGGGCGAGGAGGCGACTGATTACGCTACTGTCCAGAGGACTGAGCTGGGAGCGACGAGCTAAATGATAGGAACAAATCAAAAAGGATCCAACATGAAATCATATAATGGAAAAGACAAGCAGTACAAAGCAAAAGATGACTGTGAGCATTGTTGCAAATCATAACAGTTTTGGAAGAAAAATACTGAAGTCATGGAGAGGGAAATCCAAACTAAAAAGCACAGAAGGGTTAGACACCGCAATCTCTTAACGTTGCACTTCCTTGTCCTTGGCTTGCTTAATACTAATCATTTTGATGTACAAAGACTGGCATGCACATCACAGAGATGAATGCTGAAGTCAGTCAAACTGTGAAAAGTTTCTGACCCAGCTCTTCAGAGCTATATTCTCCAGACTGCAGGAAAGGCTGTTCTGCCATAATAAACAGAAGACATGCAAGTCGAAGCGAACAGTTATCATCAGGCATCACTTGCACACACAAATTCACATGGACAGCACCCATCATCCTCCCATACAGGAAAGATTCTGAAGCAGAATATAATTTCCACTGTTGGCAATAGCTGCTGGAAAGGAAAGTTTCAGAACTGTTAACTCAAGGGGAAAAACGTGTTAGAAAAGTTGCTAGTCTCCAGCTTGAGGAAAAGTTCCTAGAAAAGAGGTTATTTGTAACCTAGTGGGGAATACACAGACCAAGAGAGACTGAAGTGAGAACAGGTTTCTTCCTCCGTTTGCATGCACAAAGTTTAGGCCAGCAGCAGGAACAGAGAAGTTGCTTTTAAACTGAATAATGAAAGAGAGCTTAAAAGCAAAAAGATTTAACTAAGAAGTGAAGGTATCAGTGACATTGTTACTATATCTTACATTTAAACCTACCAGCTTTCAAAAATGTCTCTCCTGCAGAGAGACATTTTGCTGTCTACTTACAGTGCCATTTAACAAAGTCAAAATCCTTCTTACAGGATTTCTTTTTCGTCCAAAGTGAGAAATTTAACCATTACCATTTACAATTTTATCTTTACCACTGGATAACTAAAAACCCATTAAAAAGTCCTAAAAATTTAAGAACCAAGGAAACTATTGAAAGTAAGCCTACCCAAACTTTACTATGAATGGCTTTAAAAAGAAATATTCAGCTTTATGAAACAACCACCTGGTTTTTCTTCCTTTTTCACTTTTTCTAGTTCTGGAGAGGATTGGGGTTTACTAGTCATTCTATTCAAAGATGTGCTCCTCTTCTTTTCTGTTCCTCCTAGAGACCAAGCGTAAGGAAGATTATTTTTAACAAGATACTTGCATGTATGATTTTCTAAACTGCCATTCCCATGCTTTGCTTTTGCCAATTGGCTAAAACCACTGATCTATCATTATGAAGCACTATTTTCTCATGAGCTAAATGGTTTGGCTACCATTTGTCTACTCTCCCCCCACCCTTCCCCTTTTCAGAGGAATAAGGCCAGTTTGTAGACACAGTTACCCAATATCTGGCACTGCAATGTGCGTAATGGTATTTATGCCACAGTACATAGGCTACATGCGCAGCAGTGAATGCCTGAGTAAAAACATCTATGATTAATCTGGGACATGGTTTAAAGTCAACTTCAAATACCCCATTTACTGCCTCCCAATTCTTAAAACAAACTGGTTTCTAGCACCTTTCTGTTCCACCTGCGAACCTTTGAGTGCTGACTGCTGAGAATGTAGAGGAACTTTGTTATTCAGTCTGTTTAATGAGGCACTTCTCTTTGTGGTACCTGGAAGTGAAAGCGCATGGATTAATTTTGTTGAAAAGCCTGAAAGTCCCCTCCAACACCTGCCCCACTTCCCTAAGATGCAGAAGAATAATTAAGTTACTTTATAGTATGAATCCTTCAGAAGCAGGAAAACTGGATCAGGGAAGAATTGCTCTACATAATGCATGATTTCTTATATTCCTGTATGTTACTGATCATCGCAGCAGAATGTGAGTCTCAACAGACCTCTTGTTTGACCTACGAAGGCCATCCTTTTAAGCCTTTTTAAATAAATAATTGGCAAAGGCCATTGCTCCCATTCTGTATCAGTAAGAACAAGATCAGAATCTGCTCAACCACAATTAACAAAGAACACAGCTGATTAAATACTCCACTGATCCAGGGACAAGCATCTTCCTCTCAACTCTGCATTTTGCTCCTCCACCTTCCCAAGCACACACACACGGCAGAAGCAAACTGGTTAATTCTGTGGCTGTGCTTTCTGTCATTTGAATTTAGCCATCATTTACCAAACAGCTGTTTCTTCTTGAATGCCAGATCAAGAGCACAGAATGGCTCTAAACCAGTCAGTCAGTCGACCTCTATATCATTGGAGTCCCATTCAAATTTCTTGTATTTCAGGCCACCTGAGAATTTTTCCTCCAAAGTGAACAAGGATTCACAAAGGATTTCAAGGTAGGACAGCAAGTTTGAAAGCAATCCCAATTAGTTGATAATTAGTGACTTCCATTGTTAGTGGCTTAATTTGTACTTTTACAGCCCTGTTTCTGACTCATACCCAGAGCTGAACCCTGCAGACACGTTATATATAAATATCATTTTAAATCACAAGCAGTCTCCAATGACTCAGAGCCCCTGCAGATATGCCAGTTCGGATATATTCACTGATTCCCCTACCAGGCATACAGTGTATGAGTACAAGTCTTTCTGCTGCATCACCTTCCAACATGAACCAGCAAAATCACTGTTAGCTGTGTCCATGTTAGGGATTCTTCCAGCACAGCTCATTTGATCAAAGGCTGCAGACTGACAGAACACTGCAGCGTAGACCTAGTTGAACTTGTTTTCGTATTAAACAGCTCTTAGCTTATTTAATGCTTTTCGTCATTTTAGGGAAAAAATACAACATTTGGCATACAGGCAGGCTCCTATGAAACACTGGGAGGATTCCCTGCAAGGAAATCACAGGCCAAACAAGCTGGTATTTGCTCATGCAAATTATTTTTACTTTTCTGAACAAGTAGGTTAGGACAGTTCCTTGTGTTTTGTAATTTATTTTTTTTTTATTTGGAGATGGCAGATTGCCATGATTTACAGAATGGCCTTGATGTAACATTCTGTAAGGTCGGCTTCACATTTCTCGATCAGTAGCTTACATGGATAGGGATGGGGCAGAGAGGAGACTCGCACATACAGCTTTACCAGAGAGTGGGAAAACCAGAGATCTATCCCATCCCCTGCACCCCTGTTAAGACTAGTTGGGTGGTGCACATTTTAAACATGACACGCTGCAGACAGGAGCTTCATCCACCCCAAAGTTGCAATTCAAAATAAGACTAGAAGCCACAGAAATTGGTAGACAATCTCCAGAGTGCACTCTCAGAAACCTTTAAAAAATAAAATAAAAAATGGCTTCCAGGCCGTTTCTATTTCTTGATATTCATTGGCACAGTAACCCAGAATGCTTGCAAGCGGTGGTGTGCACTAATAGCTTAAGAAATGCATAATTTGAGTATCAGTATCAAGATTACACTAATTTATTGGGCTAGGAAATGGTGTCAGTGCTGCACACTATGGCTATAATCATGCTAGAACTCCAGGACAAAACAAAACAATCCCCTCCCACCCAAAAAACTCCCACAGGTGTCGGAGTTTTTCATGCATCCTTCTCAATTTGGTTAAAGCAGCATTGTAATATTAAAAAGAAAGTGTGTGTCTCTAGAGTACAGGACTGGCACAACAAAAAGATGTCAAAACTAAGTTGATTTTTTCCTTCCCACAGGCAATCAAATGACTGTCTAACAGAACAAGGCAAACTTTATTTTTGTACTATTTCTATTTTGCTGAAATTTTAGGGTGTGATTTAAGGCATGCAAACCCCTAAAGATAATGTGAAATGATCTGTGAATCAACCACTCACCAAGATTTGACTTTAGTAAAACAATTACAGAAGTAAAAAATAAAAAACCAGCAATCTTTACCGTTACTCTTCTCCTCTAACAGAGATCACATCAACTGGGTCAAAGCCCTGAACAGTCAAGCTGGATCAACAAATTGCATGAAATGCATTTGAGACCAAAATATGAAGTGAGTTACAGAGCAAGGGAGGAAGAGGAGTATCGTTCCACCTCTTGCCTCCTCCCCAAATAACAGTTAAGCAGTACACCTGCGACAGGCAGACACACAAACACTTACTTCGATCAGAAGCATTTAAAAGCGCTGCAGATGATGACAACCGTTTATTCATGACAGTGTCTGTCTGTTTGAGGTTTGCTGTGGAGGTGGACCGCTTGCTGGCTGTGTAAAGAAGCGCTTACTTTAGAATTCAGCTTCATACCTGAGGAAGAACCTTTCACACACTGCTGTGAGCTAACTTTGGAAGTATTACATCCTGAAAGCTATTTCCAGTTTTGTTTAATGAGGAACAGAGACTTTATTTTTCCCCCTACTTTGAACAGAGTTGATACAATTAGCACCAGTTGTAACCTGCACAGAAAAGGCATTTCGTTTTAGTGGAGCAATGCCAAGATTTTAGGCATATGTATGCCAACAGGTGATTTTTACACCCCACGCTCCTAACACGTAAAGACAAAAGCTACTGAGGTTGTGTCTTGTTAACAGATTGGCAAGACAGAGAAAGTAACAAGAAAACCTGAATAACAATAATTTCTTCACATAGGTATGTCAAAACAGTCTTTCAATCACTAGGTAACAAAACCAAAACAAACGCTTTTGGAGGGATAAAAGCAAGTCCTGAGGAAAGACAAGAAAGCATTCCTATTTCTGATTACTTCCCAAGGGTCGCTCTGACTATTTTAGAAATTTCTAATATTTTTCAAAAAGCTAGTCCTTAAGGTCATGTTTCCTATCAATTTTGCAACACTTCTGACAAAAAATTGCCATAAGGGGCATTATTTTTTTTTGTATGTGTACACACACACACATATACATATATATATACAGATAAAAATCATATCACATGTGGCAAAATTTCAAGTTTTCTATAAGCCAGATAAATACCCGCTTTTTAATTTCAAATAATGTACTTTCAGGATGAACATTACTCCAGAGTGTGAAAGCCTTGGAAAAAGCATGTACCTGTTGCTATGGAAACTCAGTAAGCAAAAACCAGTAATGCACACAAAGTAATGCAGACTAGCATAACACAAGAAATTCTATACATCAAACACAAGTAATCAATTTTGCTGGCATATTGGACAGCAAAGACGATTAATGTGAACTCATTAGTATGTAAGTACCAAAGGGAAAAGCAGCTCTACTCACCACAGAGGCAGCATCTTTTCCCTTTGGCCAGCATGCTATAGCAGCTCCTTACAGCGCGAGCCGGGACATAAGGATTCCTACGGACAGCCCTGCCTCTGCATCGTACTTTTGACACATGTACCCAACCCAGGCTTCCTCAGCTGGGGGCCTCCCACAAATCCATGTCAAGTGAAAACCAGATTCTGGAGCTGAAGCTACAAAAGTGGCAAGCTCTTGTCACAGGGAGCAAGAAGAAAATCCCCACGCGGTAAGAGAGAGAAAGGGAGATGTACTAAATCCAGTTAAAAAATTAAGATTTGAGCTTAGTGGATACTTCACCAACATAACAAAAAAAAAAAAAAAAAAAAAAAAAAAAAAAAAAAAAGCAGACACTTTTTGAATTAAGCCAGAGTACTGGGATAACTCAAACAGCCTTGAGAGGTTTTAGATATGAAAATTGGGAAACTCCTAATTTATGTATTTGGCTGTTTTCAAAGGAAAAGACTACCCTCTAGCGTCTGCTCTTAAAAAGAAAGCCTGACTCCCGCCAGAGCTCAAGCATGCGAGTTAAAGGCCCCCAAACATTGTGGAGATGCTTCATACAAATTTCTCTTCTTTCAAATTAGCACTTGCATGAAATCTGAAATTTGGTCCATCACCCTCTAAGACCCAGAAACTTAAATCTTGCCTTGAGGAAAACTACACTGAGCAAAGTAATTATTTTCCAGCAAGTTTACAAGTTCTGGAGATGGGCTGTGCTGTTTAGTAAAGAGACAAGGGATGAAACTTCTACTAGAAGATTCAAAAGAAAAAACAACAGTCTACATATGACTGTTCAAACAAAAAACAAGTATCAGGTTCTATTTTACAGGGGAACAGAGAGCAGTGGTGAGGGCATGAGCTAATAACCCATTTGATACCTTGACTGAAAAAAATCTTATTGATAAAAGGTATCAATACAGATATTTGAGTTTTCTTTTTCCAGAAAATTTTAAGATCTTAAGAAGCCAGTGCTTTTTTGATCAATACATTTGCAAATAAATGATCAGATGGCCTCAAATTTTCCCTACCTCAATCACAAGATAGCTTCTGCAAACCTGAAATCTTTGGACAATTCACTAGGAAAAAAATATGTAGAAGACAGACTTGATATTCTCAAGTAAGGCAGTTTGGTTACATTTACATAGGTAAATTACTCTTTTGTATTTCTGGGGGAAAGTTAAGTTACTTACATCACGGGATTCTAAATGGAAGAAGCATATAGCACAGTCCCATGCAATACCAAACGTCTGTATTGTTTTTAATGGAAGGGGGAAAACAAGCTGTAGCAGCAAAGGCAAATAAAGCGTATGACTGCCATGCAGCAAGGCCTGCAATCGGGTAAGGAGCTGGGAAACACAGTGTCTTAAGAACATCGTTATTAGAGAGCTCTCAGCCTAGCTTCTGTGTTTCACTGAGAGAGGGTGCTGGAGCACTGCCTATCCGAGGCTGGATAAAATTAGGCTAAATAAAACAAGATTATCTGCCTCTTAGTTCCTTGCAAATTTCTACTAGGACAAGGAAGCTCTTTATATAGAAAGGAGAGACTCTGGCAGCCCAATTTCTATTCTAATAGCACGTCTCCACTACAGATGCACCTGAACGTCTAGTTTTGCTCAGCAGTCATCACTAAAGCTCCCTCATTTACAAGGACTCTGTCATCAAGGATGCTTTATTACACAGCCTTGCCATTTCTCTTGGCAGACCCACACCCCGCATGTTTCATCTTAGCACTGACAGCAATGTCATTAATGTAACATTTGGCTCTGGGGCTTTCATCACTTTTTAAATTTCAGGCCATCAGCGGGGTACTTGGTGCAGTCTCAATGAATCACATTCTGTACATAACGCAGAATGGCTGATGGTTGGTGAAATGCCCAGTTACAGGGGGTTTACTTTCCAGAGCACACTACCTTTATCACCCACAAATGCTGCTTTACCAGTCAACGTTCCTAAATATTACTGTTGACACAGACAGTTCATGGAAGAACACGTCTGATTTTATATTTTTTTGCACAGCAATACACCAGACCAGAAAGCCTTTAGTCCTAAAATAATGTAAAGAATATTTGAAACCTGTTCCCCCAATGGTTTTCATTTTAAGAAATGGAGCCTTTAATCCCAGATCCGCCACAGAAACTGATGGTGGGAAAAATAATATTGTGTTAAAACTTGCTCTAGATGTGCTGTCAGAGAAGGTGCACTGCTCGGCCACAATGATGTAATGTAGCAGAGCTCATATGGTGTCATTTTTCAGAAATCAAAAAGTACTAGTTCTCTTTCCAGCAATTATGCAAATATAAGGCGGAAGGGATCAAATAAGGATTTTTTAGAAAGCTGGCTAGACTTAGGCATTCTACATGGTTTGGGTAGATGTTAAATAACAATTAAGTGCGGAGCTTCCAGAAAGTAAAAAAGCTAAGGACGATCCTGAAATGGGAATAAATATGAGAAGCATGAATCCAGTCATGATTATCCAGCCCAGGTAAGACAGCTGTACGTCTGAAACCTCAACCTAAAGATGAGCACAGATTTAAAACAGTGTGGATGCACAAGTGTCTCGGTCAAACACTGCATTATCTGTTTATCTCCACAGCCAGTTTTTTCAAACTTGGTCCCACGTTACTCAAACTGATCGACAGTAGCTGAACTTATCTGCTCCTCCTGTTGTTACTTTGTGATGCATAAGCTTAAGTGCCTATTTTTACATCAGGAGCATGTTTTTTGGAAGACACTTTATTTTTCATGTGCTGCATCAGCACTGTGGTTCAAATCTTCCTCCACGATCAAAAGGACAGACGAGACTCATTTCCTTGCAGAAATGAGGAAGAGAGCAAAACATTATATTATGTTTGTTATAAAGTTTAGCTTTAAAATTAGATAAGGTAGAAAACAATAGAGGAGAAAAAATAGTGCTTTCCTAAACATCTACGGCAAATGTGATTTCCTAGTTTCAAGGTTAAATGACATTTAGTAATGTGGAATACAGTAATTGGATTTATATATGTATCCGAGGAACACATGTTAAACAGGTAAACCAATCCAGTCAAACGGGCTAATTCTGGAGAAAATTAGGGATTCATGCTGTGCAGAGAAAGGGAAGAGAGAAGTTAAATAAAATACACATGCTTCTGTGTTGCCAGAATAAGCCACAGTAGTTAAATCATACTCAGTCAGACTTTCATTGCATTTTCAAGTCTCATATTGTCAGCATTACGAGACAGCTGTATTGAATTAGTAATGCTGTGAGCATGCACAGATTTTCAGAATTCAGATTTAGCTGGGTCTAAGCTGAGAGCTATCATCTTAAACCAGCTACAAGAAATAATTTCGCTTATTAAACATATAGCCTTGACAAATGTATCAGTGATCCAAAGCATTTCTAAGAATGGCTCAGCCTGTGCACTGGGAAGTGCCAGAAATCCAATGAAAACACATTTAATATACAGAATTATGTTTAGATAATTGCACAGATCTGATTTTCCAAAACCCTTCATGGAAAAAGTATCAAACAAAGGACCCATTCCCTTTCACAGAGTTTCAGCAAAATATCATTTGATTTTGCAAATGTTACTTCAATTGCTGGTAAAACAAAGCAAAAAGAAAACAAACCAAGCCCTACCACGTACTTTTTGCAAATTAGGAAACAATGAAATGCTTCGAAATTGCCCTTAGAAAACCAAAAAGCTTAGACTACTGAGCTAATTTCTATTCAAATACATACCACTAAGAATTTCTCTTCTCCTCCCCCATGCTCTAGCCAGTCATCTTTAAAAACCCAAATGCACATATCCTTTCCCTGAAAATTCCCTCAGGATGCCATGACTTAAGCTGTAGTTTAATTAGCTGGGAGGGATAGTTAAAGACATAGGGGTCTGCTTTCTACTTAGGGATCACATTTGTTGCAGAGCTGGCCAAGATCCAGGAAAAGATCTATAAGAAGATGTTTTTCCTTAGTTTCAGAGAAACAAGAACTCAAGTTTAAAAGGTTAGTAGTGAGTGTGAAACAACAGAAAAAGAACATTTTAGAAATCAATACCACCAGTGCCACCTTCATCTGCGGTCTGTTGTTCTGTAGAAGAAGAAGGTTTGTAAGCTAAGTTACAAGGTCAAAAAGCAAACAATGCAAGTTAACCAAAAAATGGGGAAGCTGGATATCATAATGATAATTTATATCAAAGCACTTTTGCACACATTATAAATAAACAAAAGTCAACACTCACACTGAGAGAAGACACTACTAAAATACAATGAGTAGAATTCCAGCAATTCAGAAGATAGGCTAAATTGAAGCATTTTTTGTTTTATTTTATTCCTGGACAATAACTTATGTTAAGTTACTTATTGGCAGGGTCTTCCAGTAAGGCAGTGCCTGAAAAGATCCCTTCCACTGCACTCCTGATTTGCTGGTCTGATTTCAGAGTGTTTACAAGCAGAAACAGTTAATTGTGTGAAATACGAATCAATCTGAGCTCAAACTAAAGTGCGTTAAAATGCATCGCCTAATCTAGAATAGAAACTATTCTCCAAGAAGCTCAGACACTGCCCACTGCATCTCCTTACCTATTACTGGTCATTCAAACAATCAGTTAGCATTCTGTAACTCTAAGGGCGTGTTTAAAACATTTTAGATGTAACATTACAGTACAACTGGTTTTTTTGTTCTGCTTATCATCAGTCTTAGCACACCATTACATGTATTGCATTTGAAGGACTCAAGAATTATTTTAATGCTATACATTACAATTCCCGTTATCTGATGGTTGGGGGCTGGCAATGCAGTGGTGCCAGGTGTTGCATTTCCCATGTGGCTTCTCTCTCTTTCCAAAGTCAAAAATAGCTCTAAGTCTGAGCAGCATTTCAGGGCAAGTACAGATACGAATCTTTCTCCAAGAGCTACCTGTAGATCCTGTTGTAAGATCCAAGATAGGAAAGGATGCCCAGGTCCCTACGAATAATGCTGTACCTGCCAGTGTTCATACATAATATTCTGTGATTTTAGCTATGCTAGAAAAGGTGCTACTTACCTGTCTTGCTCTCTGAATCTGGAGTTACAGACCCTCCCCATGACCATCTCTTCTGTCTTGTTTCCAGTCGCTGATTCCGTTCCAAGGTACGATGCATAACTGCTTCATACCGCTCCTATCGCCAAACAACACCTCTATGAAGCTATATAACTACAAAGCACAGCTATGCCAGAAAACAAAAATACAGATTTCCCCCCAACCCCACCCAGTGTGATTTAAAAATCTGTTTTACCTATCCTGCCTAATAACAAGCATTTATTACAAAAACTATAATGCAAAGAATGTTTAATTATGGCAATTAATGGCTTCAAAACACTGCAAACATGATTAGGTTGAGGTAAAGCACAGATAATCTATTCTACTCTTTACTTAAAATAGCCACCAGATTTCCTATTCAGTAAATCGCACTACTTATTTTCTAAATAGGGATAACCCCAAACTGAGCAAAAATAACTGCTTACCCTTCAAACTATATTCTGAAGTTATTTCTAAAAGGTGCTAAAAATTCTCCATTGTAAAATACCAAGTATAAGGTTATTTGTATTTTCAGAGAACTACACAAACACTGACCCAAGTCTTAAGAGATACTGGCATTAATAGAGATGTTATTTCTGGTTTCATTGTAAGACATGAAGGCAAAACTGCAAAAAAGACCAATCAACTCCAGACCTCAGCAACCACTGCTGATAGGACAAAGAGGACCGACAGCAGCTTTCTCTTCTGTCTCCAGAAGTAGTAACTGCTAATGTGGGACCTTTAGCTCTTATGCATAAAGACTAACTGTAACCATGCTAGACTGTTTCTTCTCCATAATCAGCCAGGTTTCCATACGTGTGTCAACAACAGATTTCTGTTCTGGAGTAGTCATATCCCAAGTGATCTTTTAAAGCAGTATTTACTGCTGATATATTGCAGTAAGATGCCAAAGGGACTCATTATCCAAACATTTCTCCCTCTTGAGGACGTAAGACTTTCACCTTCTTTCAACACCATTTCACAACATAAACTAAAAAAGTTACAGTGCATAACAGACAAAGTCAACTTGGAAGGAAGGAAGGAAGGATTCTGTCCGCTGACAAAAGATAAAACGAAAAGTTTTTGTTTGAAATATTAAGCTTAGCTTCCCCTCTATTAAAGACACCTGAACTAGAGTTTACCTAAGGCGCTAAAATACCCATACATGACGTAATCTGTAGATGATATTTCCATGGAGGTATCTGCAGTGTGGTAATTCTGCAAAGTCATAGTTACAGCCATAGGCTTCACTTTACAAACAACAGAATATCAGTTATCAGCCCAAGACATCAACATAATAAGTTGCACAGCCGTACAGAATATTGAGAAGCCAGGTACCTCAACTCGAGCCACGGCTATTTGTCTTCAAGACTCTCTTAGGCAGAGAACCACTTACTTTTCCACAGTATTTGCTACTGCGCTGCTGCTTCTACTTTATCTGAAGAAGGTGATTAACTAAATGAGACTTGGTTGAAGTACCAAACAAGAACGTTGGAGACTATGTATTTTTTGATGCACTTCTATCTACTAAATTTACAAGATTAGATGGTAACTTGCTGACAAATATTGCCTTAAGGTAGCTTAGCTTCTTTAAAAGTGGTTATTTTCTAACATCAGAGTACAGAAGTCAAGATCTGTTTTCACTTTCTCATTGAAAGCAAGGTTTACAGGTCAATTGCACACTATTTTCCCACCTGCGGGATTCTTCATGTATAACTCTCTATGTACAAGGTCATCTTTCTCCAGGGACCAAGTAAAAGACAAGGTTACCACCAATCAAACACCCATCGGCTAGTCCTTGTCTTCCTTGATTATTCACCCCAGTGGCCACTTAAAACATATCCCCCATCCTCAAATTTACATGAATAAATGTACTACAAGCTTAGGGGCAACACCTCTTGAAGCATAAAGGATGCTTTTTGCTTAACGTAGCTGCTTAAAGAGATGATACTGCACTGCGCTGCAGTCAAGGCCCACCCAAACATTTCTGCTTGTTCTTCAGCAATGTCAACTATTCCATGAAGTTCAAATGTAGTATCAATCTGAACACACCCAGAAGCTGATTACAGTTAACCAAACACCAGTGCAGAACACTGCCAGTCAAAAAGGGTAAAAAAAGATGTATTTCTAGAACAACGGAACAATGGCTGGACTCCAAGGGAACAGCAGCCAGGCTTACATGCCCTTCATCAATGACCCACAGCAAGTTCTTACAACTAGCTTATGGAAGCACATGTGCATGTCATACTTTTACTGCTGACACCCTGAAAATGAACCCTTTCAGAACTTGCATCACATTTAATACACACTAGCAGACCTACTCTTCAAAGGGGATGGCATAACTTCATATATTTATTTCTGTGTTCAGCTTCTATCAATCTTGCAATGAAGTCCGCAACTCAGATACTGTTCTGCTGGTCCACGCGCAGTCAAAGCCAGGGCAAAGAGTCACTTGTAAGAACAGCCAATACACAGCTCAAAGCAGCAAATGGTAACTACACAGAAAACATTACCAGTGGCACAAAATACAGTAACAAACTGTAATTTGGAAGAACTGAAAGAACATGAGCCTCTTAAGCCACAGTAGGGCTTCCCAGGAAGCAAGACACAGAGCTATGGGAAGTCTAAGATTCATCACCCAGGCTGATTTACAAACAGCATCTACAAAGTGCACTGAAAGGAATCTAGAAATCCAGGGATATGGGGTGGGGTTTTTGCTCATGTGAAAAGTAACCAGGCGCATAAACAGCAACCACAGCTCCTAAAGTCCCGAGTGCCTCGGGGATAGCTAAAGCTAGGCCTGGGATGGGGAAGGACAACATGCGCCTATACAGCCCACTACACAGATGTGGAAAATATTTTTATGTTCTAATACATTCACCATTTCTGTAACTTTCCATTTCACACCACTTCAGAGCACGGCAACACAGGAAAACAAAGTAGGAGTTTCTTTAAAACTACAGTACTTTGACACGTAGTACCTTTTCCTCCTCTATTTTTTGTTTTCTCTTTTCTTCTACTGCTGCCCTCCGCTGTTCCTCTTTCTGCTTCTGTTCTTTTAGCTTTCTCTGTCTTTCTTCTAATTGTTTTTCATACTGGAGTTTTGCTTTTCTCTCCTTTTCAAGGATTTGTGTCTCTTTGGCAGCTGTAAAATTTTAAGGAAAAATTAAGATCAAACTTAACTATTCACTGAGATTACAACACAACTTACAGGCAAGAGACTGCCAAGCAAGATTATCACCTCTTAATGCTAAAACATACAGCAAGATTAGCTTGCAGTGCTGATGACACTGCACATGAGGACAGATGTGTCTTTAATTCTGTCCCCAGGTTGGGCAGGAATTAGAACCTTTCCTGCCGTCAGACTTTACTGCCTAGAGACGAATGCCAGGATATGCATATACTATGCATATACCCTATGTTAAGCATATACTTTTCTTGCTGTTGTAATACTGAAGCCTTTATAAGTACTAAGTGGAGTATCAAAGGGCAGAATTTTATGTTACGACTTTCAATTTTTAGAACGAGATATTATGAAAAGATTTAAAGCACCACGTGACAAGATGGGAAAACCCCACAGTTATGGCATCCCAGTTCAAAATAGTTATGTCAATATTCTCTGCAGCCTCCACCTAGGAACAGCTGTGTGCAGTTTAACAGGAAGCTTCAAGTCCTGTGACAAAAAGCTGGCAGTTGAATACACAGTGGAAGTATTTTCTGTGGCTAGTCAGATGAAGTGAACCGAGAACCAGATAATTATACCAACAATACACAGGCAAGATCTACATAAGGCCCCCAAAGTACTTCTGGATTTATATGCATCTTAGTCCTATCCTCTCTCCACATTAGGGCAATACAATCATTTCCGTTCCCGTGTGGTTTTGCTTTTATGTTGAGAAACAAACGTACAGGCCAGAGAGACCCCACCACTCACAAGCTGAGAGACCAAGAGCCAGGACTGCAGGGCATACCGTGACCCTTTCATCTCTTGGTGCACATGCACACACTGATTCGCGTCACAAGCAGCATAAAGCTGACTAAGAGTTTTATGCTCTTCTCTAGGTCTCAGATTCTTTGCTGAGATAAAGTGTATACTGCTGACACTTGAATCCAGGAGGCATTTCAGCATGCTAGGAAACAAGGGAAGCAGTGTTCGAGGCAATAAAGCCATTCAACTAGCTAAATCTTTTTTTTTCCTCTGAAGTGGTGTTCCCCAAACCTCAGTCTTCAGGGCTATGGGAAGCTGTTCTAAGCTAAAAGTTACCATTTTGGAAGTGTTTTTGTTAAGGCTTTCAGTAAGAAATTGGCTGAATTTGCTTGGTGGTCACTAAGAAATGGAAGGTCAGAAGTGACATATAGCTTCAAGAAGCTAAAAATCTTTAGAACGTTTTCCTCTCAAATCTAATGCTTCTCTATTCAGGTTCACAGATGGTCACTGGTGCAAGACCAAGAGCAGACCTTGTCTCTTGTCTCCAGCAAGGTGAAAAAAAATGACTGAACAAGGAGTAAGAGAGCAAGTTATTCCTCTATCACAAACATTTTAGGAAATTATATTTTAAATGAACCATGAAAATACCATGTTGCTTTTCCCGCTCTTCTCTACGCTCCCTGGCCAGTCTTTGTCTTTCTTCTGTTCTCAGAGTGGAACCATCTATCACTGTCAAAATAAAAATTGAAGACACATAGTTGTCAGTTATTTTAAACACTCAAATTTAAATACAGAAGTCAAAAGCCTTTACTATCAAAAGGATAATGGAACTTCCCGAGAGATACACATACCACCAAAGCACTGCACACTCTATAGAGATTAAAGATGTCATCTGAAAAATTCATAGGAAGCTGAATACCTTCCTTTTTCCCCTTTCCATTTCCTCACAACCACCAGTCCACTATTTTTAATAGGTGCAGCAGAAAGCAGACACAAGATTACAAGGCCCAATGCATACAGTCAAAAGAAAGCCTGAGCGGAAGTCAGACATTTGTGAGAACATACACTTATTCTAAATTCAGCTCTGAACCTCATTCTTGTACATATTAAGTCCTATGATCAAGAATGACAGGAATCTAGGAAAACTCAATCTGAGAACAGATAGTTCACCCGTTATGACAAATTCAAAGCGCTGTAGGATAGCCAGTTTGCAGGCTAAGCAGAACCAAGACTGATTAAGTCTTTGCAGGTACAAAAACTTGAATTTCAGCAACAAGTAAACTAGTAACCTGACCAGAGCACAAAAAAAAAAATCATTTATCTTTGTTATGCTGAAAAGATAGGCAACTTCACCAACGGAACTCCGAGCAAGCCAAGGGCATAAGTGTATCATCAAACGCAGACCCTGATATGAAT
Source organism: Egretta garzetta (assembly GCF_000687185.1). Lineage (NCBI taxonomy): Eukaryota > Metazoa > Chordata > Aves > Pelecaniformes > Ardeidae > Egretta > Egretta garzetta. Next base: position 1,073,180 of record NW_009258414.1, read on the forward strand.
CTATGAACCATCTACCAGGTGCTTTGTGCTCTGATGCCTCCTGAAGAAAGTGCATCAAAGCTCTTTCTAAAAGACATTTTGTTCATTCCCTACTAACTCTCCCTTGTGAACCCTGTGCTTAATTAAGAACAATGACCAATAATTATACCTGGTTTAGTTGCTGTCTTTATATTTATTGAGGTCTGGACTGCAATAGGGCTCACGCCACTTTGGCTTCTTCTTTCTTCTGCTATGGCTTGGGCTGCAGCAACTGTGAGAAAGAATCACTCCACATTAAGAAAAGCTCTACAACCAAAACTCATGAAATAAATATCTAAAATAAATACATGAGACTCTATTTGAGTTTGTAGATCCTTTTATTAAATAACTAATTTGGGACCATGCAACTTGTAGGAAGAAAAAACTCGTCGAATGAGACTTCAGACCTGGCACAGCTTTTCTTTGTAAAAACAACTGTTGCAAAACCTCATGTTTTAAAATGTGTAGCAAAGGACTACAGAGTTTCAAAAAAGCCAAACCTATTAAAGAACTTTTCTAAGAAGTAAAACAATATTTAGAAAAGTTATGAGTCTGACTTACACTTATTAATAAAAACTCTTTGCTACCACACGTGTATTTGCAGGCTGAACACACATATATAATAGTCGATTAGCACTGGTAGAATCATCTTCTGAAAAGACAAAAATATGAAGACCTTTCATTATTTCATGACATGAAACAGAAAGTGGATTAGCTCCATAAAGTAAACCATTAAGGGATGCTTACAATGTACTTCTAAAACTGGATCTTCAAAAAATATATTTTAATTATAAATTAAGACTCCAAAACAGTAATTTGAGCATCTGCGCAGAGACCCATTCACCTTCGAGTTTCACCAAGGTGAGTACAGGGAACTGCAGGGCTATGACTCCCAGTAACCATGCAGAAATGAAATGCTAGCAATATTAATTTTGCTAAATAACGAAACCCATTAAGTCATCAGGGAGACTAATTTACTGTATCACTTTCCAGGGATTTTCTTTATTTTGGCATCAGCTTTCACTTTCACTAATCACCTTTTAGGGTGCGAAGGTGAAGCATTACGGGGAAAGCAGGCAGGGCAACCTGTAAGACAGCATTACCCCATTTTAATGCACAGCTTTGAGCAGGAGCGTCCTTACAGCAGTGACACCTTGTTCTCACCTTGGCTGACAGATACCGGGAGATCAACTCAGTTCTTACAGAAAAGCCCAACTTCGGGGGAAGTAAGAGAACAACCAAACACGAGAAAGCAGAAGTCGACGCCTGTTTTAAGCAGAAAAGGCAACCCACAAAAGTAATGCATAACGTGCCGTGATTTCAACCATAACGTGAAGGACAAATAGTAGAATTTGGTGTTACATTTTGAAAAAGACAACAGCTTGCCGATGATCTCAGGCTTCCCTTTAATAGAGTAGTGCAGAATGCAAAGGAGGAAGGAAGAGTCTCCCCCTTCTCCGCGCATTGCCATGACAACTAGTTGTGTCATGGTAATAACCCTCCCTAAGGCTGCGCCCAAGAACAATCACCTCAAAGTGTTTAATCCCATGTGATGTCAGTGATAAATGCTGATTACAATACTTATTCAGCAACTCTAAATTGTCACCCGCAGCTGTTGCCATGTCTTGAATTAATTTTTCATTGCAGCACCAAACAAAAGTCTTCCTCAGTTCCATCCCATACATCTCCGAGGCGCTTTTCAAACAAGTCAGAGACCAGATACACTGCGACACGGTAAGATTACCAATTGCCAAAGAGAACAGCTGAAAAAGGGCTCACTGTAATTTTACTACGTAGACCAAAAGTCAGTCAAAAAGCTGATTCTGTACATGCTGTTGCACGTCATGTGGATGGGAATCTAGCCCAAAAATTCACCACGTGGAGAACAACAAAATTATATACTCTCAACACAATTAGATGTGAAGACAGCCTGAGGAAGACCCGCCTACTGCAGGTTTTTCTGACAGCAAAAATATACAGTCAGGGCATTTATATCCAACGACACCTTTGTAGATCACAAAGGCTGAAAGAACATAAGCTTCTTCAAATACCATTTAAAGTTAAGACAAATACAGAAACCTAGTTGCATCTTTTCTTCAGCCTCCATCAGCAAGGGAGGAGAGACAGGAGGATTACAGGCAGGCTGAGCCAACGCAGCCCAGCACAGCTGGGAAATGAGCCCAACAGAATAAATCCACCCTACACCTACACCAGGTTTAGTTAAGACCAACACTGGAATTTTGCCTCAACTCTCAAAGTTTAAACATCCAAATTTCTGTAATAAAGTTACAGTAAGAAGCAAGCTGCAATTTAAACAGGTACAATATTAATCTTCTTTTACTTGCAGAAGTATTTTATTATTAGAAATCTTGCTGAACAAACCAGTCATAATGGATGTAGGGGATTATGTATTTATTTATTTAAAAATAAAGAAACGTGTGAAAAATGTTCATGATTAGAAGGCACCCATTTTAAAAATGTGTCATATCTGCAAAGCAATTAGTCAGCTCACCTTAATTAATTAAGGTCGCAAAAAATTACTTGAGGTTCTACAGAACAGGAAAGTGGGTTACAGAAACAGTACGGCTCGCAAAGGACACAGAGGTGAAAAAAAGTCTAGAAATCCTTAGCCCAAGGATTTTGCACATCAGGGTTTTTCTGTATGTCAGTTAAAATATTTATGTTCACTGCTTCAATGCTTCATTATTTGCACAGAAACAACGCGCTTACACATTTGAAAGTAGCAGATTTAAAGGCACTAGGAACGCACCTCCGTGTTACACAGAAGCAATCCATTTAACTAACAGAAAGCTAGAATTAAAAGTGAACTGGGGATTTGAACAAAAGATTATTAAAAGGGGAACAGCCATCACATTAGACATATCCCCAAGATGTGTGAGCTCAATCTCACCAGCTCTCAGGTCAACAGACAGGTTTTACAGCCCTTGTCAATTTTATGGTAAATTTAAAATATGAAACTGTGTTTTTCAAAATCCACATTCTAGTTCAGTGAGAGAAAATGAATTGCACACTGTTGTACTCTGCAACCTTTAAAAAATACAGTCTTATTTTGCTTTAATATGATAAAAGAAATCTTAATTTTTGATACATTTAAACATTCTTTGGCACAAATGCCTATAATTTTTTTGCCTGGTTTTCCATAATGAACGTAGCAGTCCGCTACAGAGCGAAGCTTCACTGAAAAGAATTTTCCACAAAACCTAACTGTCTCTGTAAAATAAGCCTAATCCTTCTGTAATTAACCAGGATACCCCAGAACAGGAAACCAGTTAACAACCATTTCACTACA
>NW_009258414.1:1076518-1086933 GCF_000687185.1 Egretta garzetta
TGGTGGGTTGGGGTGGCCTTCATGGACATACTCAGCAAACTTCCCAGAGAAGAAAAAATTATCTTAGAGGCAAATTAAATCTCAATTCTATTCTGAGCTTCCCCTCCCACAGTAGTCACTAAAGGCTTTCACAACTACAATTTGTGATCAGCATAATGCGTGTGCTTATTTTACAGTAGTCTACCTTTAAATACTTCAGCTAAAATTAATAAAAGTACAAGCCACACATGTGGCCAAGAACAATATTTGCATTCATGCATAATAAAATTGGGCTATTTGGAACACAAAACGGTTCGGTAATTTGGGATGCAGTTTTCCTTTTGCACCCTCAGCACCGTTTAGCACTAGGCGTCTGGCCAAGCGTATCAGGGATAAACCAAAGCAAGGGAAGCACCAGGAACCGGGTGCTGTGGGAGGCAACGTGCCAGGTAAAGCCAACTCTCTCAATTTTACCTTCCAGCTCGCTGTACCGCTAACGGCACAGGTATGGTGGCACCTCCCTTGCACTGAGCACGATGGCACTTCCCTCTGCCGATCAGGTTTCCGATATGCCCTGAAGAGACCGGTGCTAAAAATAAAACTTTATTTCTATTTCAATCCTTGCACTGAGTTAATACCCTTGGCCCTTGCCAAGCCTGTCAAAGGACCCACACAGTTGTTCTTAGTAAACCGCATTAGGGAGTGAACCAGCTCCGTCCCTTTACCTAGCGAGGTTCAGGGCTTCCACCCCATCGCCTCTCCCGCTGTCTCTGACCCAGCCGGACGCTTCCCCTCCCGTGCCAAACCCGAACAGAGAGCTGAAAGCACCGACTTTGACAGAGATCTTTCTGGTTCTAATGATTTAATGACTCACTGCGCAAACCAAACAAAAAAATCTGAGACTAAGCCTCTGAAATGAAAGTTAGGAGGTCTCCTGAATGTTAAGCAGTTTCCTAATAAGTTTAAAGCAGGTAACGAGAAGCCAATAAGCAATCCATAAAAAGAAACAAACTTGAGCTTCCCAGCAAATCTCTCCGATTTTATAGCAAACTGTGTCAAATCTGCAAGATGCCATCTCGGTCTTGCTCCAGTACAGGCAGCTACTGTTTGTCTAGCTGCTAGTAATCCTCTTCAGTAACAGTGTTCAGGTCCTATTTCTTTTAATAATTTTTATACATGCTTTCAGGCAAGCAGGGCGACATAAGCATTGAAGTCTGAGATTTATGCATATTGTCTTTAAGCTGATTTCCACTCCTTAATTAACACAGGTTAAGATAAACTGATGCAAGATCATATAGTTAGATAATTGGGTATTGGTTTCATACTATTACTCCTTGTTTAAAAGGGAAGGATGCTTCTACACAACAAACCAGTGGACAACACAGAAAGCTTCCAACGAGGAACAGAAGAGCCCTCTCTGTATGCATTCCTCTTTTCCCTTCTTTCCGTCTTTCCCTGTTGATCCTCACGTCCCATCTTTGGGCTGCAAGGACTGGCAGGCTCCACAACCAAACACGTGAGCCTCCCAGTAGGCACCTTCTGACGGACCAGCTGGAAGGCAGATGGTTCTCCTGTTTTGTCTGGGCAGTCACCAGATGGGAAGCACACAGATCTCCAGAAAGCAGTGCACGCTGTCTCTCAGCTTCAGCAGGCCAGAGGAGCTTCCTGTTGTCTTATCCTTATTCCAGACTCTATTTGCACTTTCATTGTATATTTATTCCCTGCATGGGATACCTATTTTACTACCTTTATGCGCTTTCCTCCCCTTAAGCCCATTTCTGCAGCTAATTCTGTACAACAATCTGGTTTTCTTCCCAACGTTCAAGGCAGTTTAGGATGATTTCTTCAGCTCATCACAAGTATCAATCCCACTGGAAAACTGCTTGACCACAAGCATTCCTTTGTAGTATATAAATTAGCAGCTCCACAAGTATTTAAGACATATTTGCAAGAATCTAAGTTTTTACTTCTCCGTAAACAACCCTGCTCAGATTAAGAGCTAGAAAATCACATAAGTAACAAAACACTACTTATTTATTTTAAGGAAACCTACAAAGAGAATGGCTAAAGCAATCTCAAAGACATGTTACTGTTTCTGTTCAGCCTCGGGCATGCTAAGATAGGCACCAGGAAGGTTGCTAGAATCACCTGTGGGTTGATCTCTGTGCACTTTTCCCTAGGGGAAGCACACAGTCTAAACCAAACTTGAATGTAGCATGAGCACAGACCAAGGAATCAAAATTTGTCCTTAAAGGAATGGGCGACCGTCTCCCAAAACTTTCTACAGTCAGAGATGCTACACCATTATCCGAGAGCCACATCAGATGAGTACCATCCTTAGTCCAAACAGCAGTGATATGTACTGTGATCGTATCCCCTATGGAGGCCTTACCGAGTCTTGCTGTCACTCATACTCTCTTATTTTAACCTTGCCCACACTGCTCAGCCATGAGTTACCCTTCTCTCTACCTAATGGAAAAGCAACCACCAGCACAATGCTTAAAGAGGACAAAGAGATGTCACCAACTCTTGCAGAAGCCATTGTAAGGTTGGTAAGAAGCACTGCCTGTACTGGGTACTTGGGGCTGACGAGCTAAATCCACCTCCTTCTTTGGAAAAGAGACCCTGTTTCACACTTTGGGGTTCTTTATTAGTAAGGTGTGTTATTACTCACCACTTGAAAGAAATGAAACCGTTCCACAGCAGATACTCTACTGTCACTCACTCACTGGCTTTCTGCTGCCTTCACTTTCCCTTTTGCCACTCTCTTCTTCCTCACGGTTCTTCCTCATCTTCCCAAAGCAATGTCAAAAAGGTTTCACATTCAGCATGATCCATTTGCCCCCTTTTTTTTTTTTTAAATAAGAACACCAACTTTAAACATCTCTTCTGATATCATACATGACTTGTACCAAAAAGGCCCTCCAAGCGGGGGCACTTCTCCGATTCACACGTTCCCACTTCTCTGCAAGCTTTAACGCAAATCAGATCATTTCCCTGCTCTACCTGGCATTAGTTATTAATCAGTTTATTGCACCATGCTTACCAAGATTATCAGCCCAATGACCTCTCTCTAGAGCTGATGCTTCCTACATAAAGGATATAGAAGCCTTACAGTCCCAACTGTGCTCTTTAGCAAATGGCCATGCATTGCTGTTGTTCCTTCACTGTCTAGAAGCACAGTTCTAGTAAGACAGAGCCACAGGGAAGCCAGAGGTTCGGAAAGGTTGGAACATTCATTGTGTTTCTCGGTGAACAAGTAAGGCACTAAGGCATTTATACTCTGTAAAAGTCCCCACCGGAATACATTAAGGTTGTGTTTCAGATGTAAAGAGACTATTTCTGCACAGTTTCTGTGGGTTGGCAAATACAAACTCTTCTCACCAACTGCAAAACAACAGAAATTGCTTTCATCCACCTTGAGTGATTTCTTTTAAGGATATATTAAGACACTGACTGCAATGCTGATGCAATGAGCTATGACTAAAAGTCCCTTGTGAACCTTCCCAAGTGTAACAGAAATCAGTATTTACCTGTTTCTGCATAGTGGAAACTCCAAAATATCCTATTACACTGGACTAAAATGAAAGTAGTTTATATAATAAATACGCCCTTACATCATTTAAAGTGGATTCACTGTGAAATGTAGTAGTTATGTGACGTAACTTAAATGCTTATATACAGGTGTGTACAGATTAAACACTCCAAATCTGACAGAATTAGGTAAAGGTTATACAGCTACAGGATGAAAAAGGTAAAATGCTGGTGTTTTAAACACAGAGTGGAAGATTATTGGTAACCCTGCTGCTGTACAGATAATTTTCTTTCTTTACTAACACTTTCCAATGCCTCAGGCTCCTGGAGTACATTAGGAAAAAAAAATTTCCTGCATAGCCACTGTAAAAAGTAACTTCAAGATAAATTCTTGGTCTCTTCTCTTTCACATCTGTTTTCCCCATTGTTTTATTTCTTTCTTCTATATTGCACTATCCCTAGCACTGGAAATCAGCTAACGTCTATCCACTACTTCCCCCTTTCTGAGTAGCCTGGTTTCTTTTGCTTGCTGGAAGCATGTTCTTGTAAATGCTTTTGTCCTCTTGTTTGCAGGCTGGCTATTGTTTAATACACCCAGCCCAAACAATGCCAGCAAAGAAGACAGCCTAGCACTACAAGTCACAACTAACTTGAGACAAACCCTGTGAAAACACCATTTTGAGCTTTCTTTAGAAGGAAGGATAATAGCTCCTTTACATGATAAGCAGTGAAAACTACTGGTTTTGCCTTTTACACTTGATGAATTTCTTAGGGCAACTTTAGAGCTCATTCAAACACAGAGGGACTGCGTTGGCATCTACCACCAAGAGACCAGCCTCCAGACCCAAACCAAATCACTCAGTACAGTTGTGCACCAGAATACAGCTACACGACACGAACAGGTCCACACTGTGCAGCAAACCCACCGGCTAAAGCAGAACAGAGTGGTGCAAAATGTAAAAGGAATTAAACTGCAAGTCTTCTTAAAACTGTATGCTTAACCTAACTTATTAAAAACCGAAAGTTCTGAGGCATTCCACTACAACTAATGTAAGACCCCAGCAAAGTAATAACGAATCAGTCCCTGCCCCAAAGAGCCTAAAGCATGGGTAAGTGAAAAATGACAAATGAGTGTAAAAACCCCAAGCAGGATAAAGGGCAAAAGAGGCCAATAAAAAGACTATACTTTGGCTTAATTCATTAGCTAGTGGCAGAAAGTCTTTCAGAGAAATCTGAAAGTGAGTAAGGTGATACTCGCTGATCTGGTCTGGAGACAACCATCCTCAGTTTTGAATGTCCAGAACACAACTTACATATCATTGATCAACACTGTGCTGCAAAAATATGTTCCTTTAAGAAAATCTCTAGGCAAAACTAAGCAGAGGATAAACTTTCAAATGAATGAATGTGTTTTATTAAATTATGTTCTTTAAGTATAAAGATCTCTACAGGATTTCTATATTCTTGTAGCCAATCCCTCTTGGACTTGGGAGAGGAATTTTAACACTTTGAAGCTTCAAAACACTTGCCCAGAAAAGGTGATTCACAGGCCACTACAGTATCTTTGCTCCCTCCCAAGATTCAGGTCAATGCATTTAAACAGCAGAAGGTGTCTGTAAATTAAGAGCCAGTTAAGTACTCATAAACCAGTATTTTCAAAGTTCCCTGTGAATTATGAAGGCAAAAAACACTATGAGGAAAGACAGAGGTATTCTGAGCACGGCTAGCATTTTCTTCGAAGGCAACTTCAGCTGTGGATCCTTCACCTAGAAAGCAGAAGTTCAAAACTGACTGGAAAATGAAAATAATTTATAAGAAAACAAATGTCAAGCAACCTCACTGGCCTTCCTTAAAAGCAAATGCTTGTGTCCATTTAAGCACACAGTGAACACCACAGGTATATATAGGGTGGGTGCTGAGGCATTATGCAGGGCAGCTGAGGCTTCTCGTTCCAACAAAAACACATCGAGCAACATTTGATTTTTGTTCCATGAATCCCACTCTCCAAACAAGTTAATCAGCCGCATCTAGAACAGTTTTAATTATTGGGCAGATGTGCGCAAACACATGGAAAGCATATCATCAATTAAGAATTACCTGGTTGTAAGCTGCATAATTGGAAGCTAAATGGGGTGAATTTATTTGTGGTAGACCCAGAATTTGAAGTCCCTAGTTTGTTTTTAAAATATAGCAAGTCATTGGGTAAGTCGTATTCAGGGAAGTCATCAAAACTGCATACTCAGAATTTTATTTGTCACAGTATCCTTTCACAACAGGACTGCAAGCATCTCCAATTATTTCATCAAGCTTAGAGACAGAGAGCAGCATTTGATACCCCTATGATTATGACTAACCCAGAGTATTTCTTCCATTTACCTCATAGCTACCCAGTGCTTTTCCTCTTATCACTTTTAAGAACTGAGAATTAATAATAGCATATCAGTACTTTAAATATTCCTGTCCGTTTTCTTTTTGAAAAACACAAGTGTATAAAGCAGCAGAAGTCCTTCTAGTTCACAATTTTAGTCCCATTTTAAGGCTGTGCAGAGTTAGGGATAGTACCAGTCACAGTATCTTTGCACTCTCACCATTAGATCTGTGATCCTTGCAAGTCATTATTTGTTTACACCTCCATCTGAATTGAAGCATGGAATCCAAATTCATATTTCATAATTTTAACACAGGAAGAGATACATAGAGAATGGAACATTCTGTATAAGAAATTTCCAGAAATATGGTGTATATGCATATGGTTTTGAGATATTTTTTTCTTAAAAAATTTTTTTTTTTGCTTTACAGCAAGGATGGTATCCTTCTTGAATGCATTTGGAGAAATCTCAAGAATTTAAAGTTTTAAATTAAGAATAAAACCTTTTTTATAAACCACTTACAACTGGAAGTAATCTTCAAAATGTTAAGCACCTAATACGCAGCATACATCTTTATGAATCAGCATGAAATTATCCCTACTCCATACTACTGCATTTCCATGAACAAGAAGAAAACGAAATTAAGGCTCATAGCCATTACAATTACATTAAGTTCTCAGCCTGACTCAGGAATGTTCTCTCTCACCACTGGGATCTACGTGAAATCCAATTTCTGTGCAGTTCTTTGCATTTATCACCTTAGCACTCTGTAAAGCAGCGTTAAGTACTACTTCCATGCAGGGGAAAAAAAAAAGATAAAGCACACAAAAACCTTAAAGACTCTCTCCAAAGTTATTAGGAGTTTGACAAAACAAGACACTGAAGCCAGACCTAGCAAACACCAGCTGAACGCCCCGGTCACTGGGCCACCTCTGCTCCACAGATGGAACGTGTAAAAGTCATTCGTACAAATACCAAGTAAGGCAGCAACTGAATGCTGAAGATGCTTCTGCTGTAGCATGATGATAGCATGCTATCAGAAACCTGGCAAAAGAAAAATTTCCTTGTCTTGCAGCTTCCCAGACAAGTTTTGAAGCCCACCTCTACTCACAACCACTCTGTAAAACCCAAAGGCTTTTAAGGATCCAAATTCAAAAGTAAATTCTTTCTCTCTTCCAGGAAGCAGCTCTGATACAGAGGTCAATTCATCAGTTGTCTGACTGACAGACGGTTCTGGATCCCAAATAATTTTCTCTAGACAGCACTCATCAGCTTCTGCTTGGGGACTCTGCCACCTCCTCCGTCAAGGAGTTCTCTAGTACTTCCACAAGTGTTCGTACGAACTTGGGTTCTTAAGTTATGTTTTATAACTATTACCTAGAGAGCAGACAAATCGGCACATGTTCCTGACTACTTGCTCGAGCAACGAAGTTTCACTATCAGTTATCCATCCAGCCTTCTTTTCATGCCCATTCTGTGTACATGCATTTGGTAAAGAAGTTACCAGCAACTGTGCTGCAGGCAAGACGGACAAAGCCAGACAGTGTCACTTACACAGGGAGAAACAACTCATTAGTCAGAATGAAGCTGTTATTTTATTAGACAACCCGACCAAACTGGGCTTTGGCCATGCAGGTCATGGGAATTATGCCTGCAGCTAGATATGTTGAAGAAGGCACTTTATTTTTGTCCCAGGTCCCAAGACAGGTTTACTAGAAGACCATGTAGGTCTTGGAAAGGAAAATATACATACAGTGTTTTAACATACCATTTTGCACAACCTTCACAACAGTGATTCAATACACTAGTGGAAATGTCCCTGCTCATTGCAGGGGGAATTGCACTAGATGACCTTTAAAAGTCCCTTCCAACCTAAATTATTCCATGATTCTATGAAATCCCAGCAACAGTGCAGTCAAGCTCTAGCAAAAGCAAATACACATTCTCTACCACTGGTATTACAAAAGACAGGATAAGAGATTTTATTGTTTCAGTGAAAATGAAGACAAAACAATAAATGTAGGCTACATCATCTTAAATTACATGTATTTTTATTCTGATTACCCGTACCACTCAAGAAAAACCTCACTTACTGGGTAAACCACAAGTGACTTTTCCCCTCTTCTCAAATCTTAACAAGCTCAGCAGTGCTTATGGTATTAGAATAGGAGCAAAAATTCCTCTTCACCCCTGAAGGATGACAGCAGCAAGCATGGATCACAAGAATGGAGTAAGCAACTGCCATTTACGCACTGCTGTTTCACAGTGTACAATCACAATTCATTTCTCATGTTAAGTGATGTTCACGCACCACTGACAGAAATATTAACTGGCCTCTAGCTGTAGCAGCAAATTCTGACTTTTGTCATCCGCCTAAAGGAAATAAGGTTGGACAAGTGTGTCAGGGCAGAAAATTATTGCAAAGGAATTGTAGAACTGACACAGCAGGCACGATTTGGCCTGCAGAATCTTAATTACAGTAGATACTCAAAGAAAAAGAAACACCTTTTCCTTACCTCAATACTAGCTTGAATTGGCAAAGAAAAGATTCTCTTTAAACTTGCCACATTGGTACAGAAGTTAGTAACAAGTGGCACCATGGGATTCTATACTTTCAAGGCCTAAAATAATTAACAAGCACCAATCAGCCACAGATCAAACCAGTATCAAGAGGCTGGTAACAGAGTGGAAGCAGGGAACAAGAACCCAGCACTGTCTTGTAATAAGGACCCACAAAAGGAACCTACGCAAAAGGTAACTATACAAAAGGTGTACGTACACCGCCTAGTCAGACTACCAGAAAGAGCTGTATTTTTTCAGCAAGATGCTGCAAATTTATATTTATTGTCTTTAAATGTGAGATTCCCAACGAGAATTTCACCGGCAAATGACTGCAGGTGCACACTGCACTACATTTATTTCGCATAGACATTTGTTCTCCGGATTAAGACAGCGAAGTACGTAATTGCCCACAGACCAGCAGAACCTGGGTGCAAGTATTCTAGTCGGCAGGTATTTTGGAACTGAGAAGCTCCCCACGCAGCCAACGGAGCTCAGAAAGGGAGAAGGGCTCTGTCCCTCTCCAAACCTGCTGAATGGTAGCATGGGACCAAAACAAGGTTCCTCCTGCTGTCCTTTTTTTCTACATTGTCTCCAAACAGCTGCGTTATCAGGCTTGGTTGCTGCTCACAACTTCTCCAAACAGCAGCAAATACAGTGGCAATTATCTTGCAAATTCCACTGTTAACCGCCGGATTGCGAGGAGGATTTCTAAACATCATTTGCTTTCCCCAGAGAGTGCTGCTGACAAGAAGTCAGGAGCAGAACTGCAGCGGCCTGTACACTCACAGGCAGCATTGCTTCAATTCACATTAGCAGCGAGTTCATCTTCTAGCACGTAACTGCTAGAAATGCATTCTATGTAAATAGAAGTTTAGATTCTGGTTCAGTGACTTCTACCCCCTCAGGGGAAAAAAAAAAATAAAGAAAATCAAGGTCTAGCCTTTCCAGGATCTAGTGAGGGTTTTGGGGTTTTTAACATGATGTGCATATTAGAATATGCGCATATCTAAAGGGAGATGGAGCTGCTTGGTTCAAAGAATATCTCACCTCTGGTTTTGGGACTAAATCTAGGTCATGACAGCTGTCAGCAAACGCGGCTGCCCGTCTTCAGAAAAACTGAGGAGCCACAGCATAAGTGAATCCAATACACAGAAGAAAATTGAGCAGTTCTAGCAGGGAGGATAAGGATCAAATAAACATGGTCTGTGCAGGTGAGAAGCACTATCTTTTGGCAGATCGCTATCCTTCTGGAGGACTAGATTGTCTTGATTTTGAAAGAGAAATAAAAAGTAATTAAATAATATTTCTGACACACAACACACTGAAGAAGAAAGACTGCCAGATGAGAGTTCTGCATTCAGGACCTTTTGCCAGCACTCTTCTTTATGTAATTACACAGGTACATTGAAAACAATCAAACAAGAGGCTGTCAGAGTACTTTTTGTACATAGTCCAGGTTAGTTTAGATCAAACCACGATTCTCTTTTTTTTTATTATTTTAAAAAAAAGTCTGGGTTAAGAAAACATTTACCTTTTCTAATGGCTCGCCCACAAAGCTAACATGTGGAGATGTGCCATGAAATTATGCTTGGAACATACATCATGCATGCACAATACTCATTTTAGAGTACAATGTTACGAAGGACCTTCAGTATAAACAGGCACATAAACGCAGAGTTTCTTTCACGCTTTTAAGACGCCAGTTTAAAAAAAGTAAAAAAAAAAAATAAAAATATTAAGGCATTATCAAATCTTTGATTAGGAATCAGTGCCACAGACTGCCCCTGCCTTCTGCGCTCGGGGCTGGGCGCAGTCATCGGCACATCGTGGGACAAACCGCCTGCAAGGGCTGCCAGCCCGAACCCAGGCGCCGCCAGCGGAACCGAGAAGTTGAGGCCGCCAAGAAGCGGTGCAAAACGGGCGGCTCCTGTAACGAAGCAGCCCTGCCGCCGCCTGCAAGCCGCGATGGGG
>NW_009258414.1:1087736-1114974 GCF_000687185.1 Egretta garzetta
GGCCGGTGCGGGGGTCATTCACGGCCCCACCACAAACGTTTCCCCGCCATTAACGGTGAGGAATCGCCTTCCGACAGGGAGCTCGCAAAGGGAGAGCCCTCTGGCCAGCTCTCCGGGGTGATGAGCCATTGCAAACGGCCCCTCTGTAAACTCACTTTTCCAACAAAGGCTCCAGCAAGGGGGAAGCGGGCTAAATTTTCAGGCGGTGCACTGAGTTTTGGCTTCAACTTGGGACGGGTGAGAGTTGGAGATGGTTCAGCGGATCTACCTTGCTGTAGCAAAGGCAGCGTTGGCCGGAGGCAATGGAAAATGCGCCCGGCTGGACAAGCTCCAAGGGCTGTAGCTGCCGGGGCGTTGCAGATGATCTGCTGGGCTTGAGCGGCCCGTGGTCTAAAAGTGAAGCGCGTCCCAGGATTTATCGGTCCTATGGAAATTTAGGTTCATTGGATTCCAAAGAAAGCAGCCGCAAATGTACGAGTTTGGGTGCACCCCCTGTGTAACTGAGTGCTCACTGCCTTGCAGCAGGACTGGGGGGGTTAAGTCCCGTGTTTCAAGCGCCAGTGGTTTTGTGTTTCCAAAAGAAGAGTGGGGTGAGGTGGTCCTGCCAGTAAAGAAAAAAATTGCTCAAACCTCATTGAATGAATTCCCAGATACTGTTCTACATTAACTTGAAATTGTCACCTAGTTGTTATTTCGCTGCCTGCTTGGTTATCAGTGAATTCTGGAATAGTAACGTCTCATTTTGCCTCTGGGTTTATGCTCTGGGAAGAGCGAGCATGAAACAGCATCCGTGACCATATTAAAGGGCAGATTCTTTGGGCCCTGCGCAGAAAACTCCCTTTGAAATCATAAGTGGAAAGTTTAGCTGTCGGAGGGCCACAGAGTTATCCCATAAATGGGAAGAATGCAGAAAAAGAAGCAGTAATATCATGTAGTGTTTTGAGAATAAAAAAGAACCTTACAAAACTTCAGAGCAGCTCTCCATTTTAACTTGAATATTCAGACCACAGACTTGACCTGTTCTTTGTTTCTTGTTTATTATATTGGCTTTCCCCATGTTAGCATGTGTGTACAGAGAATCCTTTGTCTGTTGTTTCCTCTCAGTGTTAACAGAATGCCAATTATTATTATTATTAAAAACAAAAGGGCAGCTAAAGGGGAAAAAAACCCCTAAACATTCAGTGCCAGATTTCCCAAGTTTGTGTTTATAATATGTAGTAATAATACCTTGCCACTTAGCAATCTCAGTGTGCTTTATACACATGCTGAAATTAAATTTCACCACTCCACTGAGAGACATTCAGATGTTATCCTCATTTCACAGATGAGTAAACTGAGTCACTGAAATCAAAGTCTCTAGTTATGTCGTGAACAAAGGAGCACAGCAAAAAAACCCAGCCCAGATTTCTTGACTCCTTGTTCTGCGTCCATGTCTTTTTCCATCTTCCTTTCATCAACGACTATCAGAAAATATCACCGAAATTTTTTATATTCTTTATAGCATAAAGTACAATAGGTGTGGTACACAAAAAATGGTCAAACTACCCAACAGAATGTAATTGCTATGTTTTTGCAGGCTCCATAAGTAATGTGTAGTTATGAGGCTGTACTTTCCGTATCTGTAAAAATAAAGTGCTCATGAATGTTTTGGGGCACCTTTGAATTTTGCAAGGTGACATCTATTTTCCTTAACTGACAGAATTTCTTTAACATGCTGTGCAATAGAAGGGGTCAGTGTCTATTTGTCCATTTTTGTTCCTCTGAGAAAAATGAGACAATTGGCATGGGAGGAATCACTGCTGAAGGGGACGCTTCCAAATGGAATGGGCAGCTAAAATTAATTCACAAATGAGATGGTATTTTCTCTTCTTTCCATTTCAACAGCCACATATGCAAGTGGCTTCAGTGCTTGCAATTTAACACGTCTGATATTCTGCACATGCAAAGCTTCAGAGCAGAAGGTGTATATTACAGGAAGGGGAATAAACCGAATGGTGCACATTCAGGATATTTGTGGTGGGACAGTGGAGGCTGTAAACTTAAAATAAAAAGGCCAAGCCCATACAAATTCATGAGAGAGAAAAGGACTCTTGAGGTAGAAGTGGGGCATTGTCCCTTCCTGCTCTCCATACATACACATACTGCTTGATATACATATCTTTTACCTTTAGGCACACAGGAACTGAGCCGAGAAAATCTGCCCCACTGTGGAAAATATGTTGCCTTTTTCTCTGATGAGCAGTTTAGGAATGTTTGAGCTAATGTTTCAGCAATTGTAACTGTAACTTCCATCTTATTTTGTGTTTAACCTTGTTTCTCAGATTTTCAGTTTGGTCATGCAATTACTGCTTATGCATTTTTAGTGGAACTTCATTAAATTTTGACCTTGCGTGGCTTCAGCAGCGCTTGCAATCATCTTTCAATTTTGCAGCATTTGCAGATTTGATTGCAGTAGCTGATTTATTCTAAGCCTTTAAAGGCTGTCCTTTTTTCCACTGTCCCTGTGGAAAAGTGAATAATTTAATTTTACAGTCATGTCTTCTGTCCTTCTAGTTTCCATGTGATAGCTTCTGACGAATCTTTCAAAAATGTTTCAGGCCAAATGGGTGCATATTGGCATCGTGAGATGAAAATCAACAGAGCCCTGGCACTGCTTGCAGTTTGAGATTCCAGGGGTTTTATACTATCCATGTCAGTTTAAGAAATACCGAATTTAGTTGAAACAATAGTAGCTGAAATTGGTCAGGTAGAAGCTTGCGTGTGTGCTGACCCAGATGCAAGAAAAAAGAAAGAAAAAAAAACCCTAGCTCAGAAACTACTTGAGCCCTTGGTCGATCCAGGGAGGGTGTTAGAGGAAGAAGCACCCACCCATTAATCTGTTTCTTACCCTGTTTCCCACATTATCCAGTGTTAGACAGTATTAGAAGTTGTGCTTGACTGGACCCGATCTGAAATCTGGTATAACAATGTTTTTATTCTAGTTCAAAAAAACGGCCCCCAGATTTTCTGCGAGCCTACAGATCCTAATCGCTTTAACCACTGAAGTATCTAACAGTAAAACGTTCATGTGTCCTCAACTTTGTTTATGTCGGAGTCTCGCTGAGTAAGAGCTAAAACAATAAACTGGGGAAATTAGATGTATCTATGTATTTATATCCGTGCGTAGTATTTTGAAATATTGTGAAAAAGTATTTCATCATGCTCTAAATCCAAAGGCGTAAGGCATATATTGTGACAGGTTATAGCGGGTTTCCTGTGGTGACTGTAACTGCCACGGCCGATGGAAAGAAAATTGGTGGCATGAAAATTACTGTCGCCGTCCAATCTTCTTTCCAAATGGGCTTTAACTGCACACTCTTGTTTATTACTCTCCCGCTGGGACAAGTACCTGCAGCAGTCTGTGTTACAAACACATCCGTACTCTAGGGACCTCGTTTCTCAGTCTTGGCTCCAGTTGACTTGTATTTACCTGGGTGAATCATTCCTTAGATGTAAAGTTATCGGACAATAGTGCTTAATGTAAGAGATACAGAATCAAGCCTTTGGTTTGTCCTTGGTCCAGTGGGTTTATTAGTCACCTGAATGACAGAATGGAAAGCATCCCTGTAACATTTGTATGCACTGCTGATATGTTAGAGGACAAGCTTAGAATTCAAAATTATCTTGAAAGTTAGAAAAATAGTCCAGGAGAAAATGAGGATAAATAGGGACCGATGCAAGATAAAACATATTGACGGGAATAATTAATTGCAGAAGGACAAGACAGAGAACAGCTTGCTAAATAACAGAGCAGAAAATAATCTGGGATGTCACAAGCTGAGGATGAGTCAACAGTGTCATGGTATTGTGCAAAGGGAAGCACCCTGCCTGAGAGCACGGCCAGCGGGGCGGCCTCTTGGGCAGTCCTCCACGCAGTTCAGCGGTGGTGAGGCATCAGCAGGACCTCTGCTGGGGCACCGCACTGGAAGATACAAGCCAACTGGAGAAGATCTAGAGGAAGTCAGCAAAAATAACGAGCAGATGAAAGAGGAAAGTTAAAGAATCGGGATTTTTTTTCTTTTTAGTCTAAAGAAGAGGCAAACGAAGGGTGATAATCTGCTTTCTTTGGCTGAGGCAGAGACAATAAAAGACAATAGATGTGATTTTAATCTGGGAAGATTATTGTTTCATTTTAAGGAGAACATTGTCAGGTAGGGATAGGGAAGGGTAGTGGGATAGATGGCCGGGGAAGCGGTAAAGCTCCAACATGGGAGATCTGTGGGTGGGTGAGCATCAGCCCAGAAAGGCAGGGCAGGAGGAGGGACTGCGTGACCTCCTGAGGTCTCTTCCAGCTCTGTGTTTCCGTGATTCTACAATTCCTGCTTGTGGGGTTTGGGACGATTGGCCAGAACAAGTATTATTCAATGCAAGGATTGCAGAACTGCCTTCTAAATTTAGATAGAGCACACTAAGCGGTGACAAAAGATAAAGGAGTTCAAGGGAAGGCACTGAGATCATGTGGCTGTGTTGGGGAGCTGGCAGAAAATGTTTGACGCTGCACTGCATGATACCAGTTCCGTATCTTAGATCATCCTTTGCTGCATAACAGTTTTGTAAGGACAGAAGAACAGTTTATACAGAAAGGAACAAAGTGAGAAGGAACATGCACGTGTAATACATGTGGAAATAGGTCTGTTCCGTTCCTGACTGTAATCCTCTGTGTGCCCACCAGTCCTCGTTTCATAGAATAACACCTCTGTTTTGCCTTAGCATGCATATTCCCCATGAAATCCAGATTTTAGTTATTACGGGGGTCAAAATAGTGCTATAGAAGTCTGTTCTCAACATGTCTTTTCAGCATTTATGTATCTACTTATTTATTCTGTGGTTTTCCAGCAAGCAGCAGCTCTCTCTGAGGTTGACAGTTACTGTATTTAGGTGTATACATGGGTGTGTCTGGTAGGTTGAGCGCACTGAAGATAGCAAACAGTGTAAATAATAAAAATTAAGCCCTTGAGCCAATTTTGTGAAAGTGTCTGCCTAAACAGCGTGTGTAAAAGCTTTATCTGTTCAACTAAACTGAGGTGCTCAGTGCTCAAGTTTGTATTGCCACGGTGTCCAGGAGCCTGCAGTAACAGCGGCTAAACAGAGACGGCAGTGGGCTACTCCCTGTCCCAAAGAGGCCAAATCTGGTCCAGAATTTGTTGCAGGGTTTCTAGAGTAGCTGTCTAGTTTTGAAAATACTTTTCTCCTATTTGCTTCTGTCTTGTCCTGCTTTGATTCGGAGCAGTGCATTTCCCAAAGAACAGGTTATGGTGAATTAGCTCAGTCAATTTTCTTAAGGTACCAATCCCATCACACTGAGTCATTGTGCAAATTCTGCACTGCCTGTACAGACTTCAGCATTTCCCTTTGCCTACAGCACAATCTGGTGATCATTACTGAATCATTTGAAATTTTCCAGATTTTTGATGTTATTACTGTCAATGGCACTAAGTAATACAATTCCAACAAGCTGAACACCGATACAGTAATCCTTATCACTTCTAACGCCAAAAAATTTAATCTTATCATCATGTGCTGATGAGGGAATATATTTCAGCAGTGACTTTTTATGAATATTGTATTGTTCCAAGTGGTGTTGAGATAAAACACCGCTGTGGAGAGTTACAGTATTATGCTAACCGTGCTGCGTGTCTGACTGAGGGGACATTTTTTGACGACTCTTAGATGGCTCCTCAAATCAATGTAATGATCTAAAAAATCAGTCTGATTGATCCCTGCCTGGAAGTGAGTACTTACGGGAAATGTCAGAATACAGAATAATTTTTCAGTTATCTGAGTGTGAAAATATTTCTCAGTAACTCAATGCTGCTTAGATCTTTTCTGTTCTAACAGCTCAAAAGCGGCTTCTTTTGAAAGATCAGTTTTCAAAGAAGTCTCCTTGGACCAAAAAGAAGAGCAGTGAGTCGTGCTAATTTTATTATGTGCAAAGCTCCCCGGCAGAGCAGAGTCCCTGATAACTGCCTCGCTGCTCTTGGAAAAATCAAAAGTAAAGAGCAGGTTGTAGTGATGGTGGGGAAGGTCCTTAGCGCAAGAAGAGGAGCTTTGTCTGAAGTCTTTGCTTTCCTAAGTTGATGTAAGATGTTTGCTTGGAGTTTGAAGAGTGGCTCTGCCTATAGTAAGGAAGAGATTTGTCAGGAGCAGCTCCCGTTTCCCAAACTCGGTGTAGGCTTTTTGCTTCATATTGCCACCTGCTCTTCCTAGATTTCTCAGCAGGCCTAGATTTAGTAGCCTCATTACATTGTCTTCATTCCCTGTGCAGCTTCAGTATAGGCAATGTGCAGCCTTTTGCTGGATTGTTCCCATGCCAAGGGAAAGTGAACCCCAGCCAAGGAGAACCCTGGCAGTGACGGTTGCGCCACCCTGCTTACAAAAGGGGCAGAGGAAGAAGAAACTGCTTTGAAGCAGCAGCAATGAAAATCCACCAAAACTCAAATATCCAAGAATTATTTTATTAATGCACTCAATAGCTGGAGCTACTTTAGTCCAAATTTCAACTTCCTGCGGTATTTTGGGATTTGCCTTCCTGAAACGCCCCTCCTTTATCTCAATGCCATCTAGCTGCCATTCTAAGCACCTTGTAGAGGACCCTTCCCCTGCACATGGGAGCGGGCATTAACAAGTTGTGTTTAGGATGACTGCGTCCAGTTTGCTTTCCTCTCTGTCAGAGGCCAGAGATGCTCTTGGTGTTCGATGGATGCTGTTAGGGCTGCAAAATAAAAGACCGTATGCAATTCTGGCACAAAGAGGAGCTGGCTGCGTTCGCAGTGTTGAGAAGCTGTGGTTCTGTTTCTTGTCTGGGAGTTACAATCTGGTAATTCTGCTGCTGGATCTGCCTCTCCCCATTCAATTAATCCAACCTTACCGAGTTCAACATGGGGTAAAAGCTATGGGTCCTATTCAGCAGTATCAAGGAAGATTTTAGCTCTTGGATTACTTAATCAGTATTTAAAGACCAATTTCATACTGAAATGATGCTTGGGCAAACACAGAGTAGTTCCTTTTTGTAAGAAAAATATGTAGAGGAGAGGCTTTAGCAGTACAGTTGTTCCTGAAATCGACGGTGTTCCTTCCTGTTTTGGCTTGGAGATCACTGCTTTGGCAATTCCCACTGTCTTCTCACATGGCTTGGAAAAATGTTGGTCTCACGGGCTGCTTTTCCATAGACCCTACCTTGTCCTCCCATGAAATGGGCCCTCTACTCCTGACCAGCTGAACGGGCTGCAGTGGGATCCTGCAGATGAACTCGGCAGGGATAGCGGGAGGCCCCTGCCACGGTTTTAGACTGTAACACTGTGAAGCTCCTGTATTCCAGCACAAAAAGAGGGCAAGGAGATAAATGACTCCAGTGTTTGTTTGTTTGTTTTGCCTAAAGGAGCTTCTTTGTAAGCGTATTCCACATGAGTATTCTTCTGTCCACGTAAAATAGATCCCTTGTGTCTGAATTTAAGTCTCTGTATATTGTTACTTGTGCAATGGCTTAGAAATACTTTAGAGGCATTATCTAGGAGCTTTTATGACTTCTCTCACATATTTCCTCTGCCTCCCTGCACCCACACATCCATGCGCGCGTAGAGAGAGATGCAGGGTCAGATTCTGATCAGACTTCTGCTCATTTTACACAAACAAAACTCTCTTTCTACACATTTTTTCCCCCATATTTAACCCAAAAGTCAATTTTGGACCCATTATACAGCTCTTGATAAATGCTTACCCAACCAGACCTGTGCTACTGAGCAAATCAGGACCTCAGATTCTGGAAGGGATGATAAGCAGCTAGATTTGGAGCTGAGAACCTTAAAACGCAACCATCAGCCCATCCGCAGCTGGTTATCCTGCCTGGTGGGGTTGTTTTGTGAAGTTGTTGTTATGGAATCTCAGCAGCACCATTTATTCTTGAAACTGTGGGTTGCATTGCAGGGACAGCCATAAAAAATCACAGGCAGCTGTCATAAGCAGGTTCCCTGCTTTCCCACTGGAGTTTGGATTACTCTTCAGTTAAAGCTCTGAATGGTGGCATGAAGCAGGAAGAGAAAGGCCAGATGTTTCTCCTTGAGCATTTTCTAATTGTCTCTGCCCCAAAAGTTAACCATTCCATGATTCCTTTGGCTTCACATCTGTATTTAACTTCAGTTTTGGGAAGTCTTAAAGATTGAAATATAAAGAAAGCATTTCATCTTCGAAACAATAATCCAAGGAGTGCTTTGCTGTTTGGGGGAGTCACCAAGCACTAGGGAATGTGCATGCAGAGTTTGATTTTCAAATGATTTTCAAAATATGGCTGTGAGCTGCAACAGAAGGAGGCTTTCCACCACAGAAAAAGGACGTGTGCTCCAATTAAGAAAAAGGAAATTAGTTAATGAAAATTACTCTTATAAAGCGATCAGTTTTTAACAGGCAGGTAACAAGATGTCCCTGACTGGGCTATATGAAGGTGGTATATGTGAGGCCTGTCTGTGGTAACTAGAGTTTTCTAAATGAGAGATACAAATCATGCAGATGCTAACAGTATGCCAGTTCCACTTTGCATGCACAGGCAATCAGTTATTACACCCCCCCACCAATGTAATCAGTGATGTACTCTGCAATTAGGCCTCCAGGGTAGCTGTCTGTAATGAGCCCTGGCTCAGTTCTTCAAAGCATTGTGAGTATAAAATAATAGGTAAGTGCATCATCATGAATAAATTGATGCTGTGGGCCATGGATTCAGCAACATGCAGGACTGTAGACGCCCCCAAGAAATCCACTCTGTCCAGTCTATTGCCTTCCAGCTTCACATTTGTTTACATCTTTTCAAAGGACAGCCAGATTTCTTTCTTCTAGAAATTTAAGTGCCGAACTAGCAAGACATTTAGATATTTCTGAAATGAATGAGAAATAGGAATAGCACGTGGGAATCCTTTAGAGACATTTTGTGGTAATGCTGGGTGATCATATAAATGATATTAACTCCAGCAGAACCCTCAAGAGTACCCACCGTAATTCGCACAGCGAGCCATGCACAGCAACAGCCACCAACCATCTCAACGCCCCGTAGCCAGCGAGACAGCTTCAGTAAAGCATTGAGCACAAACACAAGCGACCTCTTCAAGGCAAACTCTTCAGTTTTGGTACTCTCCAACCCTCTTGCCCTGCTAACACAAGCCTCTAGAGCTCTTGTTTTCTGGGAGTTAATGGCTTTCAGTATGACTGCTATTAGCACAGGTTGTAGAATTGCTAACAGAGTTTCTGCTAATTTATTTGCTATGACTTCTGCTTTCACGTGGGAAGGTTTCTGTCTCAAGTCAGCAGTGGTGAGCCCTAAGTGGTTTGAAATCCTGTGGTAAGTGGCCTAGTATAAATTACCGTGAACACAGTGCGATAATACGCATATGTGTATAAACTCGGCTGCAAGCGTGTTGTTGAGGTTGCGTGGTTTGACCAGTGAAGAAGAAAAAGGGAGAGAAGTTTGAAAAGCCTCGAAGAGTCTCCTTTGCCGTGCTGTGGTGATGTAGCAAAGGCTTTGGTATCTGAGGTTCCCAATTTCAAGGTGTTTTAGCACTGGATCAAAGCAGGCAGCTCACGCAGAAGCCCTTTGAAGCTTGCTCTGCTGTAGGAAATGAAGAAGAAAGAAGCACCCAGTGCCTTGGTAGGTCTGAGCATGACGTGCTTGCTTTCCACCAGCAACAGTAGTTCATCTTGGTATGACAACAACCTGCTCAGCCGACCATGTCTGTAGCCTTGTCTTTTCTCAGGGGATTCTTGGGGGTGTGATTTTCAGAGAGCCTGCACCCCAAGGTGCTGACTCAAGGTGGTATCGGGGCTGCAGAACCTATCTGAAGAGAAGTTGTGACAAGTCCTGCAATGGTAGCACTTCAGCTGTGCAACCTTTGCTGGTGGGTGGGTGGAAGAGTGGATGGGGGTGGGGGTTTCCATTTGAAGTTTCCATTTAAACACTGACATTTGCCAGTTATTACTGTGCAGTGGCATCGGAGCAAACTCAATTATTTTGCTGTTCCACACCTGGAAAAATAACTACTGTAGTTCAGACCTCAGGGTAATAAGTGTTGGCTGCTACTTGCTTTTCAGTTGCAGTTCCTTATCTGCTTAAAGGTGGTGCCATGAACCTCAATTAGTTTGTGGTTATACGGTGCTTTGAAATTATAAGACACTATCTACTTTTAAAGTATTATAATGTTTCTATAACATATTGTAACAAAAACGTGCTTCAGTACACAGCAGCACACTTGGCTGTACACCAGAAGTGCTACCTCAGTGAAATAATCTGTGACTTTGTGTGTCAATAACACAAGGAAATCAAGGAAAATCTTCATCAGTCCTAAATTTACTGTGTACGTACCTTGAGCACATGGACAGCCCAGCTAAGAAAACCGGGCACAGTACAAATAACTGTCAAATATAACAGTGATGGATGTAGCGCAAAAACCGGCGTACAATCCAAACAGCAGAGTGCTTTGTCAACCGGGACTGGGAGGCGGAAAGGACAGGTATAGCATCATCTATTTCCAGTGATTTCCTTCAACATCCAGCCCTGGAGCTCGTGGTTGCTCCGAGCATGACTGTGCAGTGCTATAGATGGGTTCATTTATTTTGAAACATGGGAGTCAAGGATGAATCTGGCTTCCCCATTTTGCTCTTCAGCCAACGCTGCTGGTGGTGAATAAAATGCGTTGCTAAATTAATAAGTCATAACGTTTTTGGGCTCGGGCCACTAAGCTGTCTCTCTCTGCTTTGCACGCGAGTATGGGAGATATGTTAGCCTGGGGATAGAGTAACAGCTCCAAAAGGCTGCAGTGAAATGCAATCTGGTTCTGACACAATGCAGCCAGTCAGGCCATCTGTGTGAAGAAGCACCCAAAAAGGTAACTAGCAAAGACTGATAATCCCCAACTGAGCCTCGAAAACTCAAAGCACCCGGCCTAGCTGTGGAGGAGCTTACAAATTGCAAATTTGAGAGTTGTGGCTGTGGCACTGAAGTTTTACAGTGATGGCAAGTGGTTAGGAATAAGGATATTTAGTTTCTACTTCTTGACCAGGGTCCACTTTTAGTCCTGGGTCTTTCCCCAGTTCACCAAATCGGTGTCTAGGTGTTCTGGGGCGCAGGTTAGCCAAGAGCTGTCCTGGAGCAGGATGCTCTGGTGTGGTCTGAGCACTCAGCTGTGCAGACCTCTACTGCCCAAAGGAAAGGGTGCCTCGGGTGAGCGGTACCAGCCCTTCAGTGTCTCTTCTTCTGCGAGATTAAATTGGCACAAAACTAACCCTGTGGAAGGGGTTGGAGGGCACAGCTTCCCGCAGCAGCTCAGGCAAGGCTGGGTGGGTGGTGGGAGGCATGGGCAGGGCGGCGGGGCTGGGGGACTGGGTAGCGATGCCCCTTCCAGAGTGCAGCGAGCCGTCGGCTTGCCTCAGCTGTAATCCCACACTTGCTCATGCCACTGGCTTCTGTCCAGTCTTCCCGCTGGCTGGGGCTATCTATGCCTCACACCTCAGTTCCCACCGCAATCCCAGAGACAACAAGGATTGATGGGTGAACCACTGACCAGCTGGGCCTGGGACGTGGGGTCCCAGAGCTGGAGAGGGGCCATGTGCTGTGCAGCCACTGAGGGTGTGCAGATGAGCAGGATATTTAGCTACAAGAGGCTCTGTGCAGTGCAGCACAACAGGTTTGCCTCTAAATGTCCTTATAATGTGGTTTCTCTGCCTCTATTTATGCACCTTGTGCTGCACAGGTACCTATCCAAGAGGGAAGGCGTCATTCCTCCCCCTGTGCCCTTCGTTCCTCTCCGTGGCTAATGTCAGGGTGAGGGTTTGATCCCCTTCACTCTGGATGGAGAAGCTATGGCAAAGCAGGTTTCACCATGAGACTTTTCCACCTGCTGCCGGACACATCCCAGCCCTGCATGGCTGTGGTGTTCATCGGTCAGGGGATTGATCTGATCCTTTTTGTGGAGATCAGCTCACGGGAGCGCAGCAGAGGAATAAGGGCCTGCAACTAAGAAAAAAATTAAGATTTTGAAAAACTAAATGAGGTGTGTGAGGTTGTTAAAAAAATTCCTTCATTTAGCAGTGGGGACTGGCACAAAACAGAGAGATGGGACTCAGAGGTGGTGGAAGAAGTGTTGTGTCACCTCAGTGAGGTGTAGCTAGGGGATGAGGGTCAAACCAGACCCTACTACTTTGTCTATGCATCATTCTAGTATATAGGTTGGGATATGGGAAGGGTTGGTAGAATAGCACAGAGACCAGCTTTTAGATATTCAAAACAGCTTCAAAAGAACAAATATGTCTCAGAACTAATTGCCTGGTGCCACCTGCAGAAATAAAGAGAGAACTACTCATGCCTGTTTGCTGCTTTTCTGACAAATACCTTGTTTCCAGAGAGAAGTGGTACAAGCACAAAGCTGTATTCTGCATTCAGATTTCATCCTGCTTTCATGGGACAATTTTCCTTAAAAGCCTTTGACGCAGCACAGCCCTTAAGAAGCCATTCACTTGAACACATTGCATGGTTTAACACTAGAAATGAAATAAGGTGCATGCCTGTGTGGAGTGACTAACTGTAGGATACAGCACAGAAGCATCTGTGCATCTACGTAGCAACTGATCTGGAATTTATTTCCAGCAGGCTGTGGCAGAACGGAATAAATCAGGAATTATGAATGCTTCGTGTGTGGTGGAGGGTACATCAACTGCAGACTTGGTTAAAGCTGGCGGTTCACTTACCACTGTGCTCTTGGAAACTGAATAGAAAGACCAATTACCACCTATTTTTGTAATGACAGCTAAGAGTCCAGGTTCCTCTCTGGTTTCCCAGTCAAAGGAATGGGCTGCATGTCAAAGCCTGTCCTTGCAAAGGTAAAGGCTAGAGGATTTGAGGCAAGCCAGATGGTTTGTGCGTCCATGAGAAAAGGAGTCATCTAATGGACTCCTGAAATAACAGGAGGACAGACTGCCATGGGGGTAGGCCATGCCAATGACCCTGATTTGGAAACGGTGAGTAGGAGAAGCCCTGCTTGCTTTTGTTCTTCTGGTTCAAGGAAACAAGGCTCAGTATTGTAACTATCTGTCTTGTGTCTTTAGCCTCTCATCCCAATGGGAACAACCCAGCGAGGCCCCGGTTATTACCTGCTATAAATTCGCTGAACATACACACTTCTGACTCGAGCAGGGTCCCCTCCCCTTCAATTATCACTCCTTCTCACGTACAAACGTTAAAGCAAAATTCAATTAGAAGTGAGCTGGGAGAGTGCAATTAAAAGCTGCTCCAGCTCCCAAACACCCTGAGCAGAGCAGATGTAACGTTCTGAGGGGCTGCAAAGGTGCATCCCTTCGGTAGATTTCAGATCCAGGTTCAGATTTAAGCACCTCATGGGCCCCAGGAATTTCAGACACACTTTTGGCAGCGGCTCATTTCTGCCCAGAGCAGTGACAGGCGGAGCGTGTGCTCCTGGAAGAGACACTTCCTTGACCATTCCTGGAGGACGGGTTAGACCCAGGAGCGGCGCAGGCTGGGCTTCTGCCAGTGTGAATGGCAGTCACGTAAATACCGCTAGCTGTCGATCATGACTTTTCTGGTTTCAGAGAGGCCATTTTACTGAATGTGTAGCGATTTAAGCCTTATTCTGTATGGCCCGAGCAAAGCCCCTGCCCTGAAATGGGTACGGGCTCATCTTCAGGAATGCAGATCATCATCTGCTGCGTGCAGCAGTGATGTGTGCAGTGTGAGCACACTGACATGTCTACAGTAAACATAATCAGGATGAAAAAATAACTGTTATTTTCGATTTTCTTTTTCCTCAAGCAGTGCTTCTACAGGCAGTAAATCCCCTTCTTCACCTAAAACCAGGGCTAATTTTTTTGCTGAAACAGTCTTCACTGGCACAGCATGGCTTGTTCCACCGAGTAGTTACAGGGTTTGGGCTTTCATGTATTAGAATTTTGGCATCTCTTTACAGCAAAAAATTAATTCTGTATTAGGACAGTTCTAGGTGATAATTTATGTAAACTAGTGTAGAAGAGTGCATCTTCTACACTAGGCAGTGTAGAAGTGTATCCTCTAGGCATCTGGGGAAAATACAGAGATGGCAAAAAGGTTTCATGCCTTAAGTCTGTTTTTCCTTCTTTGGCAAGATTGTTAATGTCAGTATTATTTCAGAAGTATTTAAAAACATAAATCTGAATTATATTGAACAAGTTTAAATGTTCATAAAGTTGGTTTTTTTTTTAGGACTACTAAAATGCACCCTTTCTCTCACCTTAAGACTTTACAGTAATTATACAACTGAAAATGGAATGATTCTGAGAAAGGGCTTGGGAAGATCTCTGGGGTGGTAGTATTGATTTTACAGACACACAGTGCAATCCTGTTGCTATTTTTAACGGCCTGCCTCAGCTAAAAAAGGAAAAATATCAGAAGCTATAGAAAATGTGAAGAGGAAGTACTGCGGAGTGAACCCAGGGGATTGCTAGGGGAGGAAATGAGTCAGGCAGTTGCTAAGTGAAGGCAGTTGCCTATTTACAGAGGAATTAAAAGAGTTAAAGGGGTGTCTTATGACATTTCCAATCCAACTTTTCTGAACAGAGTGCGGATGGCATGAGGATGCACTTAGAATAAACACATCTGGATCAAACCCCTGCATTGCCTGAGGTCTGCCCTGTGCTAGCAGAGATCGAACAGACAGTCAGCCAGAGTCATGGACGGGAGTCAGAAGCCACAGGACAAACTCATTTCTACCCTCAGCAAACACTGGCAACGTGGGCACTGTTGTGACCGTGGTCTAGCCGTTGTGGGCAGGGGAGGAAGCCCTCTGGCAGCCAGGACATCAGCCCCCGCCCCTGACCACCCCCTGGACCCCTTTTCCCTGCGTGGCGGTGAGGGTGGGTCGAGATATAGTGGAGGAACAACGAACGCCTCTGGCCTTCACCCCTCCATCCTACAACAGGGCACCATCTTCCTTTTCTCCCTTTGCAGATCACTTGCAGCCCCAGCCTGAAGGAACTTCTGGTGGGAAAGGATAGGCACGGCTCATTTTTTCAGCTCATGAAATGGGGAGTCACTGGGTCTGCCGGCACAGTTGGTATGTTTGACGCATGCTATCTGCACGAGATCTGTATCAAAATCACAAGCATCCTCAAGGCAGGCCACAGAGCAACATTTCCATCTGCCAGGCCCTACCTCTGCAGGACTGCTTTTCCTTCTCACCAGCTACATGCGCTTAACTAGCTGGAACGGAGAGAAAACAAGAGCTCTTCCTCCCACTCACATCCAGTACCCATAATTAATGGGCAAAATAACTTAGTCTCTTTGGTAAGCAAGAGACGAAGCAAAAAGACTCCCAGCATTGCTTGGTAATAAAATAAAATCTAGTAATAAATCCTAGCCTATAAGACATGTTACAGAGAAGGGCTGTTGCCCCTTAGCAGCTCAGTCTGTGCTGGGGAAGCCAACGGCTGGCGTGCTGTGCTGGTAGCTGGCAACAGTCCCCGTGGTTCGGGTCCCTGACTGCACAGCTGGGGCTAGCGTAAGCAGGAAGAGAGATTTATATCCACCTACATGAGATGTGAATCTCACCCTATTGTGTTTAACTGTGAAGCTTTTACAAGGTTTTGGTTTGTGTCTAGTGAAAACGTTATTATCACTTTAAGAAATTCCCCAGCCACAGGGAATGAGAAAAGCAGTGGAGATGTGACACCCTGAATTCAGGCTGTGGAGCAAATCTCAGCTGTGACACTTATCTATTTAATTCCTGTGTCATCTGTACTTTCCTAGCAGAATAGTTCACACAGCTCAGGCAGCTCCGACTCCCCAGCTGGATGCAGCGGCTGGGGGGGGAAACCTGCCACTGATGTGCTTCCACATCTGCAGCCCTGTGTCCATGGGCTATTATGGAACAAGATTTCTTCCTATTGCTTTGGTCTGTTTTCAGCCCCAGCTGACTGTCCGAAACATTTTGTCTGTTATCACTGCTGAACTGCTCGATTTTGCTGGCTCTCGGTGTAACTGGAGCTTTCATATTTTTGACCGGCAGCATCATAACCGTGTAGAAATCCTCAAGTTATAAACAGTCTTGTTTCCAGCCTTTAGGTAACTTCTAAATGTAGGGGCATGTATCAGGAAACTTGGGATCAGGGTTTTCCTCCCTTCACATACATTGAGGGAAGCTGGAAATGTGGGAGAATGGAGGAATCCTAGCAGGAACCCTGCTTGGGAATATCACTGATCAGAAATGCCCTTCTGCACAGTTGATGGAGGAGATGAATGAAAATGGCAAGAGGGAAAGTCCCGCTGCACGTGGGGAGGAACAGCCAGATTGCTGGTCCAGGGCATGTTTCCAGCGCAAATGGTCCAATGCAGAATTCAGGGCAGGGGATTGTTTTTCCTGAAAGCGCAACCACCAGGCATGAAAAATTCAAAGAGAAGAATCAGACTTGAGTAACTTGAAAGAAGCTCTTTCTACAGACTATTGTGGAGGTCCCTGTCTTTCTGAACTCCTGCCTGGGCAGCGGCGTTCGGCTCAGATGAGAACCATTACTCGATCATATTTACATGAATATCACTAAGATATTTACCAAGGAAGCGGGTATTTAAGGTGTAACCTGGCACAGATTAAAGGCACAGGGCCAAATCTCTGGTTTGTAATTTTGGTGGTCTTGTGCAAGAGGGACTCTGTCTCACTGGCACAAATGATTTTAAAGGTAACCTTAAGAAATATCTGAGCCCAGCTTACGGTTCTTACTTTTCTTCCAGAAGGTGTTTCTGGCTTGTGGAAGAATGGCAGCGGACACTGTTAACCACTGGAGAGTATTCTTGTTAAGTTTGTTTTTCTGATTTTGTTCCTGCACTGTACATGTGCCCAGGACCTGGACAGGAGCATGTTTAAAAAGGAGCTGAAGGAGAAGCGGAGGACTAACCGATGCTGCAGATCAGCTCTCCTGTTCTGCAGATGGATTACGAGGTACCGTGAGCCACGCTTAACAGCCTTTTCAGTCTCTTGGGCTCATACATTAAGCAGTAATGTGTAGCTGACAAGGACGCCATCCATGTCTCATTCCAGCTTGTGTCAGCTTGGCACATGTTGCCTTCGGCGGGGCTGTGTGTGAGCGTCTGGCTGGGCTCCGAGCTCACGCTGCTGCAGACCCCAAGGAGATGAACTTACGTCACCCTCGGAGGACAGCAATGAACCCTGTGCAAAATTCGCTCCCTGTTCCTTGCAATTCCACTCTTTCTTTTTAATGGTGCTTTTGAAAAATAAGCAGCTTGCTTCTTTTTGTGCTGCTTTTACTCTTGCTTCAATGACAGCATTTTCTTTGCAAGAGCCACCTGCTGTGTGCCCAGGAAAGGGCCCATCAGCAAAACTTGCGTGGGGCAACAGTGACATCCAGTGGTCCCAAGTCAGCCCAAGATTTGCAAACATCTGCATGCATCAGTCTGCCAGGGTTCAGCTCTGACTGGGTGATGAGTAAACTGGGTCCCCACCGAAGGCAATGGATGTTTGTCACTTCTTTAATAGAATCATTACGTTAAGTTCTTTAAGTTTTACCCAGCGTAATTAAGATGTTGCATGCATTGTCCTGGCTGTAACATGACTACATCTTTGACAAATGAAGGACAAGAACTTGCTCAGAATAAGATATAAATGAAATTCCGTATGAAATATTTCCTCCTATATGTCACGAATACCCTAGAAAAGAAAAGCTATGTTGGTGGCTTATCTCCATAACCATTACAGCATGTGACTGCAGGTCCTTCTGCTATTTGTTACATATTTTTGCTGTGCTCACCTACTAGGAGGTCTAGTTAGGCTGAAGCCTTACTCTAATGATCCAGTCTTCATGCTGCTCAAACCAAGGTTTAAAGACATGGAGTTCTGCAGGTAAAAAGTGTCTTGGGATGTATTTAATTAAGTTTCTTTCGCAGCACCACCGCTTCTCCTTATTGCCTGGTAGGCAGATGCCTGGGATTGAGACTCCAGTGGGGAAAACTGAAGAATTCAGGGCAAGTGGGGAATATCCCCTCCATCTCACTGAGTCCAAAGCCCTGTCCGTCGGCTACCCAGGCCAATCTGTCCATGCGTGTGTACGAGCATCCCCTCCTTCTGGGAAGGCGGGGAAAGCACCTAAGGCCAAGCTGGCTTCATCAAGGACAGCTAAATGCAATCAATCACTTCACAGTGGTGAAGGCTGCTGTGACAGAGGTGGGGGTATTTGGTCAGAGTCCCTATCAGGGACCCACGTTAGTCATTTGGATATGCTTGGGACTTCTGATCTGTCCCGCGCTCCAGACAGAAGTGTGGTAAATCAGATTGTGCAGAGCAGTGCATCTGAACTAGCTCTTTCAGAGCAGATCAGGTGTCCTCAATCTTACCATGTTGTGGAGATAAGCCAGGTTTAAACAGGTCATTTTAAAATCTGTCTTCATTTCATGCAAGTTTTGCTACAAATCTCTCTCTCAATCTTTTAAACTTCCACCACAGCCACTCATTATCTACCTCACCTTTCCTCCTCTTTCCTCTTTCATTGCTTAAATGTCCCACAACACGAGTCTAACATGATAATAACCACTCAAGCCATAAAGGTCCTGTTCCAAAGTCTCATAACATTAATTACTTTCAAGGCAATTTTCATAATCCATAATTCCAGAGGATGAGGAGGCGACTCTACTAATCAAATCAGTTATGAGATTGACATTGTAATTTGTGTCCGTCTGTGCTGCAGTCGCTCTGGGGCCATTAAGCCAGGGAGTGGAGTGTAGGTGTGTTGCATGGAAGTAGCATTTTCCGTCCCAGCAATTACGTGTTGCGGCTGTAACAGCAGTAGCAGACTGGATCGATGAACCACCTGCTAGGTGCTGCAGAGAGATTCATGGGTCGTGCGGAAGGTTCTCCGCTTAATTTGCCATGAGAAATGTTGGTGAGGCTTGATCCTTGGGGGTAATGAAATATTTTTGATAGGTAAAAGGCCAGGGCCAAGCCACTCGGGACCCTCATGTGAGATGCAGCGTGCTGTGGCCATGCGCCTGGCACTGATGTCTGGAAAGGTGCTTGGCTGCGGGGAGGGGAACAGCCCTGGGCTCAGTGCCTGGACACCAGCCTGGGATCCCCTGGGCTCCGGGACCTGTGAGGACTTCAGAGGTGGAACAAGACCAACAATCTGGTCCTTATAGTTGCAAAACAGTTGTCCTGATGCACTTTTTACAGATATGTCTTTTGTGGTCATGGAGAAAGAAATTAAGGGCTGCTAAGAGCAGGTTAAGAGCTGCTAAGAGGGAACAGATACTGCTCAGGTATGGTTATATGTGACCCTATATATGTAGGCAGCTGCACACTGGCATCTACTACCCCAGCTGTACTACCTGGTGAGTAAAGTGATAGTAGCATCTGAGCAATTGCAGGGCAATGAGCTGGATGCAAGCGTACAAACAACGGGGGCGTATTTTCCCCTGTGAGGGCTGCGCAGGCAGGCGTTCAAAAGCCCATGCCCAGGGAAATCTGCCGAAACAGAAGTTCTGGAAGTTCACCGAGTGCTTCTGCCGTGTCAAAAGGCAACGTGAGGTGATGGCAACAGACGGTGACAAACAAGGTGCAAAATGTTTGCTGACAGTCGGTTTCTTTCAGGAACCATCGATAACTACTTGGGGCGGGGGGGAACAGGATTTTTATTTCATTAAAATTTGTGCTACTTCTCATGTTGAAACATAACCAAGAAAGAAAACGGAAAACATGTTTCAGAGTGCATTCTTTTAGGTCATTCAAAATCCTTGTTCCAATTTGAATTTAAAAAGTATATTTTTTTTTAAAAAATAAAGAATGAATGAAGAAAATCTAGATTTTTTACTTCTAGAAATACGTGCTTGGGATATTTTAACAGAATGAAATGTATGCTATTCTAGAATCAGCCTGCAGCAAAGGGCCTGAGTGAATCTGAAGGTGTAGTTGTATTCTTAAAGTTGTATTTCTTAAATGCCTACAACATCATAAGGATTTTACCCAGGTTTCTAAAATACCGACTAGAGAGTTAAGTAAATCATGGCCAAAAAGATTTTCTCCTAGCTTTAAAATTAAAAAAGAATGAAAAAAGTCAATTCTGTATTAAAAGCAATTTGTAACCTAGGAGTTTATATGGGCTAGCGTTAGCTGTCTCCAAAAATACTCTGTAATATTTATGTCCTTCAGGGTTTTTGAAAGAGAAGATTAACAACCTGCTAATCTTTTCCTGCCCTTATTTAGTGAACTAATCTAATCTTTTACAACAAAGTTTGCAGGATTATGGTTTATGATCAAGCATGTTATTTACAGCTTGGTGTCCAGAGGGCAGTTCCAGCCGCCCCCCCTGCTCTGCTGGCAGCCCTGTGCAGCCAGGTCTCTGTGCTGTGCGGCCGTGCAAGGCGCCCTGATGCTTCTCTTTTGAAGAAAAAGAATAACAACTGCTAGTTAAAACTTAACGCTGCGTCCCTTTGCTGTTAAATATTTTATACTGTTTATTTTGCACAACAGTGGTCTGAATGTTTCAGATTCAAAGGGTTTGTATTTTGGGTTTTAACTATTTTAATGGCGCATTAGCTCAGGGGAGCTTTGGAGAACCAGGCTGATGCATAGATTAGAAGATGTGGAGAATATTTGCACAGCTTCTGTCAGCGCTCAGTCAGTGACAACTGACAACTGAAGTAAGTAACAAAAGCTGAGGAAATGCGAAAATACTCCCATCATTGTGCACGTTTAAGTTTAGGGACCAAATGTAAATGTCCAGGGATATAAAGAAAGCTCAGTCCAACTGGAGCTCAACAACCTCTGAATAACCTTCGCTGATGCATAATGCAGGACTGAGGTGTTCTGAAAAGGGTGCTTTTAGTTAAAAATTATTTGAGAAGGGCTTGGAAGGATGGCAGCCAGCGAGGCCAGAAGGTTTCATAGAAACTGTAAGCAGCTGTTAAAGGCACAAGTATATGAATCTTTTTGTTTTGCTTTAGACTAAAAATGGCTGGTTGAAAAACATCCTGAAGAGTCAGCCACCCACATTCTTCCTCCAAAGAATCAAAGATTCCCAGCTCACAGGCTTTGAGATGTAATTACAGTACGAGGAGGTTTGGGAGAGCTGAAAAGTCACCATAGCAACCTCCTGGCAAAAATCGTTGCACATCCAAAGTAAAGCAAAATTTCTTTTTATCTGAATGGCCCCAGTGAGTCTGAATGTTTTCTGTCTTCATTTTCTGCTTCTCTTCATTTCATTGTACTCCTTAATCAGAGAGTCCTTTCCTGCTCTGAGTCCTAAAGTGTCCTCTTCTAAAACTTCCCAGGAAAGTTTTGACCGGGAATGGATGCTAGTTATTAGATCAGGTTCTGCCTGTGACTTAGTGTTAGAGGAGATGCCCTCACATGGCGTTCCAGACCCTTTGCAATAATTTCTAGCAAAGCTGATGAAGAACTTGTGTTGAATAATTAAAACCACCAGAGAACAGAAAAACAGGGAAACAGAGCGAAGACAACAGAGGAATTGGAGAAAGGGGACAGCTAGACCTTCTCAGTAGTTGCTCTGGGTCCGGGGCAATTTGGCCAAGGGGTGCTGGAGTAGTCTTTAGGGGAGAAACCCAAAGTGTGGAGTCTTTATATGGGGATAACCAAGAGGGGGAGACAAATTTGTCAGGAAGAAGGTGAAGATGGATAACTAGATTGTTTAGGAGAGTGGAAGAGAGATGGAAGACACTTCCATCCTGTTTGGAGACGAGAGTGTCTGGAGGAGCAAGGTGAACCGCAGCGTTAAGGAGCCTCGGGAGGTTCAGGTTCTCTCCAGTTCCTCTTACGTGCCTAACCAGATCCAGTGAGGGAGCTGAACTGCTGGGAGCCACTGCCGAAACATTTAAGATCACAGTCCTGCAGCAAGAGGAGCAAGCTGTCCCGGGCCCCATGCAAACCATTTCATCCCTCCAGAGCTAACTCACAAAATTCAAGACTTGGCCTCCAGCTAAGCCAGGCCCATCCTTTCCTGGTGCCGATCACTCCTTGCTCTCAACTCACAAATTCTTCCTCAGCAGAAAGCAGGATTTAATATTTTTTTAACTTGGTAATGGCTGATTAATATCTTTCAGGAGGGAAGAAAGATACTAGTTGATCTTTATGTTATAGTGCTGTATACTACAAATAGAGGCCAGACAGCTGTTGTGGGAAAATTGCTAATTACTAATTACTGATGTTCTTTAGTGCAGTCACTTTTCAATCAGAAACAAGGGGAACTCTTCAGTTCAGTTGTTTCTTTCTAATTTGTGTTTGATAATGTTCCATGTTCTGGACTTTGCTCTGGGCAAAACTTAATACAACCCTGTGACGTACTACAGGTTGGGAGCATAATGATTTGTTTCTTAAATGTTATTGCAAAAGTCAACAAATCGTTGCTGGAGTAATAAAGGAGAAGGTTGGGAGCAGAGATATGTTGTCACAGCAGGTTTTCCAGGACCTAAGAAATGTGGTTTCAGAATAGAAAACACTTGCTCTTCATTGCCTGACCAGCTTGAAAACATCACAACATCCCACCTGATTTTCTCTTCATATTTCTCTTCACCATTCTTTTGGCATCAGACAGAAGAAACAGTGTGGAGCACTTGGCAAAAATCTACCTTGATTTCTGTGCTACACAGGGAGGTGAGTTTTTGAGCAGCACCTTTTAATGATTATGGTGGTTTTAGGAGGGTTTTTTTTATGAATGACCTGAAATATGTAAGAAGTCCTGTTTAGGTACCACAGGCTGGGAGCATAATGATTTGTTCCTTAAATGTTAATGCAAAAGTCAGCAAATCATTGCTGGAGTAGTAAAGGAGAAGGCTGGGAGAAGACATTTGTTGTCACAGCAGTAAATGGAGAACTGGATGACATTTCCTAACTTTATAGGTTTTGTAAAGTGCAGTTTTAAAAGGAAATGCAGAGAGTTGTTATTAGTTCAGGTTTTTTATGATTTTCTGATGTTTATTTTACGTGTCTGGACATAAAGGGACAATTTCCATTTTGCCAGTGTCAGCGTGTAGTAACCCCTATTGGGGAGCCCCAGGCGAGGGCTGCGTCTGATGTGAAGCCAGGTGACTCCACTGAATGGAGCTTGGCCAACTTAGGCAATCTGAGGATCTATACCATCCCTTATGGCCATGTTATATACCTCATTAGTAGCTGGAGATCTAATCCAGTGTGGTCCTAAACCAAGAATAAACTCTTGTCTTTGATGCCCGGTGAAGAGAGAGAGGAAGCAGAGCACCACAGGGGAGGCTCCAGGGCACTAGGAGTGAGTCTGGGGCTCACGGGCATCAGGGCTGTCTGTCCACTCTCTTGCTCTGGTTTAACTACAGTCATCTTTGAAGCAGCTTCAGTCAAACTGAAGCACAAAATAGGATAATCCGCTTCCAATTTAGAGTGGCGTATTTGGATTTTGCTTTAAAGTGTCCAGTGTATGCTTATACCCCAGAACTAGCCCTTCCCCAATTATGAGCATGTTCCCAGGGCTTAATTAAACTGATGAAAGTTTGTTTGTAGGCAAAGCCCAGCCATGAGAACAAATACTTTTTTTGACTGTGCTGTCCATGAGCAGCCTCATGTCCTGCTTCTCCATGTGCCTTTTGCCCTGTCTGCTGCCCTGGGGTCTCCTATCCCACAAGAGTCTGGGGGGTTCAACTGTGGGTTCAGCTTAACCTCGCTGGTAGGGCTTTCTCTTCTTGTTTTCCCCACATTCGTAGGACCTTCACCACTTCAGACATGGATTCCTTTTGTCAAAGCAGGTTGAAAGTTGCTAACAGACAGATGGGCAAAACATGCACAGTGTAATTGCGTAAACCTCATCTCTTTTAGAAACCAACAGAAACCAGAGGGTTTGTGTAGCTGTGACCTTTACTGAGGCTACTGCTCTAGTGACTAAGCTCGGTCACGGGGAGTGCGGACTTCTGGGCTTCTGTGCTGTGAATGCCATTTCAGCAAATTGCAGGAGCAGCTTGAATTTCTCAGCCACGCGTGTGGTAAGGGGGTGCTCACCAACATCTTTCTTTCAGAACATGCCTAAAGAATGGTGAGGTTCATGTGTGGCCCTGGACATCACTCTTCTCACAAGGCTCTTTCCATCCTGATGGTTGCTGTTTGCCTTTTCCTCCTGGCAGGTACAGTAATTCCCCTCGGATTAACCATAGGGATGGTGCTGCCAGTGGGCTTTTGGCATCCCCCAGCCCGGGGGACGTCTGCTGGTTTCCTGGTTTGTGTACACACGGTATATCTGTATGGGAGCCCACTTTTCTCTTGTTCTGACCCGGTGCAGCGGTTAGTCTTGCTCTGGACCTCTCCCTTCTCACTGCAACTGGTACTGGGGTCCTTGTCTATGCCTGAGCGTATGCTGGCCTGCAGACCTACAGGTCTGGGCATGATGTATGCCCTCTCTTGGGATGCTGGTTCAGTCTGGGCCACAGATGATGCAGCACAAATGAGAAAATATGGCAAGGAGTGAAATGTCAGGTTTTGTTTGCATCACAGCTGTTGTCCGCATTTGGAGGAGAAAAGCCCCTTGGTTTTGTCATTATTTACTTGTTTCCTTCCTGGGTGTCATCCTGCATTTCTGTATGTTTTTTTCTAGTTTTATTTTGGTCACTGTAACATAAGAGCTATGCATTTACTCACTTTGTGGTGTTCTGGGAAAATCACGAAGCTACTGGCAGAACCAAATTCCCCAGCAATAATTCAGGGACTGAGTCAAACACAGTAAGCTGTGCTTCATGAACATGCTCCACAGACTTCCGCGCCACCGTAAATCCCAGCAAACCAGTAGTTAGTTCTACGTTGGGTTTTGCATTTCTTTCTTTGGCTTCTCCTCAAGAGCAATGCAGGGCACAGAGATAGTTCATGCTTATAAAACGCACCCTGTAGCACTGGGGTCCCTTCTAGCCCACAGTGCAGTTGAGGAAAAAATGAGCTCTTCCCAAGTAAAGCCTCCAGAATAAAAAGACTGAATTAATGTCTAGGTCCTGCCAAATTTACCCACTTTCTCTCGGCTTTGGCCAGAGGCTCCTCATCTATCTGCTGTAAGACACTGGAAGGCCTGACCCCTGAAAGGGTGATT
Organism: Egretta garzetta; assembly: GCF_000687185.1. Lineage (NCBI taxonomy): Eukaryota > Metazoa > Chordata > Aves > Pelecaniformes > Ardeidae > Egretta > Egretta garzetta. Next base: position 1,112,850 of record NW_009258414.1, read on the forward strand.
CCTCAGTGTCTCTGCTGAGGTGCAATGGTGATCTGGTCACTCGTGGAATGGGTGCCAGTTCTGCCAGTTGTACATCCCACAGGGATTCCCATCTCTTGGACAAGCCCATGGGAATGGGCTTCTTACCCTTTTGGGCCCTGCAGCTGCTGGGAAGTACATCTGAAGATGGCTGTTGCATTTTCTTATGCTGTAATGAATTACTCGCTGGTTGAGCTGTAACTGAGTAGCTACACTCACCTCGCTGCACCCCCTAAAGCTCCACCACAGATCTTCCCCTGCAGTCCCTGTGATTTCATTTTGCAGGCCATGTGATTTCATGCGCAAGGGCTTGCTCCCACTAAGGCAGAGGCTGGCATGTTCATGGAGAGGTGCTAAACTCCCATCCCACCCAGAGGCCTCCACCAAATGGATGTTATATACTGCTGTCACAAGTCCTATGTACTCCTACTCAAGGGGAAAATAATTATCTTGGGTGCAAACCACTGTCTTAACGGAGTTGCAGTGGTGGTAGATAGAGCAGCATGTGGGTGCATGCTCCACAAGACACCGAGGTGCTCAGTGGAGCTGATTTTAGAGCTGAGACAGACATGAAAGATAACAGAGTGTTGTTATATGTAATAGTAATGTTCTCTTCATGCTTCAAGTGCACAAGGTTATGCCAGGACAGCAAGGCACCACTTCTGATCACCTTCAGAGAGTTAGAATCTGCGGATGGATCATTTCCTACTTGCCTCCAGTTTGAAGCGTGTGAAGCAGATGGGGAGAAGTCCCAGCTACTTTTGCAGTCCACAACATGTATAACCTTTATTAGAAGTGCAAATAGTCACTGGAGATTTTTTGGTCAGGTTAGACTTGGGGGATGTGTAATACCTGATTCGCATGGCTGGCAATCAGGTTTGGAAAAATTTAAGTTCATTTGAGCAAAATGCTGTAAAAACAGCCCCTAGGTGTGCTTATAAAAGACTCTTACCTAGAAGAAATATATACTGAATTAGCAAAGCACATGTAAACATGTGAGCGTAATGGCAAGTTAAAGATGCAGATCACCTGTACAGGAGGGGCCTGGGTTACAATTTGAGTCTGATTAATTACCCCCCTGATGGTGCAAGGGTGGCCATCTCACCCCCTACAGAAACACTTTGTTGGTGGCAGATGGAGCTGGTGGCAAGATTGGCCCCTGCTTTTGGGGACTGTGCTGCTGCCTGAACGTGTTGCCTGTGGGCTGGTGCTGCTCTCTGGCTTCATGTATGTTCACGGAGATTCACGCCTGGGAAAGGGACTTTGTCATGGCTGGTGGTGACGGCAGTGGGACTCGCTGAGTAGGAGACCATGGCAAATCCAGGAGCCATAGTGGAGATACATGTCTCAGCATTGCACTGGGCTGCCTCTTGCCCAGATAGGCAACAGACTCTTGATGAGGAGTGCAAAACCCAGTTAAGCAAAGTGAAAGAACCTCCAGGGCTTGCTGGTGCCCCTGCCAGACTGCTCCAGGGACCTGGGTTGGCTGAGTTAGAGCCATTGCAGCTACTATGCAGCTACTCTGCAGTCAGAGCTGGGGCCACATGTGGGCAAGTTACTCACTGCCTGTGTAGGTCTGCGGTCGGTATTACTCAGGGAGGTTGCCTCTGTCAGCAGAACTTTTTGAGTAGGTTGTAAAGATATAATGAGATAATTTCAAGTAATGAAGAAGAAAGATGCCCAAACAAATTCTCTGGAGCCTGAAGAAAGGACAGTCCTTATGATTTTTATTTTTAGCAGAAACTGAAGGCTGTGGGTGTGATATGACACCCAGGATCCAAACCTACAAACAACTCTTTACCCAGACTGCGGTGAACCAAGACCTTTGTGTTGCACACCCACACTGATGCTGGCCCATGTGGACCCTGAATTCTGTATTGATTCCTACTGGGCATGTCTTAAGGACTTCAACTTTTCCTTTGCAGAATTAAACTCCTCTTCGCTTTGCTGGTAGTGTGTGTGGTCTCAGAATTAAATTCCAAAGGCAGCAGAAACTAGAAATAGAAGAAACTTAATTTTTTTTAATTATCATTCAGGGAAGTACCTAAATGAGGTCATATTGCAGCTTTCTTTTTGGAAGTGACACTTTATTTCCCATTTTTACACT
>NW_009258414.1:1115058-1145088 GCF_000687185.1 Egretta garzetta
CTGTTCCTTCTTTCCACGATTTCCTAATGCCATTTGCTTATAGAAACACGTTATCTGCATGGAGAAAGACTGGACTTACTGGGAAGGAATGATAAGTATGTGTCTCTGGTCAACTTCAGCATCCCTCAGCTATGTCAGTTCACGGTGTGCATTAACCTAAACCGGACGGCCAATGTCAGCTCTTGGACAGCATTTTCCTATGACGCTAACAACACCTCCACTGACATAAATGACCTAGAGCTCGGACTCTCTGGAGAAAACAAGCATTTGAGACTGTATCTTTTTGGCACCAGACGAGACATTGAGATCAATCAGGCCCTTTTTGTGTGGCATAGCGTGTGCTGCTTATGGGACACCAGGAAACGTCTACTGGAGGTCTACTGCAATGGTGATCTTGTGCATACTGAAACCATTGGAAGCGCTGAGTGCCTGAAACCCAACGGTAGCCTGGTGCTGGGTCACCTGCACAAAAGAAAGGATGGCTTTATTGTGCGGGTAAGCAACAGCTTCATTGGCAGCTTGTACTACTTCCAAATGTGGGACCGTGTGATGGGTCGGGAAGAGCTGCTGGGTTGTGCCATGGGCAATACTGTCAGCTGGAGGGAAGAGTACTGGAACTTCAGCAGCATCCTTCCCGTTGTGGACCGTCACCTGCGTTGTGGTGAGTCTCTACAATATTTTCTCTTCTTGGGGCTCGTGTGTTGCTGGGGATCACACACAGAGAGTAGGGAACCCTCCACTGCTCAGGACAGCAGGGATTCTCTAATAGCCTCCCGGTGACTGCTGCTGTGATTGAGACCAGGAGTGGACAGAGCTGTAGCCGTGCATGTACGACATTGCCTACTCACCTCACATGGGCTCTTCTTGAAGCAGATACAGAGGTTGTGGATGAGGGAAAGCTGTCAGGGGCAGGCTCTGCCACTGAAATCCCCTGGAGACTGCTGGCAGGTGCCATCTTTTAGATGAACCTTCTAGTGGTCCATCCTTCTGCTGAGGCACCAACCTGCTACTCAGCTGGCACTGAGTGAGGTAGGTTGGACACAGACATTTTTTCCAATATGTGCAATGATATTTAGCTAGAGCCATTAGTTAGATGGTAGTATTCACTTTTCTGCAAGACTCCAGTGTGATGTGTGCCCTAGATGGATGTTGCTTCATTGAAAATCACTTAGCAGTGTTGCGGGTTATTTCATCATTTAATCCTGATGGATGTACTACACGGTATTTAAACTACACCATATTAAAACAGAGGACTGAGACTGACTAACTGACTGATTGACGGACTAATTTATGTAAAACTAATGACATGCTGTGATGTTTAGGTGTTCCACAATAATAGTGAATGCATCTTTACTGTTCGTCTGTAAGCTGATGGCTTCACACGGAAAGCAGAGCCACAGTATGAAGTAATTGGTCATTTTTGGTGTCCAATTTGAGAATTCAGGGGTGTCCCATCAGACAGCATGTCTCTGTCAAGTGCAGCACCCGCTGACTTCACTGCAATTCCCACTGCACTTTCCCATCTCCTGCTCCTGGTTTCATTGAACCAGGCCCCAAGGCGATGAGAAGAGCATCAAGAAATCACCAACTGCTGCTGAAACCTGTGCTCAGAGGGATTTCCCCCACCTCCCTCATTGCATACCCCTCGCTCTGCACCAAAGAACACGGGCACTCATAACAATTGCTGCAAATTACAGCCTTCCCGTCTGTCTCTTGGCTCCCTGCCCCACTGCCTTTATCCAGGCAGCCCTCTTTCTGCACTGCCTCTTGCCAGAGCTACTTAGAATCATAGAATTTCCCCACTTGCATCCCTGACTGGGGACGGGGCAGGGGACGGGATTGACACGATCTGATGAGGAGGGAGGAGGAAGGCTCAGTTTTGCTTTTCCAATTAACACCTTTGCCCTTGGGCCCATTCGCTCTGTGGGAAAGGTGCATGCTTGGCTTGGCAAGGAGTTGTGAGAAGCTTAGTCATGTTTGCAGATGAAAAGTTTAGCATCTAAAATCAAAGCCTCTGCTCAGTGTTCCTGGACTTTGATTTTTCAAAAGCAATAACCTGGATGAATTTAAGCAGCTTTTTAGTGAGACTAAGCATGTTGGAGAGAGGCTTTCAGTGGTCAAAGCATTTTTTCCCTCTAAAGCAGTCCCCAAGAACCAGGTGATTTCCTCTAGTTAGGATTCTCCAGTGCAGCCTGAATTGGGCATTCAGTCTGGAAAACGTTGGCCCAAATATTCAACGGTTATCAGCAAGGAGAAACAGCAGCGTGTCTCAGAAGTGATGAACTACACCAACTGGCACCGAGGCTACTCTTGCCCGTGGTGCCATGAACCGCTGGATCCATGAACCACAGGATCCCCATTGCGTTCCACACTGGGAGAAGGGTTACAGGAGCCTGACATTCTCCCAAGGGCAGTAACTAAGATGACTGTTGTGCAGTCCTAGGTATAGAGATGTTAATAAAATTCAATCATGTTTGAGAAACTGTCATGTGTCAGATCTTGGCGAGACCTTTGCTTCCACTATAAATCTACTCCTTACTTTAATTAACTGAAATTCATGAGCGAGCTATTGCACAGCGACATACTGACGATACACTAGGCTGGGATAACAGTGAGTGGCGTAAGTACATACTGAGATTTATGTCCTGTCTGTCAGATAGGGAAACCTGCACTTGGCTGTATTTTGTATGGATTGTCCATATGGGGTCATATTGAGCCTATGTGAGAGCATCTGGAGCATGCGTATAAAAAATAGTTGTGCCAAAGTGTTGCTATGTAATGAAATGTCATGGGGAAGCGCCATCTCAATGCGAATGTCGTGACTCACATTGTTACTTATGCCCTACACCAATGACTCGCCGCCAGGTTTGCTTCTTGTGTTTATATGTGTTGTTTATAGACCTGTGTGTTGCTTGGTTCACCTTGACAGTAGACAGTTTATGCAATTGCACTGGGAAGTTGGGCAACCTGCTTTGCTTTGGAAATCCTACATTATTTTTGGAAAGCCAGGGCTCGTTTAGGCAAAGTGAGTGAAACTTCTCATATGAATGTAGCAGGAAGCAGCCTTAAGAAGGTGCGTTGACTTTTTATATTGTCATAGCAATTGCACTGGCTTTGCTCGATAGCAGGAGTAAAGTTATTGTTCTCCCTTTGCTTTTTTCCCAGAGTTCTTGAAGATGATCCTTTACTTTTCCAGCTCAGCTGGGCCTTTTGCTAAAAGTGTAGAAGTAAAAGTGCATGTTCTCATCCTCTCACTGACTCAGAGTCTTCATCTCATCCTCCCCCTACCTCACCCACACACTGATTTCTGATTTTCTTCTTAATTTTAAATAATCTGGGAGAGAGATGAATATACAATATCTGAAAATGACTGCTAATAATATAGAAATATATTTATTATAGTCCTCTTATTGGTTGGCCTAATTTTTGCTGCCTTCTATTGGAAACCATACATATGTACAGGATGCCAAATAAATAATTTATCAAATTATCAAATCAAAATCCATGACTAGGGCTTTAAAAATGTCAGTGGTATAGTATTTTTGTAGCTTCAGATCTCATCTGTCATCACGCCTTAGCCCTCATTTCGTGAATGGAGTTGCATGTATGTTAATTAAAGCAAATGAAGTTACAGGATGCAGGTGGCTGGTCCCACACCTGCCTGCTGGTATTGAACCTTGACATGTGAGAATAAACAGATTTTTTTTTTAGTTCAGGTGATAATGAGAAAGAGAAAGAGAAAGAAATAAATCTGAATCTGTGAAGTTGTAATTATGCTTCATTTGTCAGGAGATGAAAACGGCATTGAGTTACATTCCTGATTAGAATGGGTTTGGATTTTGTTTGGCCATTTCTCTATTATTTTTTTTTCCATAGCAGGTTTTTCTGATTCATCCTGGCTGACGCTGGGTGACATCATACATCACCCCCGAGGCAATGGTTTTTGAAACATCACACTGCAAACGACAGGAGCAGAGTGGAGCCTGCAATCACCCAGCTATACGCAGATTTCTCCTATCCAGAGAGGATCGGTAGCACTGTAACAGTCAGGAGGACAAGTTAAACCCTAGGTGTACAGACAGTTTGCTTCATGGCTTGAATAAATCATGGCCTAATATCATGTCTGTATTTCTGGGAGGAAAGAAAAAAGAAGTTATTCCAGAGATAGGGCAGGCCTGCACAGCATTGGTCCTTCTGCATTCCCACCCCACCTCCTCTATCCCAGCAGTTCTTAAAAAAAGCTGTAACAAGACGCTCATTTTCTATCAGCTTGAACCCAGGGACTAATTATTTGTTGCACCACGCCGGGGCTTGCAGAACACCCCTCTGCAGCTTCGCCCCACGGGAAGCCATACAGATTTCCACTAGACGTTTCAGCTGTGGGATTAAAGTCACTGGGGACACTGGAATATCTGCCTCTCCACAGCGCTGGAGGGCAGGGTCTCCAGGTTTTGCTCGTTGTACTTTCACGGTGTTGCGAGGATGGGGAGGGCTTGGTGTGTATGGGTGCTGGAAGAAAAAGCACATCCCCTTCGTTTCAGGTCTTTCTGTTTTCTTTAGAGGAGTTGTTTTCCTTTGTCTCTAGGGTTTTGCTTTTAATTTAGTAGTTTAGTTCTGGCTTCTTGTTTTCTGCATATTCATGTGCACGTCAAGCAGCATTAGTGGCTGTTGGTAGGAGGTCTGTGTATTGAATATCTAGGTCTGTCTTGCAGCTAGATGATCTCAGCCTGCAGATCTTTTCCAAATAAAGAATCAGCAAATACCCATTATGTCAGGTCATGTTTCTGACCTTCTGCAGGCAACGTGGATTTGAAATGGCAACGTGGCCGCTTGCTCCTGGACTTGCTAGTGTTTTAGTGGAAGAGTAAAGCAGAGTAAATTAGTCCTCTTTTTTCCAACAGTTTAGTACTATCTCAGAAGCAAAACACCTGAGTAAAGAGGAAAGATGTCCGGATGAAAGTCTAAAATCCATCAAGCATCGTGGGAAAAGCAGGCTCGCTATTTTTACAGCTCTCTGCACACCCTGGGAGCAGCAGGGACTGTGCTACAAAGAGCACTACTCTGCAAAAGCAGGCTGCTGGACAGTTTGATCTTTGGAACAGCCTGTGCATCTTTCCTGCTCCCCATCCCACTGCCCCCAGGTGCAGAGGAGCCTCCTGGCCCTGCTCTCCACCAGCTCTAAGGGTGCTGCCTCTGATTGATGATACCACAGGGGCTGAAACCACTGTTTCCTAGATTGTGAGATGACACCAAAACACAGATGGGCACCTCTGAGGAGCATTTGGAGGCTGATGGTCTGAGCTGAAGACTGAAGGGTCTGAGCTTAGTCTGCAAGAGTCAACCTTGGAGAGACAGCTCAGAGCTGGGCTTCCAATGGCTTTGTTGTCCTCTTGCAATAGCTTCATTGTCCTCTTGTTCATGAAGTTGGAACTCAGAAATTGCTCCGGTTTGAGTTTTGTGCTGAGTCCACAGCCTGTGGCTTAATGCAAAGGGTAAAATTGCTTGTTTGTCTAGGAGGCAGAAGCTTGTGTACTGTAGCGTGCCTGTTCCGAAGGGGCTTTTGACTTCAGCTGTCCTTTCAACTTCACAAAATAATTTGAAGCTATTTAGGATAAAAATAGGAGGCTTCAAGTTGTTAGCAGCCCCTGTTTCTGTTATCGTCCATGGGCGTATTGCCATTGATTTGAACGGGTCAGAGACGAGCTGTTATATTTTAAGCATGGGTGATTCTCCTTACCTTGAAATACAGTAGAGAAAATAATGTTTTATGAAGCATGGTCTTATCCTGCTTATTTCCTGCCACACTCCTTATTCATAGACATTTGGCTTTGTATTCATGTGTTAAGTTTATTTCTCTTAGTCAGAGCTAGAATGTCAAGTCTCTGACAGTCATGTGAGTGAAGAAAAAACCACAAATTACCAGCATAGCAAAGAAACGGTACCTCTAGAGCAAAATGTTGTGATCCTGCTTTTCTTTCATCACCGAGGCCTGTAATGTTATACGGTGATTCAGTTCAATGCAATTTTCTGTAGTACATGTGACAAACATCACCCGTTTTGTCCCTGTCTGCCTGGTGATGTGGCAGATTGCGTGTGAAATGCAAAAACCGTATCTGGTTTGACAAGGTGATTCACTTCAAGGAAAATTAGCTACGCACAAATTCTCAGGATTCTTTACTTTGAAAACAACAAGCAGGATGGCCAGCATTTATAGTGGGAATCCTTATGCCAGGTTATCATTAAATCAGAGACCATGAATATCAATGTTCATCTCACATGCATTACTGCACGTTGACCCGTTAGCATCAAGTGTTTGACAAATGCCTTTTCCTGAAGGCTGACACAGGTTACATGAGCAAGAAGGGAACAGAGAGAACTGCTCTTCAACACAAGCAATGCAAAAAGATAATGTTGCATAAACTCTGGTCTCCCTTGTTATCTAAACTCTGCAAATCCTGTTTTCTCCCTTGTTACACTGTAGTTACCTCTGGAGAAATAAAAGAACCTCCACACGCAGATGTATTTTCCCCTTTGCCTTCACCCTGCAGAGGTCTGTGGAACAAGAGCAGCTCCGTTACGATGACCTTCGCTGAAGGACTCACACCTCTCTCCCACCTGGACTATGCTCTTCCTTACGCTTTTGCCACTGTGGATTCTTAGGCCTTTTAATGTTCTTTTCAGCAGGCTCGAATGAAGCATCGTCAACAAGGGCTCCTACCCAGCCCTCGTTACCTCCGACCAGTAGTACCAATGGTACCATTCCACGTAAGTGCTGAACGAGGCTGTTTTAAATGCTGACGTGACCATTGCTGGCACCGCCTGACACCATACACGTGACAATTTAAGACTCAGTCACAAGTTTAAGCTGTTGCTGCATAGCAAGGTGTTTTATGTCAGCAGATGCTCCTATCTCTTCCTATGCATTCTTAGCAGGCAGTAAAAGCCAAGTTAGTGCACCCACGAGTACGAACCACCACTTGTTTGTTAAGCTGTGATAACTTGACCATGCATTTGGGCCCTTAGGCTCTTTAATAAAATTTCTGGCAATGCGGCAGTAATCTAGACTTGGACATTTGGAGCCTGGGATTTCCCAAAGAGCCTCGGAGACTGTGGGAAACAAGAGGGTTGAGGAGATGGGAAGTGGCACAGGCACCTTCTGTGCAAACTATGGGGTGCATCTCATTTATGTTCTCTTCTTGCAGTCAGCTTCTTTAACGTTGACATGAACTTCTCTCTTTTCTACAAAACTGAGAGAGCTCCTGATTACTATGATGCAAGGAAGCTTCTTGAAAACTGGGTGAGTAGCTTTCTTTTCTCATTCTCATGTATTTCTAGCAAGTATCAGATGATGAGGACAGCTGGTACAGAATGCAAACTGATGGGACAACACAGAAATGAGTATCTCTGTAACAACATTGTGGCGTTTCAGAACCATGTTATCCAACGCATTTTTAGCAGGATAAAATTAAATTCTGAAGGAAGGGAAAAGCGTTGACATTTTGCAAAAATTTTTAGCCATTTTCATCAGGATTTAGAATTTTGATGACAATTCTAAATTTATAAGCAGGTCTAGATAAAGTATCAATAAATCAAGTTAATAAAAATGTTACTGTTTTCTTTCCAGTTTAGTATCATATTTACTGGAGAAGAATTTGTTGTGACAAACTTTAAAGTCAGGTAAGCCTCTGGCTGTAGAGTGGTGCCACCTTGACCCTCTGTCCTTTGAGCGAAATTGCAGCCGGGTTCCAAATACCCATTTCACAACTGACCAGTCCCGTGACAAGGGTGTAAACCAAACCCCCGATCTGTACAACTGTGATCATGTGGAACACCCACACTTCGTTTACCGGGCTCGTTCACCTGAAGATATATATCCTGCCTAATTCAAGGCAAGTAGCTGCTGCCAAACTGAGACCTCATCTTTGGCCGTGTAGATGGGTTCATGAGGAAGATGAAACCTTTGCTGCCTCTGCAGTGTGTGAGCAATGACTCAGGTGGGCTGGTGTGTCTGGTATGCCATCCTGGCAATTCAAAAAGTACAGAAATTGGTACTTGCAGGAGCTGGAAAGTAGGGCAGAGCACTGGTACCTGCAGGGTTCATTCATGTTAGGGCTGCAGAAGCCCTGTCTCAGCAGTTGCATGTGAGTGCGAAGGAGTTTAGGGGTCACATCCATCTGCTCCCAGACCCCTGGGAGGTGTCCAGTTTGTGTAAGTTGGTGCACACTGGCTCTTGCGTGGCAGTGTCTAATGGAAGGATATTATAGTTCTAAACCCCTGCTCAGAAACAATGGCTTGTCGCACCAGACTTCTCTATTTCATACCTTTCAGGCCAGGCCAGCTGTATTCATATCCAAACTGTGAGCAGCTGAGAGGGGCATTTAGCAGTTCATGAAAGTATCACCTCTACAGACATGGAATTTTATCATTTTATGCCTATGTCGACTTCCTACTTTCTTCTCTGACTTCCAGTTATTGCTTGCTTTACAAATCACAATACCGTAACACACCGCACTGTTTACATGGGGCGAATCCAATTTGGAAAACTGTAAGACAAGGGGGGGTGTCCCATTCTGGAAGAAGCTTTTTTTGTCAGGGCGCGTATCTGTTACAGGACTTGGTCTTGGCGATTTGTGTAGGCACACCTATGCTGAATTCAAGATGACTTCTCTGCTGCAAGGTCTGGCTCATGGTGGTCACAAGGGGCTTTTTTAGGTGATAGCAAAATGGGGCACATGCTTACAATGAAATAATTATTTTCTTTTGCTTTCAGGGGTAATTATCCACAAACCAGTGTCTATAAGAGGGCTCATGTATGTAATTTGTTATTTTCTGATTAAAAAACTTACTTTTTCTTATCTCTGCATAGAGGATATAGTAGTTGCATAGTCGAAATGCTGATACTATTGTGTTTTGATTAAATTATTAAATATCGACCTTCAATCTGGTAGATGTACCCCATGTAAATAGTTGGGCTGGAGAGCTACTGTGTCTCAATAATTTATCACTTTTTGAAGAAGGACCAGGCAACTCAAGAAGAGTACAGGGATCTCGTTAGGTCATGAAGAGAGGAAATTAGAAAGGCAAAAGCCCAGCTCAAATTCAACCTGGCCACTGTTGTAAGGAATGGTGTGGCCAGCAGGAGGAGGGCAGTGATCATGCCCCTGTACTCTGCATTGGTGAGGCCACCCCTTGAACGCTCTGCCACTTTTTGAAGAAGGACCAGGCAAATCAAGAAGAGTACAGGGATCTCGTTAGGTCATGAAGAGAGGAAATTAGAAAGGCAAAAGCCCAGCTCAAATTCAACCTGGCCACTGTTGTAAGGAATGGTGTGGCCAGCAGGAGGAGGGCAGTGATCATGCCCCTGTACTCTGCATTGGTGAGGCCACCCCTTGAACGCTCTGTTCAGTTTTGGACCCCTCACTGCAGGAAAGATGTTGCATCGCTGGAACATGTCCAGATAAGGGCAACGAAGCTGGTGAGGGGTCTGGAGCCCAAGGCTCATGGCGATCAGCTGAGGGATCTGGGGGTGTTCAGCCTGGAGAAGAGGAGGCTGAGGGGAGACCTTATCGCTGCCTACAACTGCCTGACAGGAGAGGGGAGCTGGTGGGGGTCGGTCTCTTCTCCCAAGTAACAAGCATTAGGACAAGAGGAAATGGCCTCAAGTTGTGCCAGGGCAGGTTTAGGTTGGACATTAGAAAAAATTATTTCACCGAAAGGGTTGTCAAGCACTGGAAGGGGCTGCCCAGGGAAGTGGTGGAGTCCCCACCCCTGGAGGTATTTAAAAGCCAGACAGATGAGGTGCTTAGGGCCATGGTTTAGTGGTGGGATGGCAGGGTTAGGTTAACAGTTAGATTTGATGATCTTACAGGTCTTTTCCAACCTAAATGATTCTATGATTCTGTGATTCTATGATAAGTTCTGTGCAGACAAAGGAATGCAGATGCAATGCAGTCTACTTTGCAATAGCCTTCTGGTGAGCACACTTGCTGAACAGTGTTAGATATAGATCTGCTCTGCTGGCTGCATGAGGCAGCATCAATGCACTGTGAGGTTCTGTTTTATCCTGGTGTACCTCTAGAAGTACAAAGGCTGCTCTGGAGAGTCAGGTCCCAATAACATTTAAGGAAATAGGCCCTATTTTAATGAGCACACTGAGTTTCTGCTGTTTGCTTTCCTTAAAATCCAACTTGTGCCAGTTGATTCTAACCAGCTTCTGATTTTTTGTGTCCTCCTATGCGAACTGAAGATGAAGGTAAAGCAGATGTCACAAAGGTAAGACCCATGGTTATGAACTGGTTTGCCATAGGTCATACTGATTTCAATTTTAGGGCGAGGAGGAATTATACTCCTCCTCGGCTGTTTTAGTTTCAGAGTAACTGTGGAACCATTAGTTGCATAAAACAGTAAAGCACATGAGGAGTCAGATCCACAGTAAGGCTTGACTCGGGGAAATGTATTTGAGCATCCAAGCTTTCCCTCTCATACCGCATGTCTTGGGAGGCTCAAAGTGCTTCCATAGCAAGCGGGGAGGTTTGTGCTGCATTACAAGGGCTGGCTGTGAGCAGTATCCTTCACTGGGGCCAGAACAGCGAGTGCACTGCGCCCAGGAAGGCTGCCAGGATGAATCCTGCACCTCTTCTGCAGGAAATCCGAATTGCCTTCGACAGGCCAGAAGAGGAAGGGGAGCTGGGTTCCCATCACCTTCAAGGGGTTGTAAATGGTTTACAAAGGCCATGCTGAGTGGGAAACAACTGTGTAGAGACAGGAGTGAGTTGGAAACACTTGAAACATCACGGTCTGTCCTGGTTTCGGATGGGGTGGAGTTAATTTTCTTCCTAGTAGCTGGCACAGTGCTGTGTTTTGGATTTAGGATGAGAAGAATGTTGATACCACACTGACATTTTAGTTGGTGCTGAGCATGGCTTACACTCAGCAAGGACTTTTCAGCTTCCTCTGCTCTGCTAGGGGCACAAGAAGCTGGGAGGGGGCACAGCCAGGACAGCTGAGTTCAACTGGCCCCCAGGGCTATTCCAGACCATAGGACATCATGTCCAGTATAGAAACTGGGCAGGGGGGAGTTGGCTGGGGAGCCGCAATCACTGCTCAGGGACAGGCTGGGCATCGGTCAGCAGGTGGTGAGCAATTGCATTGTGCATCACTCACTTTGTATATTATTATTAATTTTTTTCCTCGCTGCTGCTTTATTAAACTCTCTTTATCTCAACCCATGGGTTTTGCTTTTTTTTTCTGATTCTCTCCCCCATCCCACTGGGAGGGTGGGGAGGGGAGTGAGCGAGCGGCTGTGTGGCGCCTAGTTGCCAGCCAGGGTTAAACCACGATGCTGGTCCTAAGGAAAGCTCACTCCTTAGCCCTCAGTTAAATTAGAGGTCCATTGAGGTGATCTACCCACAACTGAGAGCTGGCTTCTTGCTTCTTTCTGCCTTGTCTGAAGCCACTTGGAGAGAGATACAAACCTCCTGAAATCAGCAAACATGGCTATCCCCAAGAAGAGCTGTTTTCAGGAGAAAAAGATGTAGTCCAGTGGAGATACTGAAAGCACTTAGTTAAATCTGTTTTCCAGGGAGCCTTGGAGTCTGCCACCTCTGTGTGGACACAGGGGTACTCAAGCACCTCATTTTTTTATGACTAGCTCACTCCAACCTTTAAAACATGGTTGGAAAGTGCTTACATGTGAGAGAACTGCCCCTTTGCCAAGATAACCTGATTAGGAAACCTTTTGAGGTATTTACCATGAAACTATAAATAGATTCTTGTACCTGGATTCCCAATAATTTGTACTTTAGAAAGCATTTCCAGCAATAAGGTAGTAGCGTACACAAGTAGTGCTGCAAGAAGTGGCATTTGGTGACATTTGCCACAGGACTGCACTTGCGGCGAATAAAATACACACATAAATTATCCAATCTGGTATAATTTTCTGGGTTACTCCTTAATTTTGTAGCCATTTATAATTGTGAAGTGTTACTAATACGGTAGCCTTGTTTGTGTATTATATTTGTAGCTATGCCTGTAAGGCCATTATAAAGGCCACATCACCTGAAATACAAGAAGTGCTGAGTCTCAAGATCAAACAGTTGTTGAATGACACTTATGAAGAGGGACCCTTATCCTTATATGTGAAACCTGAAGATGTGGCTGTCAAGCCAATAGGTAATACTTCATTAAAGCCTCCTCGGAAATCACATGCTTTGTAATTCTGGCTACAAGTGTTTTACTGAATTTAAATTTTGTGGAGAGGTTAGGCTAGAAAACATCCTCACGAGCAGCCAGACTGACCTCATCTGATGCACAAGCTGTAGAACATTGTGCAATGACAGCAAGAACAAAAACTTGGGTTCCAGACAAACGGAGGTAAGCTAAAACCTGAATCCTGGTGCCAAGGCAGGTCTGAGCACCTTCGCACTGAGGGGAAGGTCAGGCTGATGCAGCTGCAAACCCAGGAGCTCCTGCTCACAGCTACTGCCCCGGATACTGGGGAGACTGGAGCCAAACACCAAAAGCAAACCCATTGCAGACATTCTATTAATGCCAAAGCATGTTGGATTCTATGCTTCTACGATTCTAAGTCTCGAATTGCAAATAATCTCTTTGTTGGTTTGGATACGATCTTTATCACTCCTTAAAATACAGAAGTAAGCCAGAGATAAGAGCTAACAGACCATACCTGAAATTCAAAACCACATTTTATACCGAAGACTTACAAAAGATCAGCTGCAGACAATAAAACTACATGCCTGGAGGAAAGACATTGATGGGATAATGAGGGGCAGCGTGAAAGCACCTTCAGACAGATTAGAGAAGCCTGCAGGTTGTGCTGTCATTAAATACGGTTTGTGGTGCTGGGAAACTAATGCTTTACCTGAGAAATGACCTTGTCAAACAAAAGAGAAGAAGGTCATAGAAGAACAGGTAAAATATTTAAGGAAAATGTTTTCTTGCAGCCAATAAACTTGTAAAATATTCCTATCCAGTCTGCAAATTACAGCTCAGTCCCATCAGGAAAGGAGGTCCAGAGAACAGCTGGGTCCCTGGGTGTCGGGGGGGGGTCTTCTTTTTGACTACTAAATCTTTTTCAGGAGCTTTTATGTATTTCTTCCTCAGAGCTAATGGATTGTCCAGAAAGCTTTTCACACACAACCTACAAGGGGAATTATTCCTGGCCGCTAACAAGTCCAGCTACCAAAGCAGAGGTCAGCTGCAGGAAAAACCCTCTGCAGTCCGCTCAAAGGAGTTGGTGAGCGATGAGATGATGTCGTTTTGGTTCTTGCATGGGCAACAGGAGGGAACGCCAGCCTTTGTGTGATGGGAAGGCAGACGGTGGTCTGGCACGGCACACAGCAGTGCCACGCCAAGGAAGAGGCAAAGTGTACGGGGCCAGGCCAGCATGGGCTGCAGGAAAAGGGAGCGTTGCATCATTTCCATCGCCGGCAGCAAGTGCGAGCCAGCACAGTAGGAAGCTGACTTGCTGCTTGAGCAGGGAGGGGAAACAGATGCACTGTAGCGTTTTGTGGCATCCATTCACGGCGCTCTGCCCTCCAGTACCTCCAGATGCATTGCAAATTGCTCTGGCATTTGGGCTCTGCCCCCACTCTGCTAAATGAGTGCTAAGTCATTTTTCAAAATTAGGCTAATTAATTACATTTGTAGCTACTTAAGTGGGAACTATGAGGAACATAATTTATTATATATTTTTTCTTGTAACAATGTACACTGTTTTCATTTTTCAGTGCAATTGATATTGAGCTTGAGCAAGCTTTCTGGATGAAACCAAATATGACTGAATGTAAATTACTGGAAGAACTTCCAAATAATATTTTAGACCTCCATAATATCACGATAACAGAAGGTAAGGCACCAGATGCTTCAGTGACACAGTGATTCAAAGCAAAAATAGTTATGCTCAGCTAATGCTTGTGTTGGACATCTGAAGAACTGAAGCGATAAGGTTGTTTTATGTGCATCCTACTTGCCTGGTCATCTTAAAGTGGTTTTAATGTAGATGAATTTTGCAAGTGCTTCAAAATTCTCTAGTAGCACTTTGAAGACTTGTCTCAAATCCTACACTTAGGTTTAGAACTAAGTAAATAACCAATGAATAATGAGACAGGGCTTGCCGGTCTATGCTCTCTCTGTTACAACATCAAAGTAGTTCATAATATTGCATACAAAGAAGCACAAATCAGTGTATGGAATTGAAAAGTTTGTGCTGTAATCCATGTCAGCTATAAGGTGACCTTTACCACCTGATTATATCTTTTTTAAGCTATGCCAAACAGTGCAAGTCGTTTGAATCGTGAACAAAAACAATACCATCGCTTATCCACCTACTCAGCAGTGGCATCAAATAATAGATCATTGAAAGATTTCTGCGGTTGCATACAGTCTGTCTGACTTCCAGGGTGTAAAACTCTGCTTCTATAAAAAAATTCTAGAAGGATGATGAGATGATGAATGGCAAATACAACTTTTCAAACTATACCATTCAGAATTTGCTTTTGCTGCCATACCAGTTAAAGAAGCATTTGGGGAGAGGGGCGGATCTCATGTAATTTTGAACTCACAAATGTTTGTAAATGTGACCAAATTTAAAACTAAATATTATTTACAGATAATCTTTATAATCCAAAAGCAGGTGATAATATTTTTATGGAGGGTACATTGTTTTCCTCCTTTAAAATACAACCTGAGATACCCAGATATTACTTTGAAGTTTTTGCCAGATTCATGGACATGTCGAGGGCTTATTGACTTATTCTTAGGACATAATTTTGTAACAGATCAGGAATATTATGACCGTATGGAAGGAGAGGAGAAGCAGAATAACTCCTTGCTTTAACATAGAGACATGTAGCTATACAGCTAGACATATAGCTATGCCACATAAACCATCTGTACTTTCTTTTTTTTTCAGAGAATGCACAAGATGTTGTACAGCATATTTTATACCTCTTGCCAGATGCAACACTGCATATGGAAGAATTAGAAATCATTGCAAGTAAAATTTCTGATATTGTAAGGCTTGCAGATATGAGCGTGACACTTGCAGGAACTATATTGTCTATACTAAACTATATATTGCTGCAAGAAATAGAAGATCAGGACATTAGGAAAATGACCAATAGGTAAGTAAGGTAACTTGCCCAGAAGCAGCTTCCTAAGTTAAAATGGCATTTTGGAGTAATTAATTCAGTCTATCAAGGAAGAAATTCTTTACAATGAGGGTGGTGAAACACTGGAATGGGTTGCCCAGTGAGGTGGTAGAGGCCCCATCCCTGGAAACATTCAAGGCCAGGTTGGACGGGGCTCTGAGCAACCTGATCAAGTTAAAGATGTCCCTGCCCACTGCAGGGGGGGTTGGACTAGATGACCTCTAAAGCTGCCTTCCAACCCAAAACATTCTATGATTCTATTAAAATATCACCACAAGAGTTAGCGATTTATGGACTTGGATCTTAAACATGTTTGTGGTTCTTAGCAGTAGATACTGGTTATTGTGTTGTCAAAGCTGCTCTTACCAGAATCAGTTCTGCAGAAGTCACCATCACAGAGTTGTTCTCTGTGGGCATCTCAGCCTGGAGGCAGATTGGGGGGCTGCCTAGCTTCCACCTCCTCTCAGAGGTGATCCTCACAGCTCAGCAGTGAAGTCTGTTGGCAGGGCAGCCAGCCTAGAGACACGTATCCGTTCCACCAGCACACCAGACTGGAGAGCCGTACCTGTGCTGGCAAAGATTTTTCAATGTTAGACTTCAATATCTACACGTAGGATTCTACATCCATTATGAGATTCTCGCACATGCTAAAATTCAGGTTGCTCGATAACTTTAAAAACATCTCTTTCTTTTCAGACCTTAAAGGTGAATCAACTACTTGTTTTTGAAACATTTGGCTTCGCTTACTGAGCAGAGCACTGTTCAGAAAACTCCTGTCAGCCTTTACAAAGGCAAATACAAGTACACAGAGTTTGCCCATTTCTGATTTGGGCAGGACAGGTTACCCACCTCCCACTGCACAGCCTCAGGCTCCAGATAGGAAAGGTTATCCTACTTTGCACCGACCAATCCAACACTCACCAACAGCGTAAGAGGTGCAGTATTCATCACATTAAAAAGTCTTTCAGCATCTCTCATTTTAAAGACTGTATCTGCAATTTTCTGTTTTGCCTAATGTAAAACGATATTTTAATAAGAAATACAAGAAATATTAAAATAAGAAATACTAAAAGCAAGAAAAATTAACTTTCCACTTAAGTTCTGGGTAGGGCATAGACTACACAGCAGCCCAGTTGTTTGTACTGGACAGCTATGCATTGCCTTTTCAAACTCAGGAGTCTGCAAGGAGGAGTAGCCAAAAATAGCTTGGAAAATCTGCCAGAGGGAAAGCATTGAGTAGCATCATGATCCTTTTGGCTGTATGCTCGCTCTTCAAAGTCTACTGCACTGCAGTGTGTGGAGTGGGGGCTGTGATAGCTGCCAGCACTCAACACCTCTGCCTTCTCAAACAGGCTGTGGGGTTTTTTTAAGTGACATATCCATTACTTTGAATTCTCCTCCTGTGAAATGTAACATTTTGGGGACAAGGATAATATTCTAATAGGCCCTTGATCCCTGATCCTTAATGGAGAAGGAGTTGGTATGTACAAGTTGTAATAACAATGCCTTTACAATTTTTGTGGACAGGAAAATCTTAGGTATTTTCATTTTTCCATAAATCAGACCTTAAAAGAGCACGACCACTGTGATGATACCTGACAAGTGCTACCATCGTATATCCCCACAAGAGCTATTATGCTCCTTCTTTCAGGCCTCATTAGAAATTTTGGATCCCAGATATTCTGAGGAAGTTGAATACCAGGCTTTGCAGCTCTAGGGCAGCGGTGGTTGAAAGGATCCCATGGGGGTTCTTGTGTGTCTGGGACCAACGATGCATAAAGATAACACCAGACCAAAGAAGGACAGGAAGGTTTTCCTTTAGTCCATCGGGGCCAGCTGTCATACACGTTTTCAGTAGAGTATTATCCCTCCTTGCATGCTGCTGAATAGCCTTAAGGGAGGCCAAACAGGACGTGGAGCTGTCTCTGACTCTTAATATCCATGAGCATTAAACAACCTTAACTTGCTGCTTCCTTTAGATTCCAGCCTTTTCTCTCTACCTAGAAAAAACAAAAACACTGAGAACAGGGCCCAGGAAGTCCATGAAATCTCATCCTCAGAGAAATTCAGAACTTTACTGGACAAGACCCTGAGCAAGCTGACCTACCTTTAAAGTAGGCACTGCCTGGGGGAGGCGGGGAGCTGAATGACAGACCTCCAGAGCTCCCTTGCAGACTAAATTATTCTGGCTCTGAGGGCACAGTTAGATGATTGCAAATAATCAAATCAGTGGGTTTTACAAGTTACTGCCTTCCAGATGAAATGAAGTGCTTGACCGCGTGTGAATTTTGACTCAGGTCCTCCCAGAAGCACCTCATGTTGCCCCTGCAGGAGGGTATCTTCCACCTGCCAGAGTTTTGGCTAACTCAGACATGCTTGCCATCACTTGACCCTGTGCCAGACAAAATGCCATCTACCCCAAACGGACCCATTCTGCTCTAGTGATTGCTCCTTGTGATCATAAAAGCAGAGCAGTTTTTAGCTGATTGTCTCCTGACTGCATATTATGAAGCCAGGAGAACACGTCAAGAGATGTACCTTTTCTGTTTTTTTCTTGCTGTTGCTTTTGGTAAAGAATCCTGAAGACAACCGAGGAGATTGGTTATAAGGTGACTTATGCAGAAAGAAATACGTCGGTCATAACTGCTTCCCTGGCTTTGTTGGTGATGAGTCCAGATCCCAGCACATTTGGAGGACTGGCCTTTGGTGTTACCTCCTATGGCAGGGGGGTGGATCTCAAGGTGAGAGCAAAGCATCACCCCAGGGACCATTGGTTAAACCAGACCGTCCTGCTGCTATTTTGTACCGTTGTGCATTTGACCTGAGGAAGGCAGCTCTGAGCATGTCTTCTCTTTCCTGCAGATAGACGTTCAAGAAAACCCTTTCAAAAAGGCCTTGGCCTCGGTGTTTTTGCCAAAATCACTGAAAAAATTCCTAGGGATTGAGCACTCTGACCCAGACAAGCATTCGAAGATCCAGTTTAAGTTTTTTGGCACTCCTTCACTCTTTGCGGTAACTACGACTCCTAACAAACGCTAACACGGCAGTAATGGGTTCAGCTGTTCTTAGTGTTTACAAAAGAAAAGTCCCGATGGTGTCATCTGTTCTGGGCACATTTAGCATCAGACTGATGGAGCACTAAGAAATGTGCAGGGAAAATGTACCCAGGCAGCAAAACCTTCGCTGTAGCAATGATGCTCTGAGAGGTGTCTGTAGACCTTAGACTTTCTGTTCATTTTCTGTAGACAATGTTTTATTCCAATACTGCTCTTCTGTAGAAAAAGAACATACCGCAGTCTTCCTCTGATAGTAAGCTCTTCATTAAGGAACAGGTATAGTCCATGTCAAATATCATGACAATAATTTCAAGATTTATGTCTCCATTAAAACAATAGCAGCACTGACATGCAGCATTTAGGACTATTCTAGTATTTGCTATGTTTTCTTAACTCGGGGGCGGGGAGGGGTAAGCGTCATTAAAAAGGGAGACATCTTTTGGTATGATGGAGCATACAGTGTGCTGAGCAATGCTTTTCACACGGAAGAAGCATTCACAATTGTGTCTACTGTCTGATGAGCTTAATGATGTACAACTGCATGTTTTGATGTACTGAAATGATTATACAGCTTTCTCAATCCAGCTGATGCATCTGAAACTCTGTTCTGCTTCAGCTGATGTGGTGACTGTCCCTGAATTTGCAGCTGACTACATTTGCTAATGAAGTAGCGAGTAGCTAAATTATACCAGGCATCCCATGGTGTTGAGCTGATTACCATTTCCAAGAAATACAATTTTTAAAAAATGGAAGCAGGGAAGAGCAGGATTGCTGGTAACTGAAATGACTTGGAATTTTTTGCGTGCGTGTATTTTTCCACTGCAGGATGCCAGTTTAAAGAAGGAGAGGTTGAACACTTATGTTGTGAGTGCCAGCATTGAAAACGCATCTGTTCGGAACCTTAATGAGCCCGTGACTATTACTCTGCAGCACATAGACCAAAATACGGTAGGACATGTTCATTTCATCAGAGACGTGTTGAAGCAGAGCCTATGTCACTTAGCCCTGCAATAAACTGGCAATAGGACAAATAAACTTTTTGCTGCCTGACCTCGCCATGATACGTCAACCAAAACATTGCCAGGCCACACAGACCTTGGTGTTTAATTCCTGCAGGTTAGTAAAGCTTGTGTCCCCACTCTAAATCCATGCTTAGCAGCAAGGGACATTTCCATTGTTTTCTTGTTTTGATCTGGACAATTTTTTTCAAGGAATAGTTTATTTGCTAAAAAATGGCAGGGTTTGGATTTGACTGAAATGTTTTGTAGTTCCTCTAGAATTCAGCAAATTGTTTTAGTCACAGAAGAGGTAAATTTAAAAAAAACGTTGCATAGATGTTTTCAAAATTAATTTGCTCTGTTTTGTTTCAAAATGATGTTTCAGAACTAAAATCTATCTTAAATTATTTTTAAATGGGCATGGGTCAAACTTGTTGACTGAGTTCCACCTTAGCATTTTTGTGTTGCCAATGTTTATGGTCCAGCCTCCACACGAATACATTGCAAACCCAGGGCAGAACAAAATTATTCAGTAAGGTGAATTTGATTAAACTTCAAGTTAATGAGAGCTTGAAAATGCTGCTTTTATGGCAATATGTTCTTTCCACTCAGTTCTAGCAAATAATATGTACCCAGAAATTTCATCTAGATATCCCCTCTCTTCCGTCATTTTTACTCCACCAGACCATCTGGCACCTCTCAGATTTTTTTTCCTCAACCTTTTAAAAATATCCTAATTAAATATTTAATGAGATATCATCCTAACCTACATCTTTGGCTCTCTGCCTAATTATATTTGACAGTCTACAGATCACACATCTTAACGGCTTATCTGTTAGGGTGGCTTCCTGTAAACTCTGTGCTTTATTAAACTTTATTAATAATAAAAGAAAATGAATCTGTGCCTTGGGAAAGTTTGCTGCAGCATTATGAGTAATAAACTAGAATGTCCCCAAGAGAAAACATTGCATTGGATACCCATTTAAACCCATTCAGCTGTTTGCAATATGTAGGCAAGCTTTGTTTTCTCTTAGGTGTCTTCCCTGCCTGGTTTCAGTTAGAGAGAGCAAACATTGACATTCGAAAATAAAGGTTTTCTTGTGTTGGTTTTTTTTTATTATTATTATTGTATAAAATCTCAGGTTGTTATTCTAGGTCTTAGTCATAACTTCTGAATTTCACCAGTAATTCTGTATGACATCTCAGATACCACATGAAGCCAATGAGATTAGACATAGGAATCGGTCTAAGCTGGACAACTTGTCAGATTTTCTGCTGTACTTAAAAGATGACAAGATACAGAAAGGCTGGTAAAACCAGGAAAATCACTAACTCCTGGGAGCTGGTAAAGAGGAAGGTGAAAATTGGGACCCTCTGCTGGTTTTCAGTGCCATGGATGAGATGGCCAATATCCCAGATGGTTCCTGATGACCAAGGATCCAACTGCCCTGAACTGCTGGCATCTCCAGTGACCTACAGACCCTATGCAACACCACTATGCAAATAATCACAGAGATCGGTGGGCTTTCTTGTTGAGCAGCAGAGGGGAAATCAAATCAAACTGCCTTAGTTATAAACCCTAATTACAGGCAAGATGCACCATCTGCAAGTGTACAGAAGTACTGAATAAATGTCACAGCCTCCCTTTTCTCTGCTTTCAGGGTAATGCAGCAGTGCACTGTGTCTTTTGGGACTTTCAGAAGAACAGTAAGTGTTATTTACAGAGCTGCCACACTTGCTCTGTCACCAGCCTCGCAGAGCCTTTGGCTCCTTGACATTGCAGCTTGAAACTTTGAGGCTGTCCTGTTGAGTCTGTGTTGCTGCTTTCTGTTGATGTTGATACCTCAGTAATTGGTGTTACTACCAGGGGATACGTGTCCAGCATTGTACAATGGTGCATATACATGAGTAAGAAGACTTAGTCTAAGAAAAAGGCAGAAGTGCAATGAACCGTCAGATGACTTCTCACAGTTACTTCAGGGAAGTCAGTGGGGGGGTTGCTGTGGCCAAGATGTGGACAGGCTGGAGTGGGTCGAGAGAAGAGCCACCAAGATGATCAGAGGACTGAGAGGTCTGCCGTATGAGGAAAGGCTGAGACAACTGGGTTTGTTCAGCCTTGAGAAAAGGAGGCTCAGAGGTGATCTCATCATCGTCTACCAGTATTTAAAGGGTGGCTACAAAGAAGATGGAGACTCCCCTTTCACAAGGAGTCACATGGAAAAGATGGGGGTAATGGGTACAAGGTAATCCTGAAAAGATTCTGATAGGATGTGAGAGGAAAATATTTCACCATGAGAGCAATCAACCCCTGGAATAATCTCCCCAGGGCAGTGGTTGACTCCACTACGCTGGACACTTTCAGGACTCAGCTGGACAGGGTGCTGGGCCATTTTGTTTAGACTGTGCTCTTGCCTAGAAAGGTTGGACCAGATGATCCTTGAGGTCCCTTCCAACCTGGGATTCTATGATTCTATGAAGTCTTGCATATGGCTCAGATACTCAACAGACACAGAAAGAGAGGTGTGTGTTGGGTTAACTCAGAACACGTGGGAGAGGTTTCTCCCTGCAATTATAGCTGTTATTATATATATATATATATACACACACACACATATATATATAAAATAACAGCTATAATGTATGACATATATATATGTATAAAATCAGAAGCTTAGCTTCTGAATATGTCATACATGCCACATACATAGGGTCATAAATTTAATCTTACCAGGGAAGATGTGGCTTTTTCAGTGCTACACCCTGCCTAAACAAATCCTCTGCCCTGTAAATATTTCTTGCCTTCTGTGTTTCCGCACCCTGCAGTGTAATCTAGTCCAGTGCACTCTTCCTTACCTTCCTGCTTTCTCTGTGTGCAGACATGTAAATGACTTCAAATATTTCTTCATTCCACCAAAGGCTTTCATCCAAGTTTTGAGGTTCTCAGGCAACTATATAAAATGTGTTCCTGTGTGAAATCTCACTTGTGTGCTGCTAAATGACCCTGCAATCTGTACTAACTTGAGCTCATATTCACACATTCTGCGTGCTGCAGAGCTATAAATGACTGAGCATGACTAACTCTGCTTAAAAATCCCTTTTTCTCTATTACACAGATGGACTGGGTGGTTGGAATACATCGGGGTGTGAAATGGAATATACAGATATGAATTACACAATCTGTTTTTGTAACCATCTTACCCATTTTGGAGTCCTACTGGTAAGTACTCCGTGAATCATCTCCAAAAAAGTCCCGTGGCACTAAACAGAGTCATCGCTACTTTTGGGGAGAGATGGGAGATTCATATCTATACAACCTATTAGATATCTGCAATTTTGCCAAAATCAGTAATAACAAACAAAACAGTTATAATAATTTTTATGGTATAGAGTCCTCTAAATGTCACTTGCCTCAAGGCAAATTCATTGTACAGATGTAGTCTGCACTTCTTTGCCAGGTAACTTAATCAATGTGAATGTGTTATTTGCTGCATTGGAAATACTGTGTTAAATTTATTAGCTGCCAGTGGCAACTAATGACATTACATCTTTCTGACAGTTTTATCTACGCTCCATCAGAAAAGGAAGCTTAATATCGGTACGGGAGATGTCATTACCTGTCGCCTCTTATTTCTCTGTAATACAGAGAAAACTGCCTCTAAAAGTTGAATGTCAAAAAATGAGATGACTGCCTGAGAATGGGCTGCAAGAAATGCAAGGTGTTAGGCAAATTCAAAGCAAACCGAGTGGATTAAAGTTGTCTAATCCCAGCAGGATACAACCTACAGGATGGGGTAAAGCCATCCCTTTGCCCAGCTTCCCCTAGAGGTCAGCATTCCCCTGCTCCAAGAGAGGCACGAAAGACCTCCCTGGTAGTAAAAATGTGACTTCTACAGGAAGGAACTGAGATGTTACAGATTTCAGACACCTTGCTGAAGTTTCCATTCAAGCAAAGAGAATTCAGTCTGATTTTAAGATCACGCCTCTTCTGCGCTGCCACTTTGATAATCAGCAGAGCTACAAGTATTGAAGAGCAGCATCGATCGCACATCAGGGATGTAGGTTACTAGTCTGAGGTTCGAAGTTTCACCAAATAGAAGAGAAGCCGTGGCAGGGAACAACAAAACCCTCTCAATATTACTCCTGGCAGCAGCTGTGGAGAAGCAGGGCCCAGCCTCCCAGCTGATTTTTGCGGAGCGATGCTTTCTGGCCGGGGAGGATCATCCCACGCTCCGAGGCATTTAGCAGGTTTGTGCAGTTCCCAAGCGTGGCAGCTGCCAGTGAACCAAAGTAGAGTTTCTCCTACAAAGTGAGCTCCCAGTGGAATAACTTTGGCAAGATCCTGGAATCCTCCTTGAATTTGTGGTTTCCGAAGTACAGCTTTTCTAGCTTCACAACTTATTACTGGATACTTTAAGTACTGTGTTATTTTTACTAGTTTGGATATTCTGTAGGACTGTACAATATGAAACACATAAAAGTATTAATGGAAACCCTCCAAAAGCAGCAGTAAGCAGAAAAGAAATCAATGTCTTTATCAATGTGAAAATGCGGAAAGCAATTTTCTTGATCTGTTACAGCAAAACAACTGTGATTCTTTGTCTTGTAACACAGGACTTGTCCCGGACAGAGATAGATACCACACATGATCGTATATTAACTCCGATAAGCTATGCAGGATGTGGTGCTTCTTCCCTTTTTTTGGCCATAACACTGGTGACATATCTAGCCCTTGAGTAAGTCTGATGCTTTTTCTTATATTGCTTTTAATATTTTAGCAATAATGAATTTGCAGCAACTATCAGAATGTTTGGTAATATTTGATGCTGTGATGCATAGGAGGGAAGACTGAGAGCTGACAGTATAAATATTGCTTTATTTTGACCTCTGACTGCAGTGAAATAACAGGGATTCAAATACTCGTGCTTCAATACGAACACTGAACTGCTCAACAACTTCCATGTTCCAAAGTTTCTGTCATTTCATAAATTTGCTCATGGGCATGGGTAAGGTATCATGTTAAGAATCTGGAATATTCCCTGTATATAGACTTGGGGTAATATCAGCAGTCTGGAATCTTCCCTGTCTATAGACTGCACATTGGTTGATATCAACAGTAAAATAGGGAAACTTTTCTCTTCTCTTGCTCTTGGTCTTTCTTGTGTTTTGCTTTTCCGGATAGGTTTTGTTTTATACTGTATGTGCCAGTAGCTCCTGGCATGATGGGGGCCTAGCCTTAGCTAACTGTGGGTGCTTTCATAACCCAGTAGTACTGCAATAACAATAATATTTTATACAGTAGTAAAAAGATGATGTCTGAATGAAGTCTGTCTCTCCTCCACCAAGTGTGAAAAACCTAGCAGGTCTCCATGTATATAGAAGCTCTGGTTTTTCAGGCTGGGAGATCTGCATAAAAAACACGCTAGTGATTTGATATAAAATGCTAAGGTAGACACAACTTACACCACAAGAAACCAGTTTATAATATACTGATACACATCTGTGCTACCTTGTGCTAGTGAGTGTTCCCAGCACAACTCATGCAATGGTAACCTTGTGGACTTTCCCCTTCTTTTTAGAAAGGTGCGGAGGGACAACCCTTCAAAAATCCTGCTCAACCTTTGTGCTGCACTGCTGATGCTGAACATGGTCTTCCTCACCAACTCCTGGTTGTCCTCGTTCAACCAGCCGGGTCTCTGTATCACCGTGGCCGTGCTCCTTCACTATTTCCTTCTTGCAGCTTTCACGTGGATGTGCCTGGAGTCTGTTCACTTTTACTTGGCTCTTGTCAAAGTTTTCAACGTTTACATCCCAAAGTACATCCTAAAATGCTGTATTGCTGGCTGGGGTAAGTAAGCAGATTTCAGATTTCTTCCAGAACACTGGGAGCAGGCTCCCCAGGGGGGTTGTGGAGTCTCCTTCTTTGGAGATACTCAAAGCCCGCCTGGACGATGTCCTGTGCACCCTGCTCTGGGTGAGTCTGCTTTAGCAGGGGGGTTGGACGGGATGATCTCCCAAGGTCCCTTCCAACTCTTACCATTATGTGATTCTGTGATTCTCCACTTCTGTGCTTGTTAACTTCTCTAAGATTGCAAAAGGAAGTTAGGACACTGAGCTAGTAGAAATGTGGTTCACACCCTGAGCTGTAAGGATGGATTTCTTCCTCCAGGCACGTTCAGCTTAAGTTTCTTCTGCCCAGGGAGACATGAGCAGAAAGTGCCCATTGCTCTGTCATATGCAAAAGTGGGCATAAGAACTGTTTTCCCTACCCCTCCTGCTCTCTACAGGACTGATTTATCTTGGTACCTCACCTCAGTGGGTATGCCTGAGGAAGTATGAGCTGCCCCCAGCCTTCACCCCGGCACTGGGGATGCTCAGAGGTGATTTTGATCTTCTCCCGCAGTCCCCGTGTCCTTAGCTGCTGATTCGCCTGCAGGAGGTGGATCTCACTCTCACTTATATCTTTCCTGAGGACTTCGCTGATTCACCTTTCCTCCAAGCACTGAGCATCAGGGACTTACTTGGGAGAAACGCAACAAAAAGGACCCAAAGTGCTGGCTCAGCTGTTAGAAAAGGTGTTATCAGAGGCGCTGACCCAGAGCAGAATTCGGTCTGTATTTTTGGGGTTGCCATTAGGTGCTGTTTTAAAGGGTGTTTTACGCTTTTGAGTAGTGTGCAGCATATCATCATCTCTATCCTTAGATTTAATGTCACACGTAACTGTCCTCGGGGGCAGCCATCCGCAATGGCATTGCTGCCAGCAATCACTTGAACTGGAAGAAATACGGGAAATGGGAAATGGGTGGAGGAGAAGACTGAAAAAACACTGTCTGGCAAATGTCTGTCTCTAGCAGATCTTAATGCAAAATGCTGTGGTCTGCTTATCTTTTGACACTCTGCTTTTTGTAATAATCAGTTGGTTTTATTTTACCAGATTGGATCCCTTCTGGAGATGTTTGAACACTCACAAACATTTTGCAAACACAGATATTTTTATGCCTACTCATTTGTAATTTACATAAATAAGGCGATTAAACCTGCTATGCCACACATTTAATTAAACTCATTTCAGAAAGAGCTTTAGGGGTAGAGTTTGATCCCAAGATGTACATGTCTGCTGTAATTACTCATCAGAGATTATCTGACATCTTTTCATATTCTCCATTTTATCTTTTTTATCTAAATACCTCCTTTTCTCTCGCCTTCCGCATTAGGAATTCCAGCTGTTGTAATTACTATTGTGCTCATTATAAATAAAGACTTCTACGGCAATGGATCACATTCTGAGAGCAATCCATTCAGCAATTTGTAAGTATAATATTTTAAGCTTTATGACAGTCACCCGAGTATCTTGAAGATACAAGAAATAATAGACAGAAGGCGAAACTTCTCTCTTGCTTTTGTCTTTCCTTCCGCATCTTAACCCTCTCTTTTTAGTGGTTCTGGTTCGGTGGATCATTTTGGATGTATGGCTACTACATGGAGTAACTCTCACGTCAGTGGACTGGGCTTGAGGACAGGGGGGAGTTCTGCCAGTCAACTCCATTTTTACTTTCTGGAAAATCTTTTCTTTACAGGACATTAACTCGGTCTGATGGGACATTTGTATATGCTCCTGCAGGTTCTAGATTTCTGGTAAAACCTAAAGGCAGAATAATTGCTCTAGTATTTTGCATGCTTGCTTCTGTTTTTTTAATGTCAATTCACATCACTGTCTCTTCATCATTTCAAATTCTTTTATTAAATCATCTCAACCTCCTCTCTTTTCCACTGGGAAAACACTGCATTCTTTCACCCTTTTTAAAAAGGGTTTTAGAGCAAAGAATGCTTTCATTCCCCCCCCCTGCTTTCTTTTTAGCACAATCTGATTGCTTCTTGGTGGAGATTACCTGGAATATTTGAATTCTATTCCATCAGAGAGGCAACGCACACCCATGACACTGTTACCCACCTTCAGCAAAAAGGCAGCAAAACTCACTAATTGCTGTCTGAGGAAAAGCAACCCATCTTTGTGCTCTACTATTATTTAGATTCCTAATTAAGTCATATTTAGCTTGGTTTTCCTAAGGCAGCGTGTCTTTGCGTGTATACATTGTGTATACATTTGGGTGAAACAATTGTCAGGTTATTCTGAATTTGGCAGAAATATTCAAGTCTCAAAGTTATTGAATTTCTATAACATCCATAAAATAGGCAAGTGGAGAGATTCTATGAATGTCTTTACACAGGGAAAGTAATGGGCATTGGGGAATTCCCCTTACTAGGTACTGGAGAACCATATGGGAGGCTTATTTTGGATATCGGGCTTCATTAGTTTCAGCGCTCACAAAACTCCTTATTAAATACACAAAACTCCTTATTAAATACATACTTCCCTTTCTTGCAGCTGCTGGATTCAAGAGAACATAGTGTTTTACATCTCTGTTGTGGCCTATGTCGTCTTAATATTTTTGATGAATACAGCCATGTTCGTCACTGTTCTCCTTCAAATCCAGTCTGTGAAATCAAGGACACAGAAAAGATCCCAATTCTGGAAACGGGGTTTTCTCCAAGACCTCAAAAGTGCTTTCAGCTTGATGTTCCTTTTGGGCTTAACTTGGGGCTTTGTCTTTTTTGCCTGGGGAGCAGTGAGGATATTTTTCTTGTATCTCTTCAGCGTTTTTAACACCTTGCAAGGTAATTTCTGAATGGAGTACTGCTATAAATACAACAGTTTAAGACCATGGAAGAGACATAAATTTGTAACATCATGTAATTCAAACATGGGGGAAGAGGAGTGCTCGTGTAGCTTCTGTGCTACACTGTGTAGCTATTTAAATAGGAAAGCTCCATTGCAGTGGGATGACAGTGTTGTTTAGATAGCATGCTGTGATAGATACACTATTACAGACTCAAATTCATGCCTTTCAAGCATGCATCTTTTCAGGAGCTGGCACAATCCTTTTCATCTGGGTTTAAAAATGGTTGATAGAATCTACAGTGACTTGCAGATTATTCTTATATCAAACCTGCAGCAAGTTCTTCCCATTACACTTTCACATGCACAAAGAAGTCAGCAATTCTGGGCCAACATGGTGCTGGCCCAGGGACCCCCTCTCTGCCCATACATAATACACTGGTAACTGGGTGGCTTACAAGAAGGTTAGGAAAAGGACAGCAGGTTGGAGAATCCACCTGAAAACCTGTGAATATCTCTTCTTACTTCTTTAGGGTTCTTTATCTTTGTGTTTCACTGCCTAATGAAGGAAGAAGTAGTGAAGCAGTGCCGAGTACACTTTTGCTGGGGAAGATTTCGTCTGAGTAATTATTCTGGTAAGCATTGAGGGGTTTTGTTTAGCTTGACTCATAAGTCTTCGCCTGCTACTGGTGTCACATTTGTTCTACATTAAGAAATACAGCTCCCTTCCATAGCCTTTCTGCATTGCATTGGATAATCATTCTTCAATAGATCTTTATCCTCTTCCATTAACTGCTTATATGATATGATGATGGGGTGACAGCATGCAGTAAAAAAAGTACATTTCCGAAAAAGATTTCAGCTTGGTCTGTAATTCTATTCTCACGTGCCATTCAGTGTTTCCTTATGTGAGCTATGTTTATGGTGGCCTTCCAGTCTTCACAAAGCTGAATTCAGAAACTTATGCAGGATATTGGGCGTAGTAGTAGCTATTTTTTATGCATGGGAGCTGGGTTTGCTCAGCCAGGGAAGGAGAAGGGAGATGTAATTTGTCTACCTAAGGCGTGGTTATAGAGAAGAGACAGGCTCTTCTCAGAAGTGCACACCAAGAAGACGAGAGGCAATGGACTCAAGTCACAGCTAGGGAAATTCTTGTTAAATATAAGGAAAAACATTCTTCACAATGAGGGTAGTTAAATAGGTGACAGTGGCCCAGAGAGGCAGTGGAGAGAGCCTCTCTCCTTGGAGAGTCAAAATTCATCTGGACAGGTGCCTGAGCAACCTGTTCCAACTCGGGGCAGGAGTTTGGAGTGAAGACCCCAAAGGGCCCTTCCAACCTAATTTAGGTTAATGGTTGGACTTGATGATCTTAAAGGTCTTTTCCAACCTAAATGATTCTATGATTCTATTTAGGAAATTTTTTTTCATTGAAAGGGTTGTTAAGCACTGGAACGGGCTGCCCAGGGAAGTGGTCGAGTACCCATCCCTGGAGGTATTTAAAAGGTGGGTAGACGAGGTTGTTAGGGACATGGTTTAGCAGTGGAATGGCAGTGTTAGGTTAATGGTTGAACTTGATGACCTTAAAGGTCTTTTCCAACCTAAACGATTCTATGATTCTAGGATTCGATTCTAAGATTCTGCTGTCTCCCAGCTTAGCAAGAAACAACATGTGCTGTGGCTTATTCTGGACTATCACAGTGATGTTGATTTTTCACAGACATCTGGAAGAACTGAGTAACTTCAGTACCTCTGTGTGTCTATCAGAATTAGTTGACATAAAGAATGGGTATAACCAAGGGAAGCTAACTCAGTTTAGTCTTTTCAGGAAGCCAGTCTGAGAATCCCATATGAACACATATGTCCTGTACACTGTAGTCCTGTGCACTGCATGCTGCCAAGGAATATGTAGCTTTCCATTTGCAGAAGGGAAATTCAGCTCTAAGTAGCACGTAGTGTATTCACCCTTGAGTTGATGCTGTACAATATAATAAGGATAAGGCTGCCATTCCTCTCCTTTGCATACCTCCTGTCTTCTTTGCTATGACCTTATCCAAATTGGTGTTACTAGATTGGGTCCCTAAAGGGGGAATAGAAGACTGAATTGCTGGTATCCAGCACCACCTGCACAAGTG
>NW_009258414.1:1145121-1171771 GCF_000687185.1 Egretta garzetta
ATGACACAAGAAGCAAGCACAGAGCTTTCTCCTCCCTGATCTCTAGTAATTTGAGATGTGACACATTTACAGAATTTTATTCCTGTGCCTTCCATGTTCTGATTTCAGACTGGAGTGGGTCAGGTGCAACTGCTGGATCTACACTGAGGCATTCAAACCACAAATCACCGTCCCAGGCTTTGTGGAGTCTAAATTCTAATGGAACAAGCTCAACTTTCAATGGTTCAGATTTTCTCCCCAGGGCTTCTCTGGACATAAATTTTAGGATTGGTAAGACAAACAGTGTGCACAGTGTAGTACAGAATGCAATAGGTTCCATATGGTGACTGTCAAACCCCTACCTATGGAAATAAATAGGAAACCTTTCACCGGTTTGTCTATGCCAGACTCAATTTGGTGGTTAAGGGCTGTGTTACAAATGGCTTTTGCTCTCCTAAGGGAAGTAAAAAAACCCCCTAAAGATCCTGGTATGGCTCTTCTCCAGAAGGAAGGGAAGTCTCTGCGCAGCCTCCACCTTAGGCACCTAAGAGAGGTTCTATCTTGGGCCAGCTGGCTGTCATTCTCATGGGAGCACTTACAGTCTATCCCATGCATTCCCAAAAGAGTAAAGATTTAGGGGATTACAGAAAGCTGAACAGGACCTGCTGTCAACCTGTTTAGTCCAGAAGAATACCAGCAGGAGATTTTGCCTTCCGAGATGGAGAAATCGTTGCAGACCCATATTCTGAAAGAGGGATGCCTTTATAGGAAATCTGACCTAAGCCCCAAACGTTCCTGGTTGGTTTTGGAAGAACACTGATTTCTGTTATTTCTCCAAAGACATTAAATCAGTGATTTGTGCATAGACAGGTTTCTTTCTAAATAAATTTAACCAAATTATAATAACGGAAAATTTTCCGTAATTCTTTTCCATAGCTGAAATCCATTACAACCCGAGTGCTGTACCTCCAGAAGATGGTGAGACCAAACATCCTTGTTCACAAAGAATACCACCCATGGATACAGGACTGCACTACCCACAGAAAGCAAGCTTTTTTCCTTGATAATGAATTTGTTTTCTTCTGATTATCTAATGATGATTCTCTTTTGTGGAATGTAGAAATAAATGTTGATCTAAGTAATTACTCTTAGTGTACAGTTATCACTCTGAACACAATTATAGAGCTAAAATGTCCCATGTTTCAACTCTCTAGGCTATAGTGGAGTGGCAGTATAGAGCACATAAGGATTTGGTCCCCCTGTGTTTCCAAGATTAGCCCTCAGGTTAAACAGAGACTGGAAACATTATCTTCTTCATCACTAGCTCTTCTCATAGTCTGTCCTTGGTTTTTTCTCTTTACACCCTCCTGCCATCCCCCTGCTCCCTTCTTCATCTGATACGTCTCCTCAGAACCTAATATCCATATTACTGAGCTCCAAGTCATGTTTTTGAGCCTGTTAGCTGACAGTCTCAGGCATGGATGTCTAGGCTCCTCAATCAGTATCTTTCCTTACTTTTTCTGAGATGGACTTTGATCAACTTGCACATTAAGAAACTGCACTCAGCTTTCCAAGATGTTCCTTTCAGTTTTATGTTTTTAATTTTCAGATGTGCTGGCACTGCTGACTTGGATTTAGATTTCTAAAGAAATTTAGATGTGTGTTTAAAAGTTTGAAAATGTTGCCCAATATATTCAAATAGAATGTGGAAACAAGAAAAACTGAAATTCCCACCTCTAATGGGTATCCATGTGTGCAATAAAGATTACCTCTCCTGCAAAAAAACCAGATCGATAGCAGATAAAATCCTACCATCTTTGGAGGTGGTGATTAAGAAGTTCACCCTTCAGTAATACTTTGCTGTGAACACAGCAGAAGGTAAACTCCATTTCATAACATCGCAAGAAAGACTTAACTTTCCTCTCCTACTGAAGAGGGGCTTTCTTTCAACAAATGTGTTTGAATCAGTAAATTGCCTGCTCAACCGAATCCTAGTTTCAGTTTTGAATGCTTTTTTCTATATCATTCAAGTAAATATTTTCTGACGATTGCTAATACAGTAAAATCCTAACCTGTACCGATGACAAAGAAGTAAAAAAAAAATATAATGGAGCGATGTCTTTGAGCTGGTATGTACAATAGCAAATACAAAAGGTTCTTTCATTCTGTGAATAACTCCCACGCAGCAATTAGTGGAAAAAGATGAGTATTTCAATGTACAGTAGCAACAGCCAGCCTACTTGAAATTAGACAGATCACCTTCAGTTCCTGGACTTTCTGGGAGAAATGTTAGCATTAAAAACAAGGAAACAAGTTCCATCTCGTACCCACTTGTTTGTAACTTGAAATTGGTTTCAATGTGAAAGAAATTTAATATAAAATACAGTTTGATATGCTGGACCCTTGAACTACCATTCTCAGCCCGTATCCTTTATTTTCATTAGTAAACTCTATGTTCCACAATCTGCTGCAGAACACAAGTTTTCCCTGCTTTGCAGTGAGAAGCAGGACACGGTCTGCCATGGTGCTGCATGCTAAAGCTGTGCCTGACCCTCTCTACACCCCTAATCTGGCTGCTGCACACCCCAGGAGGGTCCTGCAAGGGTAAGGAAGGAGGTTGCAGTGGTCTTCAGTGGAGCTGGAGCTTTAGTCCTCCCCTGGGTCCCTTTTACATCAGTTTGTCTCTGCTATGATACCAGTAATTCTAAGTGGATGGATAGTCTGACCCTGTTGCTTTCTGTACCACCCTTTGACCCTCACTGTCCTGTTTTGGATGGTAATTCTTTCTACACGCACTTCATAGGATAGAAGGTAATAGGCTTAAATTTAGACTAGACATTAGGTAACAATTTCTAATTTTAAGGAATAAGTGGTCTAGAGTGCACATGGAATTGCCTTCATTGCAGGTCTTAAAAAACACTCATAGTGATAAGACAAATATCTGCCAGAATTGGTATAAGTAAAGTTGACTTTGCCTTAGGGCAAAGCATGGACTGGAAGACCTGTTGAAAGTCCTCCCAGCTCTATTTTCTATTACTCTAATTTAAAGTAAAAAGGCAGCAAAAGAAGATCAGTATGAAAGCAACATGAGACTGGCCTTGTCTCCTGCCTACTGTAATTGCTTTATTTATTTTCCTGATAAAAGATGAAATGTACCTTGATTTTCAAAAGTTTTTGCTAAATTCCCTCCTAACATTATTAAATGATTAGGAACAACAAAGCATTGGATAAAGGCTGGGCAAGCAGTGAGAATAGTGCTGGAATACTTAAGACTTCTCAGGCTGCTGAGAAATGGGGTTTCTTGGGCAGATCCATCAGCGCGTGTCCTGCTTTGGAGGTGTAACAGTGGGAAGAAGAGCAAGCTGCACGGCGTGGAGTGATGTCCGTTCTCCATTCTTGCTATTGATTTTTTTTTTTTTTTCCTACTAGAAAAGCAAAATCTGGAAGTAAATTTTTAAAAACCTGTCAACTTGCTTATGTGAAATGCAAAGCGCTATTTGTTCTGGGAAGGCGGTTAGCTCACTTCCTCTCTCCATGATATGCCTAATGGCTTTTCCAGCTAAACAGTGTATCATTTATGTTTCAAGCGTAGCATTGTTTAGGTTGTCAGCTAGAATGAAGATGTGTAATTTTCTTTGGGCTGAAATAATATCTTCCGTGCCGGCACCATTGCATTTGCTCTTCTCCAACATATCTATGCTGACATTCTGTCACAGAATCATGCGTTGATGGTTTTCACAGGGAGAGGACATGCACAAAGACAAATCTAATAAAAAATTGCTACGCACTTGTGATTCACATCCTAATAATTTTAAGTGATGGGAACAGCTTCTGCAGCTCCAGCGTAAACGTGACCTGATGGGCAGCGGTGCGTTACTGATACAAATGCATCCTCCTCCCCGCGGTTTTGATTGTATCAGTTGAATCTGCTTGCTCTCTGAGAAAGCCATAATCTAAAAGCTCCTTTGATTTCTAAGTCATTCTCATTTACTCCTAGATTGCTTATTTTTAGCAATACGTGCACCAGGAAATGCGTGCTCTATTTTAAACCAATGAAAGAAGGATTTCTGAAAGTATATTTATCCTTGGAGACAATTATTTGATGTCAGATCTCAGTGGGTTGTTAACAATAGGTTAGACGATGCGCAAGAAACAAAAACTAATAGTAAAATCACTGCAGCAGCTGTGGTGACTCGGGCAAAACCCTCCCCACTCCCATCTTGCTATTTAGATGGGCACAAAGCTCCACCACCCTTCACACCAGCTAAGCCAGTGGATACAGATCCAAGGTCTAGGCAGCTCACTCAAGGGTCCCCGGAGACTTTTATATCTCCGCATGGGCAAGTGGCTAAAGCTGCCTTCTAGCTCAGCGTACGTACAGCGCTTTGATAACCATGCGACAGATAGGTAGGTATTACATAGGATGACAGTTAAAGGTCAGTGCTGCTTGTTTAAGTTTTCTTCGACGGTTTACAAGTCTCCAGTAGTGGTTACCAATACAGGTACATACTAACAGCCAAGATGTAGAATTCTTTCTAAATTTAGCAGGCAGTTATTATTGGGACAATGAAAGAAATGTTGTTATGGGACATGATTTGAGATTAAAAATCAAAATACTGGGAAGATAATTACCTATTGCATAAGATGATTGTTAAGTCTTAATGCACAATACTCTCTGCTTTTAGGTATCAGAAAGTATTTAGCATGTAATGGCACTCTAATGGTTCTAAATTAAATGTGTCATTGAGAGTTTCAAGGATGCCCAAAAGAATTATGCTTGCTTTATGATTTCATTGCCTGATTGTTCCTGTAACGGAAGAAACTCAAGGATATATTCCAGTATTTATTCTTCTCTCTTCTCTGAGAAATGACACCAGTATTTCTCCAGCCATCCCCATACTGAAACTGGCTGAGGAAACTCTTGGAAAAGAAGGCTGGAAGGAGAAACAAGATGATTAATGAGAGTATTTGAGATCCCATTGCAGGCAGACTCAGTCCCGCTAACTCCACTGAATAGTCTGCATTTAGACATTGTAACAAAATCAGAAGTTGTTTTCTTAGATTTTAGCCAAGAAGATATCTACCTTGTTGCTGTTCTCCCTGAATGCTGCTCCTGACAGCTCACCCAAACTGACTTTCCATCCTTTGTACCACTGAGGGCTGGCATGGCATTATTTTTGCTCCTAGAGGTGCTGATAAGTCTTGTGGTATTTGAAAGTGTCACTGGATAGCTCATCTTCAGTTCCAAAAAACAGGGACGCAGTTCCATGCAAACATTGCTGCAGGATTTTATGCCCTGAGTGCCCAGCTCCCTCTGCCCTTGGTGTAGCAACAGCTCCACACAGGTGACAGGGAGATGGACCCAGGAATAAAGCAATGTATTGTTCTCCTAAATGCTTAGTCTTTGACAGTGAATGGTCATGCTCTGCTACGAATGTGACGCAGCCGAGTAAATTGTCGCTAAAGTGTCCTAAAAAGATATCTTCCTTTTTAATAGCTCAGTAGTTGTTTTGTCTCCAAGTGCTGAGGACACTGGGCAACGGCAAAAAATCAAAATACAGGCTGGAGAAGATGTTCCCATTTAGTGGTGAACTGACAGACACTGACAGACTGACAGACACCGAAACCAAGCTCCTGTGCTCACAAGTGCAGAAATCCAGCACAGGCAGTGCCTTATGCAACCTCCCTCCCCATTGCCTGCCCCTGGCAGCTCCGAAAGGGATGCCTGGCGAGATGGGGAGGTGATATTCTCTCCGTTTAGGGAGGGACTCAGACTTAATGCAGGGAAATGACTCATTTCTGTTCTCCCAGCAGGACAGAGCAGAACTGGGAACAGCCCTGGATGTGTTAGTAATTTGCCTTAAACATGGACCGCTGTCTCTGACACATCGATGCTCACTCCGGGTATGCATTCAGGCTTTCCCATTTAATACCTGCCTGCCTGAACACTAGAAAATGGATTGGGAACAGTCACACAAGCCATGCAACCCATCAAATGACTGTCAGATAAAAGCTTCATCTTCCTGTTGATGTGAGTTAAAATACTCTTTGTCCCCTCATCTTGCCATTATTTGCCATGCTATTGGCAATTTCAATTTAAAGAGAAAATACTGAAGCTCCAACATAGATGCAAGTCAGAAATAAGGCAATTAGGCATGCCCATCCCTGAGAGACTGCTGTCTCTAGAGCAGGGACTCCTCTTCCCAACACAAAGGTGGCAAAGCCTGTTCAGAAAACACTAGGAAGAAAAAGATTGTTCAGATAACATAATTCTAGCTAAAACTGCAGAGCCTAGCTTATAAGCTGGAGTTGTTAAAGGACTCCAGGTTCAGACTTCTTGACGGAGGAGCAAAAAGCCTTCCTTCACTTTTATGTCAAAAGAAGACAACCTAGAAGAAAGGCTATTCAGATTTGCTGGAAGGGTAAGACCTACATTGATATGGGCAGACTGGTAGACTTCAAATCAGTTTTCCATCTCCAAGGAGGAGTAAGAGGAATGTGCCTGTGGTGACCCAACGCCGGAGTCCTGCTCTGTGCTGCAGAGCCTGGGCACCTGGACAGCAATTGGGCTCATCTGTAGAAGAGATCTTAATCTGAGAAAAGTCTTTTATAAGAGAGGATGCCACAAGAGAGTCTACCAAAATGCAGGACTAGGATAGACAAGCTGTTCGGTATCTCTCTGCCGTTAACACCCGAAGAACACAAACGTCAGTTTGCTCAGCGGAAAGACAGAGAGATATATCAGCCAGCAATAAACAGATGGCGAAATTGCGAGGAGAGACAATTAAAGCAAGGGTCGAAAATGAGTTTGAGACATAAAAGGAGAATTAAGACAACTAAATAGTTCTATGCAGAAATGATGCAATTAATGACCTAAGGAAGTGAGCTACAATAATCCTAAAAAAACCCAAACCAGGCTGGCTCATATAGCTGTAGTTCACTGTGCATCAGTTTTGTGTTCCTAGTGCTCCAGCTACAAAGGATTTTGATATATTTGTATAAAAAAAAAATCAACTCTGCATGGCCAATGTATACTGAAATAATAAAAATGTGCTACACAAAATAATTATGATTTTGAAAAATAAATTTATTTAATGGGAGTTAAGATTTTGGCTGTTTTCTCCATATTTTGTCTTGGTGTAGAACAAATGGTTCTGAAAGAGATTTTTCTGAGTGGGTGACACTACGCAGCACATGGAAATGACTGAAGTCAGCAGTCACACTGCATTAAAACAGAAAATTTGCATTAAAAATACAGAGAAAAGATATACTCTTGAGTATTTTACTTGGGTTTTTTTTTTTGCAGCATGGAGTTCAAAAGGAACGTTCATTTTCTGTGAATGTTTTGTATGTTTTCTGGTATTTTAAACAATAGCCGGAATTACCCAAATTGCTTTTCTCTTCACCAGAAGATAGAGCTCTAAAATAACGCCTCGGAGTTGTTTACTGTTTGGAATAATGAAGCCATTCTCTTCCTTTTCAGCTGGATTTGCACAACTGAAAGCTATCTGGAATCTGTGTTAAAAATGTGGTGTGTTTTCTCCTGCCTGGTTTCTACCCATGACATCAATGGGCACACAAAATTGATGAACAGAAACACTGAGATCCTACCATCATAAACAAACAGCATATTTGACATTTACTATCTGTCCTTCAGTCTTCTTGAATTTCCTTGGGTCTAGAGAATGTTATTATTTTGTGTGCTTTTTCAAAATAGTATTTTTCATCTCCTAACGATCAACCGAGACATGACCTTATGCTCTATAAAGAGAGAACCTGGCCGACCAGCTAAAACCTGCAGTAATACAAAGACTGTAGGAAGAATTGTGAGAAATGAAGGAGCTTCCTTCTGCCAGATTCCCCCAAGGAGGCAGAAAGCTGGGAAAAATACAATCTTGCAGTAGAAAGATAAAACCAAGTCGAATTTAATGTTGCTGTGAGCTGGGTTAGACATATATACTGTGGTCTATTAAAGAAAGAGCAGGAAAAATGTGTCTGTGTTTCCAGGTAATGTGGGCTTCTAAAGTGTGAAGCATCAGGTCTATGAATTCAGGTCCAGTTTGGAATACACAGCACATGAAGTACCAGGAATAAACAATATTAAGCCCTTGCCACTTTCCAGGGTTGCTTTCATCTGTTGCACATGTTGGTGTCCTCAAGAGGTTTAAATATGGGTTGGGAGGTCTGTCACCTTTCCCTTCACACCTGAACCATCCCCCAAACCAGCCGTTGGGAGCATCTCATCGCTCGGAAGTCTCCAGTCCTCTGGATTCTCTCTTACAGAGGGGGATATCAGTTCAGGCCGTCTATCCTGCTGTACAAAATGATCGAGTGACAAGAATAAACGGAGCCTCGGATTTCACGTTGTCAGCCCTAATCTCTTGGATGGGTCTGAAAGCTCTGGGACTGCAAGAAGTTGGGATCTATGCTGCTAGCTGAACTTTGGTGCATCAACCAACCTCTAGGGCAATTCAAGGCAAGTTACAAGTTCCTTTCAGCTAAACTCCAGTTTCAGCTGAACACCTGATGTTTTGTTCTGATGCCGCCCTTGAGTGTTCAACACTTGGTGGAAAGCAAATAGTTCCCAATGTTTGGTGATACCCTACTTCTCCTATACAGGAAATCTAAACATTTTATGTAACCATCTGACATTAAGCTGTCACAATCTGCTACCATTGCCGAACTCTATATTAAATATAATGCACAGTACTATGCCAGTGTGGGTGGACAACATAATCGGGCATCCTCAAAGGCACCTAAATCTGTGAGCAACCTACATACTATGCCTGCCTAAAAGGATATATTATGGTTGATCGTGACAAGAACTTCTCTTCCAAAAGCATTTTCAAAAAATGTAACTGGAATTTTTAACCCATGCATCCTTTTTGTATCACTGACTCCTTCTTCCACCTGGCCACATCATTGGTCTTCCATCTGATCTACAACCTACCATCTACCATCTGGTCTCTCACCATCTGATACCTATGGCATAGTTGTGTTTGCAAGGATTGGGACTGGGAGAGGGAAAATTAGACTTTTCATGCGCAGTACTTAGAGCAGTTTTTTTGAGCAAATGAAACAAACTTCATTTTTTGTGTCTGCCTGTGGGCAGCTAAAGATAAAGGGACTTGGCCATAAAATTGCTTTTGTGATTTGAGCAGGGCACCTTCTCCACTTGAACGTCACAGCTGAAGAACAATCTGGAGGAAAAAATACTCCAGCTACTTATCTTCATTTTCAAGGCATAGAGCTCAGTCCTTTGATATCCTTTCCACATCCACTATTTAGAAATTAGATCTTGGCTTAGTTTCAGGAGATTTAACTCAATAATTTGCATTCCTTGTACCTTAGTTTACATTGAAGTTAATCAGGAGTTAATCACAGAACAGAGTTGAAGATTTGACTGTTGACTAATCTAAAGATAAGAAAACCCACAGTACTAACATGTTTGACTGAGATAGCATCAAGAAAAGTTAATTTTTCTCCCAGAAGATTTGAATCATCAGTTGTACCATCCAAAGCCAAAAAATATACGGATTATTGCAAGATAACAGGCTTCTTTACAGCAACTACCTATAAACTTGTTCAAACTTCAGCATAAGTTGTGGTTTCGATGGCAATGGGACTATTTCAAGGGACAAACCCAAGCTTTAATGTAAGTGTTAGCAGGATTATGGCCATAAACTTCCATCTTATGCTGCCTTTTGGAAGGTCGCGGCATTTCTGTGACAGAAAGACTAATCAGAGCATAGACAAGCACAGGCTGTCTCTATGGCTTTTTCAGCAAATACTGTCTATATTCTGAGATATTTTACCAGAAGTTAAGGTATACAGTAGAATTTTGTGTTAAATTAGTATATTCTATCCTTATCTGTACTATTGAGAAAACTATTTCAAGGTTTCATTTTATTTCCTTTCTAGAATATTTTGAAAAATATTAACAAACATTTGCTAGGTAATATGCAAACCCTAATGGTACAGCAAAAACAATACAATATTTACTTGCCAGATACCTCCAAGAAAAAAAAACATCATTTCAGCTAATATCTTTAAAGAAACCCCTTTTCTCTTGTTTCCTCCTCCCTCTCTGCTCCACTAGCTGAAAAGCCAATAAAAAAATTCTCCACCTCCTACACAGTTCAGAACAAGATCTGTGTGCATTTCTCCTAGGCATGTTTTGAGACCCAGAAGGGGATGAAAGTAGTTAATGTG
Organism: Egretta garzetta; assembly: GCF_000687185.1. Lineage (NCBI taxonomy): Eukaryota > Metazoa > Chordata > Aves > Pelecaniformes > Ardeidae > Egretta > Egretta garzetta. The sequence continues at coordinate 1,155,313 of NW_009258414.1, forward strand.
CAACGGGAATCTTAATTTCTGAGACAAATCTGTACCTTTCTATTGACCTTGTTGATATGCTGCAAGCTAAATATTAAACCATTTTTTGATCAATTTAAGTCCAGCCTGGGAAGAAGAAATAGTTAAAGAAATGTCTCAAGTATACTTGCATTCAGCTAATCAGACGTTGTGTGCATCTACAAATGGTACAGAGCTGAAATCAATCACTGATAATGAAACCACAAATGAAAAATGGACCGAAGACTCCTTTCCAGGATTAGAAATACTGTGCACAATTTATGTTACATATGCTGTGATCATTTCAGTGGGTCTCCTTGGAAATGCTATACTCATCAAAGTCTTTTTCAAGATTAAATCAATGCAGACGGTTCCAAACATCTTCATCACCAGCCTGGCATTTGGAGACCTACTGCTTTTATTAACTTGTGTGCCTGTAGATGCAACACGTTACATTGTGGATACCTGGCTCTTCGGAAGAATCGGGTGCAAGCTGCTGTCTTTTATCCAGTTAACCTCAGTTGGAGTATCAGTGTTTACCCTGACTGTTCTCAGTGCTGACAGGTGGGTCTGATGTGATTGCTTTGCCAGGAGATACCGCAGGTGTGAAGTTAGAAATTAATAAAAGAGCAGAAATTATCATTTTGCACATTATTAAATGGCACGCTGTAATAGACAAAAAAAAAAATAAATCAACCATTCTCCCATTTCATTATAAAATGTGTGTTAGAATAATTGGAACAGTTCTTTTTAATGGAGTGAAGTGAGAAAGACTCTAAGTCTTTTGACCTTTTATTAGCTTGAAGTACAGTGCAGATTTTTTTTCTGAATTGCACAGAAAAGGGAAATTGCTTAAGGCAAGTAAAAGACAGTATATTGGTGCTATCTAGTGGTGCACTAAAGTAGTCAGGGAAGATGAAAAAGCAAACTGTGAAAATGACTGATTGGACTGACTTTGTCCTATGCACTCAGTGAGGCTCTAGAATCCTGGAATGTAAAAGATTGACATGGGGGGTAAAAAGCCAAAAGAAAACACGGAACAGACTGGGGAAGAAATGAATGACTCTCATGATTTGATGGTTACTGCAATACTGCCGTAATTTTCAGCTTGATAAGTGCTTAGGGGATCATGACACAATTTGAATATTTTCTCTTACAGACCTTATATCTTTTCCAGAGATATGTTAGCCCAGAGGTCCTGAAATTAAACTCGGGTTACAGTGACCGCATCTTTAGTAGGGATCAGTGCTCCCATCTGACTGCTGTCAGGAGCTGCTGAACAATCAGTTTTCCAAGCACTTCTTTTCTGAATGAACAAAACTAAGATGAAATTTCAGTTCAATCAGCATGAGCCTGTCAAGGGGCAGAAAACCCCCAAATGAATTTTAGTATTAAGAGAGAAAAAGAACTTCACCTTGCGTGCCAGCAATTGAGGATTGTATGCAATCGCAAGTAGCTCATGTGTCCAGAATTAAAGCAATGCTACTGTTACTGTACTCCAAAAAAATCAGCCAACACAGGAAAGGCCACACAGGGTCAGATCAAAGGGGCATGTAGGCCAATACCAGCCTCCAGCAGGGGTAGTATGAGGACAAGAAAAGACACACAGAAAGAATAAAAACCACTATCCAACACTGCACTTACACCCTAAGCCTTCAACTGTCCGCCTGAGCAGATGGGGTTTCTGTCTATTTAATAACCTCAGTGGATTTCTCTTCTAGTTCAGCCTCTTCTTGAACTTGTTGAGCAATGACTTTCATTGCCTGTTGCATGAACAACTCCTTTTTTTTGCTTTGCATGTGGCTTCATTTGATATTTGATGGCCCTGGCTCTTGTGCCAGAAGAGACAGTGATCCCTATCCATCTCTCCAGGCTACTCATGTTATATTCCATCCTTCGTATGTCTTTTTTTTGAGTTAAGGTGTGCAGAGCTGCATACGGTGTTCGAGAGTTGCATGAACCAGAGATACAGATAACTGCACAATAATCTCTTTTGCTGTCCATTGTTTTCCTAATAATTCCTAACATTTTGCTTTTTTGTTGGGTTTTTTTAGGGTTTGGTGGGGTTCTTTTACTACTGCTGAATATTAAGCTGATGTTTTCACTGATCTATCATAGCTCCAAGGTCTTGGTCCTGCATGAAATCAATTCAGAATCCATCATGGACTAGATGACCTTTAAAGGTCCCTTCCAACCCTTACGATTCTGTGATTCTGTGTGTGTTTTCACTGATCTATCATAGCTCCAAGGTCTTGGTCCTGCATGAAATCAATTCAGAATCCATCATGGACTAGATGACCTTTAAAGGTCCCTTCCAACCCCAACTATTCTACGGTTTAGACACCTGCTTCTGTATTTAATTCTACATGGTAGCTGTTATGTAAATACTCCATCCTACATTTTCACAGGGCAACTATATGGTAAACTTACTGAGAAAGCTCAGAACATCAATCATGTGTGCAATGCCAGACTACCATGTTCCAGCAAGCTAGAAGAGCTTGAAGTCAATAAAAATAGTATTTATTTGATAAATAGCAGTCCAGCTTGCAGTTTTCTATTTAAATTTGCCTAGAGGAGTAAAAAAACCAGATCCTCTGGTTGTGCAAAATGGTACAACTAAGCTGTCTTATCCTCTGGATCCTTTTTCACTGCCTTTCCTTTCGTGCCAGTCTTGTGCCCCCCTGGAGGGGTCTCTTCTTTCTGCATCCTCAAGAGTCCCGGATACTTTGGGAGCAGGGTATATTGTTTCCTGTGCTTCATCCACATTCATGCCAGTTGGTCCTTTTTCCACGTCCCGTTTCCACACAGATTTTCACACATCTATAGATTTACCCAGCTTTTTCTCATGTATCTGTTGGGGATCCTGATTTAGAATCCTGCCGACTACACCAGTTTGTTGCGGATGAGTGGAATGCACCTTACTCAAAAGAGAGAAGCGGCAATATGTTTTATTGAGGTAAAATAATTTGACAGAGTTCAATAAATTCAATGGAATTTAACAAAATGTGACAGTAGTTTACTAAGGTTCAGTAAGTTTGATGGCAAGGTTCACTTTATGAATTACTGCATGGAGGAAATATAAAAAGGAAAATTGAGTTAGAAAAACTTACAAAGTTTAACAAGCTCTTAGTCACTTACCAAGGATCTGTTGTGGAAAGGAATTTCTCAACATTGAGGAATAAGGGATCTCTCTCACGCTGAGGAGTAAGGGATCTCTCTGCCCAGTCTCAGGTGAGGAATCTCAAACCCTGAGAGGCAGCCCTGCTTGAGGGGAGAGTCACCTGGCGGTAGTCTAGCTGCAATTCAGGGGGAGCTCAAATCGGGCTCGTCTGATGATCTGCCATTGGTAACAGGTCTCTCTGCCTCAAGGAGCAACCTTGAGAGGTGTCCACGCTCAAGGGGAGATCACTACCATGCAGCCATGCTGCCTAGCAGGGAGAGCTCACAGAAGGCTCACTTAGGCTATCATATTTATGGGATAAAGTAGTCAAATCACATGCAATGGAAATGTAGGCATGAGACTCCTTGTACCCACAACTTTCTTTGGTTTTTGATAAATGAGTTCTGGAAAAGCCACCTGTTATTTATGCATTAATCACATGATCTGTGTTCCAAAATTGTATGTATTGATGTTTACTGTGTCACTCTGCTCCTTTGTGGGTTTTTGGCTATAGCTCAGGCCTTTACCTCCTTTGGAGCCTGTACCAAACTAGTGCTGGTTTGGTGAGGGGTCAAGTGCATCCACCACACTGACTACAGTCAATCCACTTTGTCAACTCACAGAGTGGTAGTATGGTTACCTCTTGCTCTATGTCATAAATATGTGGCATGTTGTAAATCAGAGGTAAATGTCCAATTATTTGATAAGCTGTCTAGTTTAAGTGTCATAATTAATGTTACTTATATACTACATTGGCATGCTTGCAGATCCACGGTAAGCATTTTTAGTATACAATATTACTATTAATTTCATTTTGTACATTATTGGGTGATTTCACTTTATGAACAAGGAGTATTTGCTTCGTTGCATATCAAATCTTTACATACAGAAGGATTATAAGTAATAAATGCAATAATGTTAGAGCTAGTAAAATCACAACCTGATGAAACATTTGATTCAAAGTTCCTGTTGGTGTTGTTGACCATCCAAATAAGGTATCCCACCAATGATGCTATCCATCCATTTTTACTCTTTTCAGAACATGGTATACTCCTTTTGCATCATGACAAACAGTAATCAGGGTTCTTTGTCCATTTTCTTAAACTTGTTTCAGCAATTGGTGGAGATCACCGTGCTGTAATAGCTTTCTTACGAATGCAAGACTCATTCCAATAGAGGAAGGCAATAAATCTTGATACAATGTAGAGTTAGATTGTAGCAATTGGTGGGTTGTGACAGGAGCTGAATCACATCCCATAATTTTGGTAAAATTACAAATGCAGATGTTTGAGTGATTATATGTCTCTACAGTGGTGTTTTAAGTATAGAATTACAAAGGGTTCTCATACAAACACACCCATTTCCAACATTCCAGTACAGTTTCAGGGGATTCATCAGGGTGTATTTCAAGATGACAAACATTTTGTTCAGCATCAAGACAAATGTTAGGGGCCTTCACAGTATCACTTTCACAAATAAATCCTTCTTGTTCCTGTACAACACATGCTCCAACATCAATAGTTTGCTATTTGTTCCCATTCTGTTGGACCCATACTCTACGTCCTAACAGAGAGAGGACTGTTCCGTTGTGATTCAATCCCAGCGCAATGATTGGGTCTATGGTGAGTGCCGAAGCATTGCGTATTGTTAAAACAAAAGCTGTGGTTTTACTGTTGGTGGGGTCAGAAGTGAAATCAACTACGCACCACCTGGATTAAAATTCCCTTTCAAATTCAGTTGCATTATCCCAGATTACCTTTCGAAGTTCAGTGAGTAAGGTGCCCTCTTCGCCTTCTCTTACAATTGCTGCCACAGTAGATTGTACCTGCAGTTGCTGCACCTAGTGCATTCACAATTAGTTTGTGGTCCTTTTCATTAATTCTTTCCCATTGGGGTAATATATCAGGTAGGAGCCATTGGTAGTTCCCAATGCCGATACAGAAGATTGCAAAGGATGCTCTAATTTGTGTAAATTACTTGTTGCTGAGCTTATTTTCTTCGCTCAAACTTCATCGTCCATGCTGTTTAATACTCCTAATCCTGTTCCTAAAATACCGTTCACATGTCTTCTTGACAGAAGTTTGGAGAGGTGAGGGTTCGACCACACAACCACGCTAACCATCCTGCATAGGACGTACTTAGGAATCGTGAGCAAGTAGGTTTAATTGCTGAGAGGCTGATCTGCATTGGCAGTTCCACTCATTTGAGGGACCATGATGGATTAACCAACACTCGCTGTTGGCCTGTGTATTTAATAGCGTAAGGTCCAATTTTGGAAATTTGTGAGAATAGAATTTTGCTATCTTTTACAGTTGGGGCAGATGTTAAGTGAGGAGAGATGGATGTTGTGCTAGGCTCTGCAATGTCTATTTTGAAGTGAAATGAGAGTCCCTTGTCCCTGCGAGTCCAGATGCAGATTATGAAAACAGGTTGTACTAAGGTAAAATTGTACGAACAGTCCAATCCTTCAGAGGTGCAAAGTTTTCTATCTTTTGTTACTAGGTTTCATGTAATGTTGTACACAGAAATCTCATATGCCTTCTCATGTGTAGACCCATTGATCATCCAGGATCCTATTTTAATTTCTTCCCCTGCTGTTCCCCAAAGTAGGGCAACTTTGCCATAAGCTTCGTCTTTATACCAGCTCCACTCATTCTCTAAGTATACTTCAGTTCTGTGTATGACCATGGTAGAAAGATTTATTTTCTCCTGTTAGTGCGTGTTCCCATACTCCTGATGTACTCAATATGAGCTTGAGACCATGGCCATTCTAGGGTTCTTTGGCCACAGGTTAGGAGGAGCAGCACTGTTGGGGTTTGGATGAACATGAACACAGCATTTCCATCTGCCATCCTGCGGGGTGCTGTAAGAGAGAATAAAGACTTGTTTTGGTGGGGAGAGCCCAAACAGGCTACCCCATTAAAAAGAAGGAAAAGTCCACCATGCATTGACTCTGTGTTTTATACCATTGCTATCAGTAGTTTCCCAGGCCAGTGAGCCACAAGGTTTGGTTGGAGTCACAGGTACAATTCCAATTTGTCGTAAATTTACCCTGACAGGTTGTCCTGGCTGTAATGCTATCAGATACTCTCTTTTCCCCGTAGGTGGAGCGCTAAGCTCAGGTTTTGCAAAGACTGCTCGGCCCACAGGGCTCCCGGTGGGCCCATACCGATTATTCAATTGATGAAGTACTTTGGAAAATCGAGTATCCCACTGGGCCTCATGCGGCTTAAAGCTCTTTTTTAATAAGCCATTAGCTCTTTCTACCACCCCATTTGATTGAGGATAGTAGGGGGTATGAAATACCCATTGAATTTCTTCCTGCTTTGCCCATTCTTGTACTTCCTTGCTGGAAAAATGTGAGCCATTGTCACTTTGGATGATGTCGGGGGTTGGTAGGCCTGAAGACCAAGAGGATAATCCTCTAATGACACTGACCATTAGCCTTCTGACATTTAGTTGCCATAATTAGGCCTGAGGTGACTTCTTCTCCCGTGAGGATGTATCAATATCCCAAGGAGGGTTCAAAGGGTCCAACGTAATCAATTTGCCCTGTTGACCAGAGGATTTTTCCTTTATTAATGTGTAGGGGTTGTGTTTTAGCAAGGTGGTCCGTTTGCAGTTTTAATTTACATCGGGGGCATTCTGTAAGGATGGTTTCATATGTTTTCCTGTTTAGAGGCTTTGGGCTGCAAAATAAAGTGACTGTTTGTAGCAAATTAAATGGCCCTCTAGTCTGAACAGGTTGCCCCTGGTGTATTTTCTCAACTTGTTTAACTGCTTGGACTAAAGACAAAAGTCCCTTTTCCCACTCGGAATATCTCTGTTCTGTCTCTTTAAATGCAGTTGAACTAAACATTAAAGGTCTTTTTGGCCCATTTGGCCCAGTCTGGAATAGATTGTACCATGGTAGTACCATGTTCTGAAAAAACCCATTCTGCTATAATAGGGTTGCAGGGGTGTGCTGGCCCCATGTTTTTAATTCCTGTATTAGGGTTTTGACTGCCTCTTCATATTCTGGGGTCCATTTCCACAGTTTTCATAAAAGTGAGTACAGTGGGCGAGCAACGATAAAGAACCCAGGCACATGGTTCCTCCAGTACCCGCCACTACCCACAAGTTGTTCTAATTCTTTCCTAGGTGGGGGCATCTGCTGTTATTCTATTTTACCTTGGGTGTCCCGTGGGATTGCTGCACTGCCTGCAACCCACCGAGTACCTAAAAATCTTACTTCTGTACTTGGTCCATGCCGTCTTTCAAATGGAACTTCAACTTCTGCTTTAGACAGTGCCTACCACGCTGCTGCTGCCGCTTCTCCCACCTTTTCATGCGAGGTCCCTCCAATTAGAATATCATCTCTATATCGGTACAGTTTCACATCTTGGGGGAGTGCGATTGTCTGTAAAAGTTCAGCAAGCGCAGCACGAGCAATCGTGGGTGTTTGTACTCCTGCGGAAGTCTGTTAAAGGTGTATTGCATATCTTTCCAAGCAAAAGCAATTTTCTTTTATCTTCCTCCTGTAAGGGGACATATGTCTGACATATAGCACTGCCATCCATGGGTGTGCAGCTGCTTGTAGCGTGGCTGCTAAAGTTGCAATATTAGGTACTGCAGCCGTTAGCAGGGCTGTGTTGGCATTCAGGCACCCATAACCAGTTGTCAGATGCCATCTCCCATCCGACTTTCGGACTGGCCAGACTGGTGAATTATATGGGGAGTGGGTTCTGAAAATAATGTGCCGTTTTTCCAAATCTGTTATTACTTCAGAAATTCCAGTTCCTGTCGCAGCAGAAATCAGGTATTGTGGTCCATCAGTAACTTTTACACCAAGGAGCGCAAGGGCTGTGCAGAGTACAGGCACCGTAGCCTCCCGATATCTCTCGGGGTTAGGGTCGACATTTGAACCAAAGGACCACACACTGCCGACCAGCAGGTGCCAGGTTCAACCGCCCAAAACCTCAAAACCCCAAATATTTTCACTGTGATCTTTAACTGCAGAGTGAGTAGATGACACATGCTTCTCGCCCAGCAGCCATAAATTAACTTTTGTGGTTTGGCAAATAACACTTGCTCCATTTACTCAGGTGACTTTAACCCTCCAGGTCACATGCCCAGCTTCTCTGCATCCTGTTGTGTTGGCATTGGAATTTGTGCTCCCGTATCTATTAGAAGTTTTATGAGTTGTTGTTGAGGGCCAACTGGAATTAAAATATAAGGGCGTCCTTCATTTAGCCATTGGTGGGCTTCCACTTGCCGGATGGACAGGCCCAGTGGCCATGCTGGCACTATTCATTTTTTTGATCTCAAGGTTTGCAATTCAACCCTAAGGGAGAGGAAGGAGTTATTGCTCTTTCTTGGAGCTGGTGATGGCACTGAAGTATTTAGACTATGCTCTATCCTTTCGCCACCATCGCGTCTCTGGAACACTTGCATTAGGCTCAGGATAATGCTAGTGGACTGTCCCTTAATCGCAGCTCTGAGAATGCCTAGTGCCAATGCTTTCCTCCAGAGTTCACTTCTCCACTCCCTAGGCCCTGCTCGTGGGTCTTTAGCTCCTGGTCTAGCTCCTGTTCCCTGCGGGGGTGTTTGTTTTACTCAGTCCACGTGCTGCAGAATCACAGCCATGAGTAACGGCAGTGTTAGCTCCTGTTTTATAAAGATGAATGAATACTGGAGCATTACTTTGAGTCAGATCCCTGCACTCAGCCGGGATCTTAAGAACATGGAAGAAAGGAGGGGTGTACATGCTTGGTTTCATGTATTTATAAAATAGTTACCCTGTTTCATACCTTTACCAGTTTTGCATACTAATTCCCTCATTTACCTTTCTAGGCAGTGCCATAAAAATAGGGGAGGTGATTGCCCTTACTGGTCCTAATCCAAACAGTAGAAGTCATCTTTACTTAGGGAGGCTTTAATGACAAGTCCTGCCAGCCAATTCATTAAAATACAGGCTTAAAATTAACTTTTACATTTCTATCTTAATTACCAAGAGCTAGTATCGGTTTTGATTTCCAAGACGATTCTACCACCCTTAGTTTAGTGAGAACAGAGATGGCTTTATCCTCAAGCAGTTTGCACTGTGGGTGCTTGCATCGTTTCTGTATTTATTCTGACAATGATCTTGGTTGGTTTTAGGTACAGAGCCATCGTTAAGCCCTTGGAACTGCAGACTTCAGATGCGCTCCTGAAGACCTGCTGTAAAGCTGGCTGTGTTTGGATCATCTCCATGATATTTGCTATCCCAGAGGCTGTTTTTTCAGATTTGTATTCTTTCAGCAACCCTGAGAAAAACGTAACTTTTGAGGCATGTGCCCCCTATCCTGTATCTGAGAAGGTCCTGCAGGAAGCTCACTCCCTGGTTTGCTTCTTAGTGTTCTATATTGTCCCCTTAGCTGTCATTTCTGTCTACTATTTTCTTATTGCCAGAACCTTATATAAAAGTACATCCAACATGCCAGCAGAAGAACATGGTCACGCCCGTAAGCAGGTAAGCTATGATCAAGCAGTAAGTGTCCAGTTTTTCAAAATCTGTCATGCTGATTAAGTCTGAATTCTTGAGTGCAAAACCTTTACTTGATAACAGAGTAAAAAGCTCCATCAACTCAGCCCGTATTAGCAATCCAAATTCAGCTGTGCACTTAAGCACGTGCTCATGACTCGTTAACTTAATTGGAAATGTGCATGCTTTCCTGAAGAGGGATGGGGTTTGGTTTCTTTTATTGTGACCCTGTGACTCAGGAGTTACAATACTGAATTGTAAACACTGAGACCTCATCCACGTGAGCTGACACATTAACGATTGCACTTTTAAATCCTAGTCTAGACGAGATTGACACGTGATTTATAATGGAAAAGGAATATGCTCTGCACTGGAAATATTTTGTTTAAAGAATTATGAAATAGATTTATTTTTTTGTTGGTTTCTTGTTTTCTGGTTGGGTTTTTTTTTTTCATTTTGCCTTTTTGGTCACAGATGCATTTAGACTTTTTGACCCCTTTGAAAATCAGCACCAGCTACATAAACATGTGTTACTAATTGCTATTAATACCAGATATGCATTATTTTCTTACAGATTGAATCCCGCAAGAGAGTTGCAAAAACAGTGCTGGTGCTTGTTGCTTTGTTTGCCTTTTGCTGGCTGCCTAACCACATCCTCTACCTATACCGCTCTTTTACATACCACGCTTCTGTAGATGCTTCCACCTTTCATCTGATAGCCACTATTTTCTCCCGTGCCCTGGCCTTCAGCAATTCCTGCGTCAATCCTTTTGCTCTTTATTGGCTGAGTAAAAGTTTCCGGCAACATTTTAAGAAGCAAGTCTCGTGCTGCAAGGCAAAATTTCGTACAAAGCCTCCCAGTGCTACCCACAGTAATACGCCTACCAGGGCCCTGTCAGTCACGGGCAGCACGCATGGCTCAGAAATCAGTGTTACGCTGCTAACAGATTATAGTATCACAAAAGAAGAGGAAAGCGTTTAGTCCGTCTGGGATGAAGAAGGACAGAAACTGAGCCTTTGCAATCAAGTCACTGCTACCGGGATCCTGGAAAGAGGTGCCATGCCTTGCCCTGTCTGTGAAAAGAGTTTTCATCAGGAGTTCCTAATTTTTTTTAAATACACAATAAAGAAATCAGACTGTGTGGGAGAAGAAGCTGCAACAGCTGAACTTCCCAGCATAAGCTCAAAGGGATTGTTCATGTTCCCAAGCACAAACATGGATCTCTAGCTGGAACTGCTGACCTGGGCAGGACAGGAGTCAGCACAGTTGGTGTGAGAATTGGCTGTGAGGATGGTTTTGTTCTGGGTAACTTGTTTGTTCTTCGATTTGTGACTGAGAGCTCCCTCTGTCAAGAACTTGCATCTACAACAAGCAAGCAAACCCATGTATCTTCATAACACGATCAACCAGGCAGATTTTTTATTCATTTCTTTTCTTGCCCCAAATGTTAAAAACTGGTAAACGCATCAGAAAGCACACTAAAATGAAAGAAAGCTAAGGTTTGTGGTACAGCGTAGTAATGTAGTAGAAAGCGTCATGTACCAGACCCACACTAGCCTTTGCTCTGCCAGTGACTGACTTTGAAACTCTGGGCAGGAGCTGACTGCTGCGTAAGAGATGCCCTTCTCAGTTCCTAAGTTCCTCAGTTCCTAATGCCCTCCTAAGTTCCTAAGTCAAGGGAACCAGCAGGTGATCATCGCTCATCAAAAAGCTATAATCATCTTTAGCCACACTTGTAAAATTCTTTGCCATCTATGGGTAACACATCTCAACAGTGCAGAGTTCTTTATTGTTACAGTGATTTAACATCAAGAAATTGGGGTGGATCTGTATCAGAGTTCTAGTTTGGATTTACAGCGCAGTTTTGAAGCGAACTGCTCAAACGTCCCCTCCTGCCTTACTTTGCTTTATCTCCCGGGGTGGTCTTGAGCACACAACCTGGATTTCTCTCAGATGAAACTGTGCATCCAGTCCATGAAACCAGACTAGAGTGTGTTTGAAGTAAAGCCCCCAAAAGCGTACGGCGTGGGGGCTCCAACTAACCATTTACCTCCACAGACCCACTCCTGCTGTAGTGTACGTGGTCATACCTAAGCGGTCTGCGCATTTTCAAGCATGCTGGGAGAGCTGGGGTTTTTTTTCTATTGTACTGATTTTCTATTCTTCAAGTTATTCAAGCAGTATCCCTTTTTAATATTTGGATGGACTGTCTTCATGAGATAGGCTTTCTAATCTCAAACCCACAGATTTTATGGCTCTGCATGCAGAGGCGAGTCAGTGACAGCCTATCATGGGCAGCCTGGGCATCCCTACAAAGCTCAGTGGCACTGCTGGCAGGGACTGTCTTCCCATCAGGAAATACAAGAAGCAAGTTGTCCTACCCCACGTTACAAAAATGTTGAATGACACTTATTTTTATGGATTTTGTGTACCCTGAACCAAAATTTTGTTCTATGGGAGCTGGTGATAGAAAACCCAATTTTCTATTGCTTAAAGTAAGGGACTTCTATCTCAAAAAAGAATTTGTGCATTAAAGTATAAAAAAGAGGTTGCAACATATGAATTAAATAAAATAGTGCTATTGGTCACAGAAGTTTCAATTTTAGCTGACTAACCCTTGAAGATATAACACACTTCCAGCTGCACAGAGCCCCTAAGAACACGTGGTTGGAAATCCATCCACCCATGCACCATTATTTGAGTTCATCATAAGATGAGGAAATCTATTTGCAGTCTCTCTCTGTTGACTGCCCTAATCAGAAGAATAAGACCAACCTATAAATCCCAAGGGCATTGGAATACAATCTCTGTCGTCATCTTAAACCAGTCTTAATGACAGTCCACGTTAATCCCACCAGGCCTGGCTGTATTTTACTACACTCTTCACGTTACAAGCTGCAAGGCTGTAAGCACTAATTTTCAAATGGATTTTCCCTTTTATCGTGCCAGTTGTACACCAGGATAGCACCACTGAAATAAACGGCAATATAACAGCACAGAAATACAACTTATGGCAAAGCAGACTCCAGAGACCTTATTTTACTCTCTTTGTCTTAATATAACACATTCCCTGGTAGCGAGCTATGTACAGATATAACAAACATATTGCACTGATATTTTCCCCTTCTTTTTTTTTCTTAAGGGAGCTGCAGGGTGAGACTGAAATAAGTAAATAAGCCTACACACTTATCAGCCTGATTTTATCTTCTTGGATCTTCCTGTAGCAAATTCTAAACAAAAGAAAAATCAATGCACATTCCAGTTCCTTACATCATTCTTTATTCTAGTTATTAAAGCCTTTGGAAGACGAATCTGCCAACACGTTTCTGGGCTTCACAATTTGTCTCTGTTGGAGACCGAATCTCCCACTGCAAAATCCTTGGCTACACCCCACCCTTAAAAACCCACAGTTTCCTAATTCACCATTTTCCTTGCTTTGCATGCAGCTACTTTTTGCTTGTGTAACTAGTCCTCTAACTGGACGGTCTATCTATTGCTAATATATCCTGTTACAAAATGGGTGGTTTTGCTATATGCCACACGTTTTGGTTAAAGACTGGCAATATTTCAAGGCACAACTTAACTATTCTGTGTACTTTATGCTTTTATAATTCTGTACTTTCAAATCTTCATGACATGTTGTACTGGAGTGATATATTGGTCAACATTTATTCTTACCTAAACAATCTGCTATTATTCATTCCATCCGTTCCCCCAATATAATTATCCATAAAAGGTCTCCACATTACTGTAATTAGATTTAGGAGAAAAGGGTTGTTTCATTTGCAATCATTTCTCAGTGTTCCAAAAACCAGTTATTTCACCCCTAGGTAATATTAAGTGTAATTCTATAAGAGCATATGGGAATAATGTCTATTTACATATCAAATGTTATTTAGCAAAGAACTGGTATGAATGGTTAGGGTTTTACTATTTATATCCACAGTGAAGGAACAGGTAGAAAAAAGGCACAAAATACTAAAAGGCAAGACTCCATCACAAGTCTTGTTCATGCGGAGTCTTACTGAGCAAGTAAATACGATTTCTAGGATGTACCTTTTTTACAGTTTGTTTTGTGAATGAGATGTCCACATTAACAGCTAAAGTTACACAGAGCTACAGCACTTATACATTTCAATCAGTGGTACTTATAATTAAAAAAAATAAATAAATACAGGCTCTAATCAGCATTTAGTTATGGGCTCTGCCACAGATGGTCCCCTCAGCGGAAGGTGAACTGCTTTGTGGAATTTCCTTTGTCAGCATAGGAAAGGGTACTGAATTTTTAGCACATCTGGATCTGGTCATCTTATTTTTCGCACAGTGAAGACTCCCTTCACTCGCACTAGTCTGTGTAACAGCTACAGGCTCCAGCCCCCTGGAAAGCCCAGAGAGGAGTAATCTCTCTGTAATTAATCACTAGTTTCTGCCTCCTTGATTTAACACAACAAAGCATCTCAAGATGAGGGTGTTAACTCTTTACCTAATGAAGTATTAGCCCGTGAATTGCTGGTTCCTCTCTAACAGAAAGCAAAACACGACTTTATGAAAACCAAGATTTCGTTACTTTTAGTAGGTGGTATCTCTAGACCAGCAATCAGCTCTGATGAACCAAGACTGCCTTTTATCACACAGACAAGTCAGACACAGATACAAAAGCATCATGCTAATGCCTCCTTTTAATATTTACTTTGAGAGATTTTGTCAGGACTTAAAACGCTGTTTCTGGACAGCTTAGACTGATCTGAGCTGTGTAACACTCGAGCTCTTCACACCGGCCCCAGAACACGCAGCCTGCAGCAGCAGTGCTTGTGCAGCCATGACTTATATCATTTCAAGGATGTTACTGAGAGGAAAGCCGTCTTGACCCCCAAAAACGACAAGTTTCCAGCCGAATGAGCTCCCTGAGCTGTGCTGCCTTTACCGAAGAGGAAGAGAGCAGAAGGTAAGAAGCTGTGCCGCAGTAGCTGCCGTCACACATGCTGTTATCTGTGGTGTGAGGGAATTTGAGGTAGTTTATCCTCATAGCTACGTTAAAGAGTGCTGACCAGATTTACCATGCACTAACCCTGCTGCACACGAGCATGCTCTCACTCCCATCGGATTGAGATTGCATTTGGATCTCCCACTCCCCAGGAGAGTGCCCCAGTGACTTGCTGTAGGCAGATCTGCACGCTAGGGCAATCTGTACTGCGTGGATACAGGCTTTGCTGCGTTTGCTCAGGTTATGAAAACTCTGCCAAAATCAAATAAGCAGTTTAAGACTTAAATCATGTTGCTCTTACAATGTTTAAGGCTATGATTATCTTACTTCCAAACATATATCTGATTCCAATTTTTGTAAGTAAGCACAGTTTATGTTAAGCCTCTCATGCTCCTCACCAAAATCCAATAGCTATTTGGGAGCTAATACAAATGTCTCTTAAGCTGTCAGTTTATAAGCTATCACAAAACAATCTTTGGACAACTATCGTAATAGCCCTGCCAAGAGAAAATTCTTGCAGCATGAAAGATGTCATTAACTAGGCTGGATGTACTTTGTGTAACAGCCAAAGGTTACTCGAAGTCTATATTTATATCCTCGGCAATTTCATCTGACGGCCCGTCGACCAGCCAGTTAGCTGATGTTGGTCTCTCCTTACAGAGCTTCACAAGCTCAGGATTGTGTCTTTGATTTTATTATCATTCCACTCTGTATGACAGTAAGGATATACTTATTCCTGGAATACTCATTTCCAGAAAACTTCTGTACTGGATATCGTTTTCATTTCTGAGTGGAAAGATTGCTTTGCCGCTGGCAACCAGCCATGGCCAGCTTCAGTGGGGCTGCTCAGCTAAATTTTCATTTACACGTGCGCTGTTTTTAATAGCTGGGGTTTATAGCTCTAGGCTAAATTCTGCAAAACAAAACCTAAACAGTGTCCTTCTTCATCATCTAAATACAAATAAATACTTTTAAATACATACTTCAGCAATGAAATTTTTGATGTAACGCTACCTGTTTTACACTGTGAAAACCACTAGATGGCACTGAATGAAGGTCTTTTAAAAGAACTGACTCGAGTAAGACAGTTATTTAAAATACTTAAGTATCCACAGATAAGAGTGTATCAGTGTAGTACACATTAGTACACTAATTGCAGGCTTCATTAATGCAAACCAATTCAAAATTTTGAAGATGAGCCTCATCCCTTGCACTGTACCAAGGTAGCAACCCTTTTGGGAAGGAATGCAACAGCCATCGCTGGATGCCCTCCGCGGGTCACATCTTCTGTGGAAAGCAGATGCTTGTGCCACCCGGGAAGACCCGAGCAGCGGCTGTCTCCCCAGGAGGCTGATCTGGTCAAACCATTGGCACCAGCAACCCGTGCCAAGGGAGGAACAAGAAGCAATGTAATTTTTTAACATTTAGCATGCCATTTTAGTGTCATCCACCTCTTTCTGATTTTGTCTTTGCCTCCAGTAGGATATGGAAACAGACTTTCAGCCTCAGTGGCAGATGACGGCCAGCTGGCTGCACTGACAGCATCAACTTGACTGTTCAGCGTTGCCCAAGGGGCAGTAGGGAAAAGTATTGCAGAAGGAAGTCCTTTCAGTGCTTCATGCCGCTTAGCAGGCTTGTATTTTATCACGCAAGTAAACCTTCAACCGTCTCAGCACAGCTCCCCACCCGCAGCAGGCCCAGAAGGGCCTGCAGGCCCAGGGCCTCAGGGCTGGCCTCCCTCGTGTCAAGGCCCTGGTGAAACAGAGCTGCAACCTAATGGGAAGGCGCGAGGCTGGTCTGGAGCAGAGAGGAGGC
>NW_009258414.1:1172838-1186209 GCF_000687185.1 Egretta garzetta
TTTTTCACAGGCAACCCCGCGGCAGCTGGCGTTGCCTCCATCTGTAACCTAACCGGCTGCTTTCTGCTCTTTGGTTGTGAAGAGCCGTAGGTTGGCTTTTCTCCTTGGCTGGGAATCCGTAGCATTGCTCAGGCCTGGCAATGAAGTCACAGTTACATTTGTAGCTGTGATCTAACTACGGATCTTAACGAATCGGTACTGCCTTCGACACGTTTAGTCTTTTTTACCACAGAAGCTGTGGTGATCTCTGTCTTAATGTTGGCCATGAAGAAGCGAACTGGTCTGTAAGAGGCCTAGGTGAAAATGGAGTAGCATATCCCTTTTCCGTTATCATCTGAAAACCATGCATGCGTAAAGAGGTCTTGTTCCCTCTCCTTAGGTCTTGTAATTATGTATTTGGCTTAGAGGCATTCCACAGAATGGAAACATGTTAGTTTTTTATCTTGTTTTTTTTTATTAAATATTTTAGGTATAAATATTGAACTTGCTGTAACAACGTGGTTCTTTGAGGTGAGAGGGAACCTCGATTTAATGTGTGGAGCCAGTCTACTGATCTGCAAGCAAAACAGTAATTTTGTTACTACAAAAGAATGAATGAGAGCGATTACTTAATTTACAAACATTAAGACATTTTATAGCATATACTTGATAAATGTAATGTGCCAGTTCTTATTTGTGACTCTGAATTCATTGCAATTCAGAGAATCTAGTGAGCATGAAGCCTGTAGTGTTTATAGGTGTGTAAAACTAGTCAGGTGTCCGCGCAGCAGACGGCTTATACGGAGGGGTAGAAAGATGTGAAAAATGCAAACTCACAGAGTGGATCGGTGGAGAACCGAGTATCCCTGGCTCCCTGTGGAGTGCTGTATCCAGTAACCACAGTAACTTTTAAAAGGGATCTTTTTTATTATTTTTTATTTATTTACCTCTTTTTCTCGGGAGCTTCTCAGGTCTTTCCCAAATGCCTTTCTTATCTCAAATTGCCATCTTGGAGAGCAGATAACATTAAGGGCAGGACAGGTTATGTAGGAACAGCGAAGTTCATCAGTAAATATGATGTATAGTAGAAGATGTTAAAGAATCATTGTGAAGCACTATGTGTTGTGGATAGGTCACCGAGCTAGATACCATAGTATCTCGGTTTACTTCAGATTGCTGATGATTATTCAACAGTGTTTTTTCAAAATACATTTAAGAGACTGCAGGAGCCAGAAGTTGTGGTTCTTCCTCTACTCCATGAACAGTAATAAAATCCTTCACCTCTTTTCTCCGACAAAAGATTAAAATATCTACAGACTGGTATTGCACTGCTACTCTACTTTGGGAATAGAGTATCTGCTGAACTTGTATTAAAGCATATTTCAAAGCAGTACAAAAAGTTAATGGTGTTAACCATCAACATTCCTCAGAAAAATTTGGAGGCAGTCAAGTATTTGATAAAAGTGATTGCAGCTTTGTATTATCTAATTTTTCTTTCAGTGATACTATATTGGTGGATACCAACTTTCTATAGTCCTTCACAGACATAGCACAAAATCACATGTTGAATTCATCTGCCTGCCTTTATCACTTGCTATGAAAAAACAGATGTTGGATGTCTCCTGTAAGCGTAGGGTGTCTGTTCTTCATTTGGTTAATCTATTCCTTTCCATTTCAGTGTGACCAGTAGTTAATTACATGCTAGCATGTCCTGTAGTATTGTATTTCTTTTCCTATAAGCTTAATTGCCCCAAAGTGTACAACCGTGTGGGTACAGAGGCAGAACTCTTTCTGTGATGTGCTCCACCAGAACTGGGTTGAAGCCCCAAGTAAGAAATCCTGTGAGTACTTGTTTTCCATGCAGGCATGGTATGATGCAAGTTCCAGTAAAAGCCTTTATACTTGTATAAATTCATTTATGTTTGCAAAAATGCATTTTTTAAAAAAAGTAGTTGTCATGATATATATGGTAGGATGATAGCATATAATGGAAAAAAAAAAATCTTTGTTATTGCCTGGCAATATTTGACAGTCCATGGTAGGTAATTTGCTAAGAATAAATTTAGCTTTACATGAGAATGTTGTTCCACCTGAATTTGAAAAATAATACTGCTGCAGGCAGGTGGCTAGTTGTTGCAGGTTTAATCACTAATTTATCAGTAAGTTTTCTGATGAAAATGAATATTTTTCCCCAGAAGGATTAGAAGTTTAATTCTGTGGATTTCATCAACTGCGAAACTAAGGATTTGCTAAGATTGCTAGTGTCAAATATAACAAACCTTATTAGAACACAGAGTATTCTTTTCTTTGCTAAAGCTTCTTCCTTTCTCTTGACATTGTGTTATGTCATGTCTGTAAGAGCAGCCACTTACATTCCTGATCAAGGTGTGTTGCGAATCTTGTTTAGCGTAGGAGCTATTTCATGCTAAACTTTTCAGTTATATGGGGCTCCCTGGCATCTCATGCTATTCATGACAAGCCTGTTGCTGTCAATTCTGCATTTTTTATTTGTCATAATAAAAGCTTATGGTTGAAACATCAAGCTTCAAATTGCTATGGAAGAGATGAGATCATGTTGTTGACATTTACTACAATCCGTTGTGCTGCTCTTCTATAATAATTTAATGACGATAAATTTTGTTCCCTTTTGAATACAGATGAAGCGAGTGGAGCACAGGTCAGAGTCAGATAAAATTTTCAAAGGTTAAGGCTCAGCTTTGGGAATAAGGAATTTCAGAGTGTGTAGCTTCAGAAAATACTTTATAGTGCAGTGGTGCTAGCAAAATCAGCTGTGATGTATTATCTCTCTGCATGTTTTTGCTAGTGGCTAGTATTAAAATTTACCTGGCTGGAAATACTGGGTGTAATTTGTAGGCAGTTTTTTTTGTTTGTTTTGGTCTCTAAAAGATAGACATTAGTCAATTCTGTATTTTATCCAAATATAGTCTCTCTCTAGAAAAGAGCGAGCTAATTGTTAATCTGGGAGTAGGATATCAAGTAGAGTATTTGGCCTTATGAACAGTGTGTTAAGATATGTCTCTGTCTAAGTGCAATGTGTATTGTCTATCAGCACAGATACATGTCATCTCTGACAATGTTTCTATGAAAAGGCAGATGCCTACAAATGTCAGTCACTCATTGTCTGTGGATAAGTTGCTGGCTTACCTTCAGTGTCACTTTACCTCTTCAACTCAGCCAGGAACGCTTGCTTTCTGTCCATCAGGCAAATCCAATTTATGTTGAAAGCAGAAAGCTGTGCTTGAAAAAAGGCAGAACTCATGAAAAATTTGTTTAAAAACTTCATGTGCTCTATGGAATTAGTATCTCAGTCTAGTCCAGGTAATGCCTGAACTGATTGTTTTTGTTGTGTGTGTGGCTTTACAAAGATGATTTAAAACTAGTTTTTAAATACTGTTATTTTCTATGTTTCTGGATTAGAAAATGGCCATCATCAATGCACTAACATTAAAACGCTTACAAACCTGAATCTGTAGTTCTTTGAAATTTTGGATTAATTTTCCTCATTTCTTTTCAGATAACGGAAGACTTCCTGGCAACGTATCATGCCAACTATGGCTTCCATGCAGATGATACAGACAGTTCATCTGCTGGCACAGCAACCGAAAGTAAGCAGCCAGTAAGTTCTAAGACATCAGGAACACAACCATCAGCAAATGAGAAAGGACCACAACAAACAGATCCAAAACAAAAAGCAGAAAAACGGAAACTTGAGCCAGGTAAGTGATGAAGGGTTTCCCTCTGTGTAGGCTGCAACCTGTATAGTACGGAGTGGAAACTGGCAAATGTTCGGTGTTGCCATGTATAGCAAAGATACAGGTTGTTCTGAAAATTTCCAGAATGATTTTGTTATTGTACAGTACTTCATAGGTATCCTCCTAAGTCCATATACGTGGTGGAAAAAAAGCAAATTAAGGCGTGTTCAGAGCTTGTCCTGTGGGCAAGCAAAAGTTCTTAGAAGTGTGATTGACTGAACATTAGTGTGTGCTCCTGTGCTTAATATGTTGGCATAACTGAATTAAAACTCTGTTTTTAGGATGGTTTCATGTTGAAGAAGACAGAAACACAAATGTTTATGTGACTGGTAAGTAATAGCATTTATTTATCTACTTTGAGCTAAAGATGGTAAAAGAGACTCTCATATGTCTCACGGACTTCTAATATTACCTATTCAGTCTGCTACTTGCGAGCTACTTAACGTTATGTTCCTGACTGCATAATGTCTTTGTGACCTTTAAATTGCAGATGTGAGAAAGTAATATAAGGGACATATTCCATGCTTTTATCTTTTAAATGTGATATTCTGTGAGCTGTCTCAGCCAAGTCACTAGTTATTTTTAAGTAAGCAACAGCCAAGAAGAACAATCTTGCAAACTCCTAAGGAATAGGATAATGAGAGCAAGTTATAATAAGATTGCATTGACTATACGTACCACTTAATGTTTTAATCTTTACTTTTTCTTTGATTTTATAAATACATAATTAAATTATTAGAGAAGGAGGAAATGGCAAGTACAAAAAGAAAAAAGCTGGAAACAGAATGAGCAAGTAACAGGGATGCTCAAATGAAATTATCTCTGCATTTATTATGGTATTTCTCTACCTGTTTTGGTATTTCTCTACCTGTTTTGGATGTCAGGGTGCTATGTATAGGTACATTTGGTGGTTCTGAGTAGTCACAGAAATGCACACACTTGAATTCTCAAAAATGTTCATCCAGGCCAAACTAGCATGGAACATTCACAGAATTTTCTCCTCCATTTTGTCTATTTTTTTCTTCAGTTCAAAGTTCAGACTTTGAAAACTCCATACATTATCAGTTGCTTTTTTTGTTGAATTTCTGGGTGGAGAAAGTAGTTATCTGTTTATAGGTTGGGGTTTTTTTTGTCTCCAATCCGTAGAGGTGCAGTTGAACTTAAAACTTGGGCAGGATAGTTACATTCACATAGGCCATTGTGTCCCCTGCAATGTTGGTATCATTTATGGCACTCAAACTCTAGGCCTGCGTATTAGGGAGCACAAAGACGTTGCTGTATGTTACACCTATTCAAAAGTAAGAGGATTTTCAAAATATTGGTATGAAGTAGTGTTTAAAAGGTAATAGCAAAAATATTGGTCCTGAGGGCAATGATTTCTTAACTGTGCACGTAAGATTTCATCCTTCAGTTTTTAATCTCTCATTTAAAGAAACACTGGGGGGTTTGTTCTAATGAGGTTTTAAAAAAAATTGAACGTACTCAAGCCTTCTGTTTTAATTTATTTTGCAGGTTTACCTCCAGACATTACAAAAGATGAATTTATACAAGTCATGTCAAAATGTGGTATCATTATGCGAGATCCTCAGACAGAAGAACACAAAATCAAACTTTACAAAGATAAGGAAGGAAATCTTAAAGGAGATGGCCTCTGTTGCTATCTAAAGGTCAGTGGTGCGCTGAAATGCAGTTTTCCTTCCCGCTGAAGATACTTGTGGCTACTTTTTCAGAATCACATGCAGAAGATTATTGAAATATCTAAAGTATAACTTGAAATTTAGGTGTCTGTTTTAAAGATTTATTCCAGAACTGCCCGCTTACCTACTTGTGCACCTTATTTGTTTCCTTTTGTCCCCCCTCCCCCTCCCCCTGGGTGCAGTGGTTATGGGGTGAAATGGGGGACTCTTCACCTTTTACTTTGAAAATATGCCACTGTGTGGCCAAGAATACAGAAATAATGAGACAGGAAGGATCATGCTTTAGTCCCGTATTTACAACTTTCAGTTAAGGACGGCTTAGGTTCAGAACTGTCCTTGCATTCTGTATTGACCTATAAAAGTTCAGGCTGCAGTACTATTTCCTTCATGTGTTCCACTTGTGAATCATTTGCAAAGTTAGTGATTGCAAGTGCAATCTGCTTTAATTCTGGAAGAAGCATCAGGCAGTACTAAATCAACTGCCTTATAGTCTTTGCAAGTTTTGTAATTTTAGTAGTTAGGGCTGTTCAATGCAGAAGTATAAAGATAGTCTGCACTCTAACTTCTAGGAAAACATTAAAAAAATTGCTTAAGAGCCTCAATGTCTGCTGTTCTTGGAAAAGTGCTACAAGGCTTTAGAGAAAATCAGCCCCCTGAAATTTTTTTTTAGTCTCACTTTTAAGTACATCAGCTTGCTTGACCATTGCAGGTAAGTTTTTATGACATATTTGAATGAAATGTATACAGTTGCCCTTGGGAGCATTAATCTGCTGTAACAGAAGTAGTACTGGGTTTTGATAAAGAAAGCATTAACAACTATGTGTTAAGAGACTTGGAAGAGATATGGCATTATGGTTTTCAGTGTCAGGGAATTGATTCATAGCAAAATATTCTTAATTAAATGTTATTGGATTAATTTGACTGTGCCATGTGCTTTAAAGCTTGTGTTCTCTTTTATCTTCAAATAGAGAGAATCAGTTCAACTTGCGTTGAGACTTCTGGATGAGGCAGAAATTAGAGGCTATAAATTGCACGTTGAAGTTGCAAAGTTTCAACTGAAGGGGGAGTATGATGCAAGCAAAAAGAAGAAGAAGTGTAAAGACTACAAGAAGAAGTTGTCTCAACAGCAGAAGTTTGTATTTTTTATTTCAGTAAAATATTGCTTGCATTCTAAGTGCTATTAATAAAGTGCTGCTTTCTTTCAAATGCAATGCTAAGAGTTAGGTGAAAATTGACGTCTTACCTGACAGCAAAATAGCTTAAATAATACACAGTTGGAGGGGAGGAACTCCTAAATTAAACGTTGACATAATGAACTTCTTTGTGATTGACACATTAAAATAATGCATAGGGAACCAAGGTCCTATCAGTTATAGCAGAAAATATGACAACTCTGGGGAGATAAAAGACTTTTTCTCTCAGTGTTGAGAGTGTGCAAGTCCTGCCACCGTATCTAGGCTTGCTTTTTTAAGGTAATAACACTCTGGCTGTTCAGATATTGTTTGTACTCATTTACTCATTGCAAAGGGCAAGAGATGATAGCTTCCATAGGAGCAAATACTAAAATATCTCTGTAGATTCCTCCAGACCTCTCTGTCTGGTACAAGATATGCTGGTTTTTTAATTGTACCTAGATTCATTGCTTTTGTCACTTAAAAATTGTTTTTCTGCCTTTTGGAACGAAGAAGATGCAGATAAAAGAAGAAAAAAGTTTTAAGTATATAGGACTCCTAATATTTTAATGAAAGCAGCATTCCACTAAACATTTTAAATAGTATTGCGACAGTATTTTGCCATAGTTAAGGGGAACAAAGTTTACTTGGCATCTTACCAATTAAAAATAAGAGCAGCCTGAGATACATTGTCAGTTCTTGCTATAAGAAGTCTCTGGTGTGGTGAGAGAAGTATGAAAATAATCAACTTGCATTTGACAGCAATTTGTGTGAATAAACTGACTTCAGTTGGTCTTCCTTTCGAGTTGAAGAACATAATTTACTTGCTACTATCTTCACTGGAAATCCGAGTATTCCTCAGTTGAAGTAGCAGATACAAGAAGGAACTTAAACAAGATTTTGCCCCCCTCTTCCCCTTCCCCCCAAATACAGATTTTGAGATTTAGAAGTGTAAGTGAATGTGTCCTTTTCTTTTGTAATAGGATATGAAGTAGGCATTTCTACCAGAAGTAAGGTTTCTCATGAGAAGGCAAAGTCATAGAACAGATGCCTTGAGTTATATTGCTAGTTTGTGGCAGTGGCTCTGTACGCTGTGGATCGAAATACATCTTGCAGCAATGCCTGTGTAAGACCCAAGGTGCTCTTGCATGTTTGTTTAAATAAAAGCAGTTAAATTTTACCAAAGGGAATAGTAAATCTCTTTTTCCTAACTTGTTTTGTAAAAAAGATGGTAAAATATTGCCATTTTTATTATACTAGACAGCAGCTGGTTCCTGTGTCTGAGCTGATAGTAGGAAGGAATTAAAACTTCAAGATTATTTTTTCAGCGTTTAAGAAAATGCTTTGATTCTTAAGATAATTTCTAGTCCCTCTGGTAATTTAAGTACCCTAAAACCTCAACTGCTTTGTAGGGGAAGTGGTAAAACTGGATAACTATTGCATTTTTTAGAAGAGTAACTTCACTCTGTGTTAAAATATATGTTTTGGTTGATGTATTGCAAGAAATGCCAAATTAATGATTTTTTTTCAACGAATACTTGTAGAAACTGAAGAGAGCCGCAACAATATCTTCTTACTGTTGCTTCATTTCATTAGACAGCTGGATTGGAGGCCTGAGAAGAAAGACGGCGCAACTCGAATGCGACATGAACGCATCGTTATTATCAGGAATATGTTTCACCCAAAGGACTTTGAGGTAGGAAGATGTTGTTTGCTACTGTAGACTGTGCTGTTGTAGTTAACAGTGTCTGAAGTTTCTGCCACAAGAATTTTAGCAAGCTTGTAGGCAGATGAGAACAAAATTAAACTTACTGTTTGGGCAGGGTGTTTTTCCTGTACCAAGCATCTGTTTAAAATTCATTAATCTGTTTCCAAAAACCAAGACAAAGATACATATTTTTCAGATCGGCCTTTTTCACTGTGTGTATCCTGACAACATTCCTTTTTGGGATGGAAAGAGGACTAGACTAACTGTTAGAATGAAGAAGCCAGCACAAAAGCCTTTATTAATAAAAGTAGCATTTATTAAACTCAAATAAGGGCTGTCTGCCAACTCCCAAGTGGCATTGAAAATGCAGCATAACAACACTTAATTTACGAACTTTTAATAGATTGGCAGATGCATTCCATTGGTGATTGAGCAAAAATAAAGCTGAGAAGTGCATGCTTCTGTTTAATCTGATCTGTGTAATTGCATTGCAGGAGGATCCCTTAGTGCTAAATGAGATCAGAGAAGATCTGCGGACAGAATGTGAAAAGTTTGGTCAAGTAAAGAAGGTTCTCATATTTGATGTAGGTATTTTTTACAGGTTCTGTTGGCAAAATTGATGTAATGTGTAAATGTGCAAAACATTTAGGATTCTTTAAATATGAGTGGAGCATTTATTTGGTTCTCTGTGTTTATCTCATGGAAACTTGACCTCTTCGTCAGCCTATGTGAAGGCAAACTCTAACTCTTCACAATAACTTGTATACATGTCACGAGCTTGAAAGTTTATAAATACATTTATTTCTAGCTAAGCTAGCTGAAACATTTGTTTTCTGTGTTCAAAAAATCTGTTCTCTGTACCAATAGAACAAAATGTGTAAACTTGCAAATTGAGTTTTTCAAACGCGATTATATACGATCAGGATGGAGCTATATCCTGATGAATTTTTTAAGACAGTCTAAAAGATCTTGGAATAAATACATATTTAGAAAACTATTAAATGAAAGTTGTCTCTCCTTACAGCGACACCCTGATGGCGTGGCTTCTGTGTCATTTAAAGAAGCAACAGAAGCTGATCTGTGCAAGCTAACTCTAAATGGAAGGTGGTTTGGTGGCCGTCAGCTCAGTGCTGAAACATGGGATGGTGTAACAGATTATCAGGTAGCCTTTCGTGGTCCTACTTCATCAAATATTACTTCCAAACTGAAAATCTGTTTGAATTTGAGAAGTGCTTGGTGTTCCCATACCCTTCCCCTGCCCACCCCTGCCCCATCTTGCTTCCTGTCAAAAACTGCTAGGATGTCTCAAAAAAAGCATCCTTAAGCATTCAATTTAGCAAAAATTTAAAGGACCTGTTTGATGTTAAAAATTGTGTGTTGGAGAAGTCAGCTTTGAGGATTAGCCACTCGATTACAGATCATTAGTTCACAGTCAACAGGGCCTATTGAAGTTTTGAGAGAGTTCTGCAGTATAAATGTTTGTTTAATTTTATCTGTGTAAATATTCATTTTTACAAGTATGACTTTGTAATGATGTAAACATATCTTCAATAGGTGGAGGAGACTGCAAGAGAAAGGGAAGAAAGGCTCAAGGTGTGGGGATCATTTTTAGAGGATCCTGATGCGAAGGAGCAGCAACCGACGTCTGATTCGGATTCTGCAACAAGTAGTGTTAAACTGCCTGAAGGCAGACAACCTTCAGAAGTTAATGACACATCTAAGGATGTAAATGATGAAGCCCATAAGAGGGAGAATAATGGTGAGGGCATTAATGAAGATGGTGCTCCATCTACAGACAGCAGCCTTGCAGGCAGTGATGTTGAAGCAGATACATAACATCTTTAATGCTTTATGAAAGCATGGTTTT
The DNA here is from genome assembly GCF_000687185.1 of Egretta garzetta. Classification (NCBI taxonomy): domain Eukaryota; kingdom Metazoa; phylum Chordata; class Aves; order Pelecaniformes; family Ardeidae; genus Egretta; species Egretta garzetta. The sequence goes on from NW_009258414.1 coordinate 1,183,035, forward strand.
TAGGGTGATGTTTGAGTTTATCCCTTTCTTCAGGGTGACTGCAGACAATGTTCATATGAATATACACATATTAGAATGTCATCAACTGTGTGCTTTGAAGTTTTCATTAAAAGCAGTATTTAATGAGATTCTAAAAGTTTGTATTAATTGGCTGTTCAGGTAAAGTAACTCAAGTTGCCAAGAATGCAGAAAAAAAACTCATCAGGCTTCTTCTAACTATGCTTGTCAGTGTTTCATTATGTAAGCGTGAAATATGTTCCAACCCTTAAGTTCATGTAACTATATGTAACTTAAGTAATGCAAAGCTATTACAAGATTTGTGGATTTTACTGTTAATTTTCCTGTACCCCTTGGAACTTGGTATCATCCTTAAAAGTTATTCTTACCCTGAGTACTTTGGATTATTTTATGGAACAGATGCTGTGATACGTATAGGGTTAGCGCATTGGATATGTTGCTATGCATTAAGTAGCAAATGAGGAGTACCAAGTTGCAAACTGAAAGGTTAAGTGGAAAACAAACAAGGTTGCCATAGCCAACATAGGGCAAACTGAGTGAAGATAGATTATTAAATCACAGCATTCAGTAAATTATTTTTTTTTTTTCTTCCCCTGCTTAGATCTTCTGTTGAGGCTGGAGTTATGTCAAGGAGACTAGAAAGGCATGAGCACACACGTTCTAGGCCATAATGAAATAAGACTGATTTAAACTCTCATGGTCTGTATGCAGTAGTATGCAAAATAGGCTTTTGATTGATGTGTTGGCTTTGATTAGTTTTTGCTTTAATATTAGAGTAAAGGTTTTTATTTAACTTTGTTAGATGATGAGTGTGAGTTCTCTTCAACATTTTAGTTTAGCTTTACGTGCTCTTCAGAGTGAGGAGGATCTCCCGTATTTCATAAAATGTAAAGGCTTTTGGCAACTTGAACTACAGTTTGTTGTGCAAAAGTTAGAATACTTGAAAATATGCTTTCAAATAATATTCTTTTATATGAAAAAAAACAAATGCTAGCCCTCTTAGAAATGTTTCCAAAAGCAAAGATTTGGAAGGCATTCTAACTTTAGATACCTTAATAAGTGGCAGGCTTTCAAAAATAGCTTTGGGGGAGGCATTTTAGGCATAGGCATTCTTAATTATAATCCCATTATTTTGATACCTAAGGATTGAAGACTAGGGATTTAGGCACTAAACAATTAAAATATTGTTGCTAAATTCATAACATGTTGTTCATATGGATGATTACTAGTGCACATTTGAAAGGAGGATCTTTTGAATTTTTTTAATGCATATTGGATTGCAAGAAACCATCGATGATGCTAATTACATTTCCATCCTGAATATTCCATCCAGAATACTCTGAAATTGGGTATTTTCAAACTTTGTGCTCTGAGATTACCATCTATATTTTTTCCAAAAGTCTGTATGGTAATCTAACTTCGTTTTGGTTTTTTTTCTTTTAATATGTAATTGATATGTATGGGTAGCTACGCCAACCAAAGCATCTAAGTTAACACTTGCCACCGTGGTTATAATTTATATCTTTTTGTGACAAAATATCTGGTCTTACAACAGAGATAATTGTTGAATTCAGGGTTTAAAAGTCTGGGGGCTCATTGTAAGCTGGCATGACAGATTTCCAGTTTTGAGTTGCATTATAAAGATGAACTGTAACTCTTGCCAGCTAAGACAGAGCATTTTCTCATCTTTACAAGTGTGCAAATTGTACGTTTCAGCCAGAGAGGTGTTTGAACAGTTCGGGGAATCTGAAATACTGCCTGGTGTGTAGCTGCACGTAGTGGCATATTCAGATTGTATCTCTGGGTTGCGTTGGTTCTGCCTCAGTTATTTTTATTGGTAATAAGCACCACAGACCTTTGAGAGCTGAAGGGTTTGGCATATGAAGAGTGTAATTTAGCGTGGTGGGTATTGCTTTCAGTGCTTCTTTTTCTCTTCCAGCTTCTAGACTCCAGGCTTTAGATCTGTTAGAGTATTGTGTTTTGTTAACTTTTTTTAAGAAAGCCTAGTCATATAACACTCTACACAGTTAAATCACGTGGTTTACAGTGGAATTGCAACTGATATAGGGAAACTATTGACAAATGTATAAATATTGTACAGTTCTATGAAGCCTTATCATGGTATCAGATATAAAAATAAGGTTAGTGTTAGTGTTTGAAAAAAGGCTTTGAAAAATAAAGAATCATTATATGTGCAGTAACCTTCCTCTCTCCAATTGATGTACAAACTTGATTGGCTTGCTTCAAAAGTCAAACACGATGTTAGTCTTTTCACTTTTTCCTCTAGACTTCACACTGAAGTAGAGCGCCAACAAAGGCTGAGACCAAATGCTTTCCTGGCTTTCCTATTAACTAGGATTCTTAAGAAAATAAAAGCTGTTTTTTCCATGAAAATACGTTGTTCTGAAGTGCGGCATTACACTCAAACTGGTGTTTTCCTTTTGTCTACCTCTGTTATTCCCCAGTAAAATGTAAGAATATATTTTTATAAACTATTCATTGAGTTACTGAGGCATTTACTAGTCTATGGAGAGGTTAATGCAGCTGTGACTTTCTTTTCAGCAGATTTTCATTGAGACCGAATTCTTTTGATGTTTTCCTTTTTTAAATTATGCAAAGTTTTATAAATTAATCTGAACATAATTAAATTTTTTCACAAAAGTTAAAATTACTATTTTGAAGTATGATTATGAAAATCTTGTAGTATAGAGCAGTAATGTTTAATACCAAATTTTAACAAATCTGAAGCTGAACAAGCTGAGCTGCTTTTTGAACTTGTATTTTTTTCTCACTGAGCATCATCATCAATAAATTGGTAAGAAGTTAAAACCCCAATGCAACTTTCACTATGTCTGTTCTCTAATCAAAAGTGCTTTCTAATGACTTATCTTGCTCATTAGAAGTAACAAAATCCAACTTTTTGCTCAGTTTCTAATTTTTCTTAGGTTCCATTCCAGTGTTCCAGTATACTGAATGCTCCTTCATCCCTAGGATTTTGGTGAGAGGTTGATTTTAAGAAAAGCTGTCTCCTTCCCTCTGTATATTATGAAAACAATAGCTAGCAGCAGGTTGAAACAATTTGTGGATAATCATTGTTGCTCAGTTTTGAACTAGAGAAATAGCTGTTCCTACCAATTTGCACAGTGTGACAAAATGG
>NW_009258414.1:1186269-1199190 GCF_000687185.1 Egretta garzetta
AATCACTTTCTTAATCATGCAATGCAAAATCAGTTGCTTAGCTTCAAGATATGTTGGTAGTTCATTTTACAATCAAACGCTATTTAGTGTTTTGCTGGCAAGGTAATTGTACGGAGTTACAAGTATTTGCCAGAGATGAGGTGGTTTGAGGAGCATGGCCAAGGTAGATGTCTGGAAACAAAAAGCCCCAAAAGAAAAGGCACCTAAGTTGTAGCAGGTTCTCGAATGTTCATATACAGCTGTAAAGAGAGAATTAGTTTCATTTTGCATCAAAATGTTTATCTGTTTCTCCTGCTGACTTTTTTTAATTACTTTTTTTAATTGAATTTCAGTCCCTCATACAATTTACATTTTGTATAAGGATTGCAATTCACTTAAAATCATTAGTATGTTAAATGCAGTGCATTTTAGCTAAAACATGTCCTAGACATTATTCAGTTAAGGTTAATCGATTTACAATTACTAATACCTAGCTTAATTCACTTAAGAAAACTTAAAGGTATTGGATGCTTCATAGAAACCCAAACTTGCCTTTAAATTTTCCAGTAAACTCAATATCCGTACCCTGAATTCTTGAACTGTAGAACCTAATCAAATTCTTAAAAAGAAAAAAAAACACACACCTATAGATTTTAATTGGATTTCAAATTCTTATTTTTTATTTCTGAATTTGAGGAAACATACTGCAGTATGATAAATGAATTACGTAAGTTGTGTACTTGTGTTGATTTGACTTGTGTGTACTTTAGTGCTCATTATACAAGGCTTGAATCTTACTGTCAGGATACTCTGAAGTTCTGTAAAGTATTTATAGACTTATGAAATCTTTTGCAGCAAATTGTTTTTTGCTCATTCTGTAACATGGAAGTATATTGTTAGATTAAACTTTTCAGTAAGTTGTCTTGGAATTTTTCTGACAGGTTATTTTCTTTCAGTAAGTTAAATTGATCATTTTCATTTATCCTTTAGAAAACCAACATTTAAAAAAAAAAATCACCTGAGTAATATCTAGACTTGTGACAGCATCTGAGAATCCCTTGATTTATCTTCAATTTTGTTTCTTAAAGGGGTTGTGTTTTATACTACCTTTTTAATAAACAAACTCATGAACAAAACAAGTCTTTTCTGATTAGTTTTGAGATTGTCTTTTTTTTTCCCCTCAGTAAAAGATACCCGAGCATTTGGTGCCCAGCGACTTCAGTTTATAAAGCGTATGTGTTTGCATGCCAGAGCTTTCCAACTGGAGTCCAGTAGACGTGTCTCTAGAATGGTGTTTATGATGGGACGTGGTGTTTGTTTCCTTTTTGTGGGGTTTGCCTCAGAATTCTGTCCTGGCTTGGCGTGTTAACAGACCCTGCACGAAGATAAAAAGGCACAGAAGGAATGGCTGTAGCCACCATGGTTACAACTGAGATTGTGTGCACGGGATTGGTTTGTTAAGGACAAGCAGAATTTCAATTTTTACTCTCAGAAATGAAGATTTTTTTAAAAAAAATTTTTTTTTTTTTTTTGTTCAAAGCTTAACATTTTGAATGCTTAAAAAGCACTGGAAATCAGTTGTTTCACTTCATAAATTACAAAAGGATAGGGCTGATAATCCCATTTTTACCCTGTAGTTCTTCGGGGTGTTCACCTAGGAGCCTTAAACTGGTGCCATCTAAGAACCTTACGCATGCTTTAACTGCCGGCCTAAGAGGAAATTCTTGAATTGAGCTCTTGAAAAGCTTTAGCGGAAGAAATCTCTGCTACACGAAACAGCTTAGAAGAGGGGATCAAAGAACAAATGATTGAGATGTTGTGGACACTTGCCCTGCTGGTAGACTGGAGTGCAGCCTGTCTCACAATGAAAATGTGTTTATGCAAAGAGTGTGTCAATAAAAGGCTAAGTGCTGTCCCGGGAAATCTTACAGCCTGGTAGTTAAGTTGTTCTGGGAGATGGCAGAGGGCGGATTCGTACGTACCGCGGCAGAGGGAATTGGATTGTGCTCTCCTACTTTCTGGGTGAGTAAACAAACTCTTAAGCTACTGCATGAAAGACATAGTGTCACCAGCTTGGTGACTCCAGTTCCCCAGTGTACTTTTCCAGCTGAGGCTGGCAGATTTGCCCCTGATTCAACGTTTCTGGAATGGCTGCAATTTGGTGATTTTGGTAAATTTAATACAAAAAAAGACCCCAAGCTACCTGTTTCTTGCTACAGCTCTTGGAGAACAAGAACGGTATTTTTATTTTCTGAAGATTTCTGTAGTCATTTAAAGAGATCCAGCAATGAAGAGAGGGAAGATTGGTCATCCAGCTTATCTAGGGTGGAGACAGGTGATCTTTTCCTTCTTGCGGATGTTTGTAGTTACACACTTCATGCTGAATAAACTATAATCTGGCATAGGAAAGTCCTTTCTGACCCTGGCCGAGTTTGGTTCTCTGCCACAACTTATTTATCATCTTGCTCTAAACTCTTCTGAAGCCCAGGCGCTGTCGTCTTTATTGTGTACACATCGTCATAAAAAAAAAAAAAAAAACCCAAAACCAAACCTACTTGCAATCCTATTTTCCTCATTCCTGAAACCTCCTAACCCGGTTGACTCGTTGGAGCGCATTTCACGCATTCTTAGCAGATAGGCTGAAGGAAACGCCTAGCTCGCTCGCAGCTAGAGGCTAGAAAGCATGTAGGGAGTTCATGAACGTTGCTTGTCTCCTCCTGCAGTCCCTCAGAGCGCACATAGCCTGCCGGGGGAAGGATCCCAAACTGCTGGGCACAGCATGACCCTCCCACATCTGGAAAATCTTACGGGTGTGACACTGCTCGCGACAGTGAGTTAAGGTAGGAGAATTCAATGATAATTCCAACCTATGTTCGCTGACGTTCTCAAACGTTCCCTTATTTGAAAGATACTTGATGAAAGAGAATGCCTGCTTGTTAAAGTATTGCTTAATACTTGCGGAATTCTTTTTTTTTTAATTTTACTTATTTTCAAAACTGGTTTGGGCTGCATGAAATAGAAGAACAGAGAGTTCCCTGTCTGATGCTGCAGTGATGGGAAATGAATAATACTAGCAAGGGTGGGGAATGTGAAAAATATTGTAAAGTGGTGTGAGCAGTCACCAACCGTCTCATAGCCTGTGCTGACCATGCATCCTTGTCCACCTGAAGGACAAACAACTTGCACAATTATGTGCAATATTTTGCCATAATTAACCCATTCTGAGAGTAGCGTGGGGGTGAGCTGAGTCTGTTTCATCGTGAGCTCCGCTGCTTCTACTACGTTTTGACAGCAGTCTGCGGCAGGCACAAATTGGAAGGATTTCTGCCTTTTTTTGCAGATTTCCTGCTGGAAGACAGAAGAATGGGAAGTTCAGGTAATGAAGACCATGGTGCACCAAATCTAAGTCCTGGGTCTTGGTACATTAGATTCCTCACGTGCATATGATCACTGAGAGGACTGAGATATAACCTAGGCTATATCCAGCCTTCTTAGGACTAGTTTTTAAGGGAAATGAGAAAAAAAATAGATAAATGACTGTTCTTTTAAAAAATGTATTATTTTTCTAGCATTGTAACTACCGTGGTCACAACTGACACAAGCATTAACAGCTGCTACACACCAATAAACGGTGCTGCCAGCTTACAATTAATGTCATGAGCAAGTTAAGCATGTTAATAAAGTGGTACAAAGATGCAATGGCTGGCTTGCACTGAGTGAGGAACAGGAAAAATAGACCTCTGGGCCAGAGCTAATGCTTTTTAAATGGTATGTTGAAGTGTAGTGGTGGAGCAGTGTAGGAGGAGCTGGTTTGCTGCTTGCTTTCAGGATGGCCTGATGTAGTCCCTTCTCAGGCCATATGGTTGCTGATGGCTTTGCCGAGCTTTCACCGCTTGGGTTGGAATTTTCCATGGCAAGCGTTGGTCTCCAGCTGAGCAACCAGAAAGTTTCTTAACGTGAACAGTGGGTTACCTTCTAAAGCAAGACTGGGGAAAAAATAGTGTCTCTTCCTTTGCTTGAAGTTCTTCCAGTTGTTTGGCTGGGTTGTGCTAGCTCCTGCTCCCCTCATGTGCCTTGCGAAGGTGCCTGTAAATCGGGTGGACGGGGTTTTGGTTTAAGTTTTCTGTGTTTGGGAACGTTTGGTCAGTTTTAATGATCTGAAAGATCACCTTCTGAATCAGCCAACTGTTACAGAGTATCCCCTTGCATTTCCTAACTGGTGACCAACAATGGTATGTGTCCCATCCCCATCACTGCGTTCAGGTTTGGAGCTCGGGAAGGGATGCAGGAATGGCAAAGCAATAGAAATCCTAACACGAGCACTGAGAAGCTCTTGAGTTAGAACATAATTTTTTTAGTTGATGATAGGGGATTGGGGCTAGCTGAGCAAGGGATCATGAAGCAGGGAGAACTGAACAGAGCATATGGGGGAGGCAGAGGTAACACACAAAACTATACATAGAAGCAAATGATAAACATGGACACAAAGTTTGTAGATGAGGGCTTAAGCAGAAACAGGGGGATGGATTATGGCTGGACAACCTTAATCCTTGTATTTCTTAATGTCTGAATACTTGGTTTTGCAGCCTGAACAGTCTTTTCATGTGTAAGAAACACTGAGAGACCATTTGGAGGCAGCCTTGCAGATACTTCAGAATACCCTTCGAGACACAGATGAGTGCAATGTTTATTAGGAAGCTTCTGAGGATTGGGGGGGTTATGACTGGAAAAGAAATCAGATAAATGTATCAGAATAGGTTAAGCAATGCTACATATTGCAGGGTTAGTTGGATGGAAACACAAATCTAATGATTCATTAGGTTTTGCTTGATACAACTGGCTATTGGCCGAAGGTTTCCCTGGTCTCTGAAAAACAACAGCCTTCTTTTTGCTACCAAGGTAAATCAATTATGCTATGCAGTGTGATGAGCTGACAATGAGACTGGAAAATTGAATAGAAACAGCAGGCACTTCTCACTGCATTCATAGCCTGAGCATTGCTAAATATGATTTTGATTACAGCAGAACGTATGAGCTCTGGTTGTAGAACCAGCTCCCCTGCGGCCAGAAACTGCACAAATGCATAAAAACGATGCTTCTCCAAGGCAAGCAGTGATGTTCCTTGTCCTACTCTTACCATATCTGGCAGCAGAGATTTTTAAGGAGAACAAAAAGGAGTCTTACAGTCTTCTGTTGACTTCCTGCAAACTATTTTAGAGTAATTCCTGCCTTAAATCCATAACTTCTGGTTGAGCTACAGCGTGTTTTAGCAGTCTTGCTACCAAAGTTTTAAGCAGCTGGCAGACCCACAACGTTCTTAGGTAAGTTGTTTCAAATAAAAAAGGTTTTTTGTTTGCTTTTTTTTTCTTACTTGAATTTGCCATCATTCAAATTTCCAATAATTTAATCTGAGCCTCTTTTTCTCACAGGTGAAGCAACAAAGCGCTCTCGGAAGTCTTTTCCTTGTGGGGGTGTGTGCTAACAGCGAACAAGGTACTTCACACTTTACCTTATCTGAAGTTGTTATTATTTTAAGCTCCAATTAGTATTTTTTCCTTTTTTTTTTTTTTTTTTTCACTTTGTCAATATGGGGTTTTTAACAATACAGAAAATTGGACACAGCATTTTGATAAGTTCACCCTGAGCTTCACCCAGGGCTGATGCCACCTCTATATTGTCTGATTTGTTGAAGTGCCTCAGTTCTTTCAGGACATTTCCATCCTCAGGGTGTGTTTGCACAGTGGTAGGTCCTAAGCCCAGGGTTTCAAAAACGGATGAAGGCCGGGGTGAGAAACGACAGCTGGTGGGTAGATGTGCCCTTTTTATTCCTCAATGGAGCCAATGCCGTGGCATTGACAGGTAACTCGTACGAGGTTGGTATCCATCAGGCCCTCTGCATCTCCGAGCCATTCACTGCTTTCAAGATGCAGTATCCCTTACTGAGGCTAGATATTGTACAGTTGTATCAAACTTGGAACTCACCAGCAAAAGATACTGCATCGAACGAATTAAAGACTAATTGGACTCAATTTGTCTGATTGGGAAAAATGCACTCTCATCACAATTCTGACAAATGTAGCACATATTTATTGAAAGGTTTCTCCTTTTGTTTTATACTTTGAGTATTTCATATTGGAAGTATATAATAAGGAAATCAGTAAAGAAAAGGCGCTTGGAAGAAGCAGAAACCCAGTTAAATAATCTGATCTTACTAGTAAACAGTACTTCTGGCCATACCAGTTTCAGGAGGAAGATGGGCTCACCACTGTCTGTGCACTTTAAGTTGAATAGTATTCTTCTGACTGGTCTGGGTTTTTTTTTTTTTGGCAGGGGCTGTTGGTTATTGAAAATGGAAGAAACAAGGAAGCTCTGTCCGAAGCAGTGTAAAAGCAAAGAGCCTGTGAAAACAGAATGGGGGTCTCAGAGTGTTGTATTTACGTATTTCCAAGGGGATATTAACAGCGTGGTAGATGAACATTTTTCTAGAGCTCTAAGCAATGCCAAGAACCCACAAGACCTGAGCACAAAGCATAAGGACGAGACTGTTGTCCTGAAGAACGGTGAGCCGCTTTCCATGCATGAGCGTGGTGTTAGATGGGGGTAACTGGCTTTCACTAAGGAATTTAAGGTGCAGCATGCTTAAATTTGGAACTGTACACAAACAGAAAGCAAGAAAATCATGCTTGCAACCCCCCGGATTATGTAGCTGGGACTTCCTGGGTAAATCCCCGTGCTTGCTGGGGTGCTTCCCAAGCAGGGCCTGTTGGCAGGACTGGGTCCTCGTTTTCCAGCCAAGAGTCTCCATCACTGTCAGATGCGTTAAGTGCATTACAACTTAATTTGTCGTCTCTGCCAAAATATATTTGTCTAAGCTTGCAATTTTTAAAAACCTGCCTATGCTAGTGGCCTGTAAGAAAACACGTACTATTTATTTGAAAGTATTGGTGGTGGTGGTTTAGTCTGCTTTTAGTATGAATTTGTGGTTGATTTTTAAGATAAGCAGCACTAAAGTGACTATATATTTCTGTAAAAATGAAAATGCTATCTGGTATCATTCCTTTAGAAGTCCATTAGAATTTGCCTTGGAAAAAAGTAAGAATTGATGAGACTTCAGATGCTTTCTTTCTCTTTTTAAGTAGATAGCATGTCTCCCCATCAGTGGAATTTCTCTTCACATTGCTCCAAACCATATCCATCATCTTCTGCAGCAAGCATGTCAAATTCTGGTCTGAATTTTTCTGCTGCTGGTATGGCAGGCCCATACCAGCCATCAGCTCTGCGGAGTCATCCAACTGAACCTGCAGATTTATGGTCCTTCCCTTCGATTGGGACTCCCAGTCTTACCAGTTCGGTATATCATCATGCCTTGCCTGACCTGCACGCGGTAGATGAACCCATCTCTGACAGGAAATACGGTTCTCTTCTTGGTCTTCTGCAACAGGAAAGGTGCCTAACATCCATGCAGGAATGTACCATGAAGCAACACTCAAGTTCTGCTTGTGTGACTGGACCTGCTAGGTTACAAAATATAAGTCAAAGTTCAGCTCCTGGGGGAGGTAAGGAAATACCGTCACTTTATTCTTTGATGGCGTCTTCTGTAAAGAGATAAAATAATGCAGTCTGTTCCTACGGTTCTCAAATTGGAGCCCTCTTCAGCCCAGCTCGTAGACTTTTTTTCCAATAGATAACCTATGGTGTGTACTGTGGTACTTGGGGTTGATTAGCTATACAGCATGGCTTAATCAAAAAAGATATGCATTGTCCACTTGCACAATAATTTACTTTCTGGACTACATTAGGGAGATATTGTAAGGGTAGACGAAGGGCTTACGGACGTGGTTTAGTGGTGGGATGGCAGGGTTAGGTTAAAGGTTGGACTTGATGATCTTAAAGGTCTTTTCCAACCTAAACAATTCTATGATTCTATGAATATAAACATTATTCACAGTGCTGTCAGGATCCCTACCTTATAGGTAGCAGGTATGGTGTGTACCAGATGCTCCCGTATTATGACCAGAAAGGTGTGGCCAGGTAAGAGCCCTGAGCTCTTATCTTACTGCGTAGGGCATTAATGATATTCCAAATACAGGATGTGAAACAGCAGCCCTTACTAGGAAGGCCAGGGATTTCTCTCCCTCCCCAGTCCCTGTCTGTAGCTGGAAGGACTGGGACAAAGGGGCTGGCGTGTCAGCCTTGCCTTGTGTGCCGGCTAATTGCTGCCTGCCGGGAAGCACTGCTGCCCTGTGTGTCAAAGGCTGTGATTGCTCTCTGCAGTAGATTTCCCAGAGCTAATGCAATTCATGCAGGAGCGATGACTGTTGCTTATTTATTGCTAACAATTAGTAGGAACCCCAATCCTACGTGCTGCCAGCACACAGAAGAAAGATGGCTGGGGATGGAAGTCCATCTCCCAGGAGCTTACATCTCCACAGCATCTAGGACTGCTGGATGAAATTGCTCCCTTGTGAGTAATTCCTGCCTTTGCAAAGCTCTCTGGGATCAGGCTTCCTGGCCGGTGCCGTTTGGATACCCCTGCACTGCCGTTCCTGGGCGTCACCCAGAGAGTCAGCTTGGCGCTGGTCTCCAAGAAAGAGGGTTGTGAAATTGTTTAGGGAGTCTGCTGGAAAAATACAGTGCCTCCTACTTGGTGCTTCTAGAGAAGACGGACCAGGCGTGAGAAGAAGCGATCTTGAGTCTTAGGTTCTGAAAAATAACCAGCTGTGAAAAACCTACAGGTTACCCAGCACGGGTAAAGGTACGGTTTACACCTGCAGGCAGTCTTGTCCACAGTTCCTCTTTTGAGGCTATACCGAAGCTATGTTGTCGTGAGGACCCCAATTTTAGGTGTTTTGCTAACTTATTCCTGCTAGAGTGTATAACGCCTGTCTGTGTCTATGCATGGAAAAGGAAGAGTGTGTATGTCTTCAGCTGGAACACAAATTCTCTGCTTGTGATATGTAGTTGGATAGATTTAACTGAGGCTGTATGTATGTGCTGCACAGGCACGCACCCTAGACTTTTTGCAGCTAGTGACTGACAGTCTAATTACTTTAGAGACAGTGTCTGGACCTCTAGGATTTAATTTAAGAACAAGGTTAGGTGCCCTCTTCCCCCAAGGGGGCAATGTGAGCCTACTAAGGCTTGGGAGCCCGAGGAACCAACTCATCCAAAAAAGGAGATGTTTCATGAAACTAGTCTTGGGATCGAAAAAGGGAAGAAGTGCTAACAAGGGTGGACTTCTGTTCAAAATTTCAGGAAGAAAACGAGTGAGGAAAAATTGAAAAGGAAATTAAACTGCTCGATGTTCCCCAACTATTGCCAATTAAAGCTTTTTCTTTCAGGGTGTTTACAGAGCCTTTCTGAATATTCGGGGAGCCCCATAACACTGCATGTGTAACGCCCTGCATGTGCTTATCAAGCAACCCAAAAAGAACAGATAAGAGATGGCTGGCCCGTGTTCACAGCGAGTCTTTGGCAAGCCCCTAGGATGTGTGCATCTAGTCTGGCTGTGGGAGTCCCCGTTTCTTGGCTCTATCTGTTAAATATACTTCTCGTTGCGCTGTGTCATGTTTAAGAACAGCTGATATTTATATTTATGGAAGTCGTATATTGCTGTGCCAGACAGCACAGAGCTCTCCAGCACCTGTGCTATAGGCTGGGCTGCAAAAGCACAAGGTTTCTTTAGGAACTACTGCCTACTTTTAGCTCTATGTTGAATTTCTGCTCATCTCCAGGGTTTTTTTTGGTTTGTTTTTTTGGGGGTTTTTGTTGGTTTTTTTTTTTTGGTTTTTTTTTTTTTTTTTTTAGAGAGGAAAGCAAGCTCTTACCAAGGCTCAGAAAATCCCAGTGTAAGCCATGCCACTGCAGGTGAGTAATGAAACCAGCAGGTTTGGAACAAATGAATACTCGCCTGTGAAGGGTAGCTGCCTTGCTTATGCGCACAGAATTAAAGATGCTTCCTTGGTTGCTTCCAGACGGTATTTCAGAAGCTTGCCCTTCCCCAGATATACACACCACGTCCCATAACTACATTAACAGAGAAAAAGGAAAATGTTCTATTAAAATAAGATATATGATTTTCTAATTCCATCTACCGTAGTTTCTGTGGTTATACCATCAGCCTGCCGCTTCACAATGCCTGTTTTGCTCTGGCTGTCCAAGTTTCAGATCCCAGAAAGACAGGACACCCCTTGCCTTGTACCTCAAGCACCTGGCTTCAGGCTGAGGTCCCTGTTGGGCCTGCATGCTAGCATTACCGCAGTTTTCATCAACAAACCCACCATGCTGCTAGGAGATTTCTTCTAAGAAATTGCTCCCAAAGCATTCAGGCTTCCATATTTTTATTAGTCTCTTGAGACTGTGTCATACCCTTATGCTGGTTCTTTGATGTGCAATATTTTGGGGATACTTTGGATGGGTCACTCTGTTTATTCTAGTAAGGGCCCTCTTGCGTCAGACCCAAAGGTGCAATTTTGTTTGCACAACATCCTAAAAGATTGCATGGACTATGCTGTTTGACTGTCCTGATCCTGCTGTGTCTTTCAGGTATTCAGATTCATGACAGAAGACAAGATTTGTACTTCTAGCAACTGGATGTTTCTACTTTATCCTGAAAGAGAAAGTTCTTGCTGTGAACTTTTACTATTTGCAACTGTGAATCAAGAAGGAATGAACTGCAGCTATTCTGTGCTTTTTCTCTCAGTTGGAAGAATACATGTACTATTTACTAATTGGGGAATGAAAAATCACCTTTTCTATTTAGTAAATAACTTCTAATAGCTGTGGTATTAAACATGACAGTATGTTTGTTGTGAAGAAATATTGTCTGCTTAAGGCTTTTCATGCAGCCCTCTCCAAAAGGACTCTTAGCACTTTTTAATCTTTCTGTGTTTACTCATTTACCACCTCTTGATAAGAAGCACAATTCTTATCAATGCAGTTAATAACTGATAACTGCAGGGATGCAGTTAGCATAAATATGGTGCTGCAGTTTCTTATCTTGATTTGGTATCTCCAAATTATTTAAAATAGTCTTAGACCATGGGCAAGACTTCAAGACAACCACGGGTCAGCAAAGCACATTATCATATTTATGTTTTGGAAGTACAATAATTCGTATGCATACTTGCAATTCACAGGGACATTCTTCAGAAACTATGTAATATGCACAATGCCCGAAGGCTCTGTTTTGCCCTCTTATGATGTATTCTTTAGAAAACAGTGAATTAGCACTAGATCTGGAAGGAAATCTCGGTCCTCACTGAGCAAAAAGCTGGAGGTGGGAATGGTCCACATCTGGAAGGAAATCTTGGTCCTCACTGGATGCAATTAAAATACCACTGAGCAAAAAGCTGGAGGTGGGAATGGTCCATTTTCCCAGGCTCTCTGCAGGTGTAAAAGATTCTTTGTCTAAATAAACCGTGTGTGGCTGAATTTAAATTATTGAGCTTGAAGGGCTCTGTCACCAGAACAAGTAAAAATCCTTCCTTTCATGGTAAGTGCATCCCAGTGACCCCAGAACGGCTGCACGGAGCGTGGTGGCGATGCTCCTCCGTGCAGCAGAAGTGGCAGCCATGAACCGTGCATCGATCCTGCACGTTCAGATCCCCACCTCGTTTCACCACTTGCCCTTGGCAAAGACGTTTGCTGAAGCTGCGGTGAGTAAAACCTCATGTGACCGACTGTTAGGTTTGTGTATGTAATTCCTGCAGTAAGAGAGACTGCTTAGCCTTTATTGTAAATCCTAAGGATACAAAAAGATTTGGGTTTATTTATTCCTTCTTCATTAGCTATATGTTAATTTAATATAAAGGAACACAAGTAACTTTATCTGACAGCTCTACGCAGTTGCTTGAGGAAAGTTGCCCATTGAGATCCTAGAGCTTGTGATTTCTAGGACAAGTCCTTGGCTGGTACAAGCGTTTGTGGCTCTGTTTGCACCAGATACCTATGCTGCCACCGGCGTACTTCGGTTATAACACCTTCTAATTTTATAAATAATTTGAGTTCAGCAACTTTAGATATTTATGGTACTGATTTAGAAAGAAAAATTAACAGAATCACATTTTGTATCGTACAAATTTGCTCCTGAGACCACATGCAAGAGGAACCGTTTTAACTGGGCTAACAAAAGGTAGACCAACATCCTGTCTTCCTATGGACAAGCACCGAAAAATCACTCTGTTTTAATATTTATACAAAATTGTCTTTCTTCTCTCAAGTTTAGAAATACCTCTCCAATTAGTTTTGTCATCCACAAACCACTTAATTCTCTGATTTTTAAGGCTACGTGGTAATATAATCTGACTTCTTCTATGGGCTGAAGCAAAGATTTCCGAGCTGCACCCTGTACCTCTGTCTTACTGGCATGTGTTGTAATTCCAGTCAAGTTATTGCTTTAAAATAGTGAAAAATTATTTTTGTCTCCCAGTGCCACACCTCCTAAAAGAAAAAATAATAATAAAAAAAAAATTAAAAAAATAATTTTGCTCTAAGGTCTGAAAAGACCTAAAACAGTATATCTAAATGCTCTTAAAATGTAGTGTTGCTTGGAACAGCCTAGTCCTGTGCATATTTATATTAAATATATATATAATCTTTATATATTTTATATATATAGTGTTATATGTATAAAATATATATATAATTTAAAGCCCGTGTTTCTGGCGAATCAACTGAGTGCGATGGGACAGCATGGGGGAGGAAACCCCCCTTGTTGTTAAATGCATGACACCTACTGCAAGGACACAAGGCATCACCAATTCTGCCTTAACATGGGAAGGCTTTGAGCCATTGCTGCAAGGTTTGGCAAGGCCATGTCCTCGCCACCCGGCCGTGCCGCAGACCTGGGGGAAGGGAACAAGTGCCCAAGCAGAACAGGGGCCGGTGTCTTACCCCAGGCCCCGCTCGCCAGTGCTCTGAGCCGCAGTGCTGGGCTCCGCG
>NW_009258414.1:1199224-1230340 GCF_000687185.1 Egretta garzetta
GATGACCTTGGGGCAAGGGCTGGGGGCAGAGGCTCTGCTGCTCCGGTGTTTTATCTTACGCCACCGCAGCAACGCGCACCAGAGCCTGCCGGGGTTTGTAGGCACCTTACTTTGCTGCTGCAATAAGCATAGTGAACCCATCAGTGCAATTTGCCTTTAATGATTTAGCATGAATAGAGGTTTGAACATTTCACAGCAGTTCCCTACATGCATAAATGTACATAATATATATAAATATATAAACATAGCTATAAAAAAATATCTATACCTATCTATTCCTCTACAATATTTTTTGTCCAGAGCAGAGTCTGTCTTACTTTTCCGCTCAGGCTCGTGCTGTGTTCCCAATGCTGCCGTCACGCTCCAGTGCCGATGTCTTCGTTCCCATTCAATACGTGCGCTCTTTCGCTCAGGCGGCCTTGGCAGACGGCGCGTTGCGTTCGGCAGCTGCCATCTGGTACTTCCCACAGTTATTTTCGGTTCCTTCTCTGAATGCAGCAATCACGGTGGTGACGGGAGGAGAAGGGATGCGGGATGTACCCGATTAAACAGCTTCCGACACCCCGAGCGCTAGCACACCTCTGCAGAGACTGCTCAAAGGACAGATGTGGGCTGGGTGTTACATTTTTGGGTAATTTACTGACCGTGGGGGAAACCACTATTTGCTTTCACTTGGGCACTATTTCTGAAGCTCCAATCCAGGTGTAGCTTCTTCGCACAGATGGTTTTTCTCCTATCTTTTTCTGATGGGCAGATGAGATGCCAACTACATGGCCCATGAGCCCTGGTCAGAGATTAATGCAGAGAAAACCACTCAGCTGTTGGACATACCCACCCTGTGAGGAGTCTGGGGCTTTTTTTAATAAGCTGCAGGAAGTGGTGTACATTTTTTCACCATGCACGTCCCAGGACACAGACATTTTCTTCCTCATGTCCGCGTTTGCAGGTGCCTTGCTCTGCCTTCTGGTGCGGGATGGCCCTGGTCCAGCTCCTCCTCTGATGGTCAGATAAAACTTGTGGGTGGCTGGGAGCAGCGTAGCTGGCTTAGCTACTCCACCTCATTTTAGTCACTCAACAGCAGTGTTAAAAATAGTCCTGGGCTGCAATGACAAACAAGAGAGATTCTTTTGCTATTAAAGAAAAACCTAAAGGTTAAAAAAAAAAAAAAAAAAAAAAAAAGGCGGGGGCACAGGAATGCTACCAGGTAACTCAGCCACAGTTTATACGGCCTCTTCTGGGTGCTCATTGCCTCTCTTCCCCATCAGCCTAGCTTTTTACTTGAAGTCAGCCTCATTCCAAAATGTCCCAGAAACTTGATAGCATCTTTGCATTTATGTTATTCCTAATTTTGGATGAGCAGATGAAAGAAATGAAAATTCTCCTGTGTACACTCGGGCTGGAGGTGGCAGTGCCGTGCTGGGGAGCTGGGCCGTCTCTGGGGTCAGCAGGAGAGGGCTGGCAGTCCCCAGCCAGGGACCACCATCTCGCAGCGATGCTAACAGCGATGTCAGCCAGGAAAATGGTTGTAGCTGGCGGTCCTCACCCTGGAGCTGATATCCCTCATCTCTTTCAGAGAAGGGGATTTTTGTTCAGGTGTCAATTAATTTGCCCCACCTGATCAGGGACACCTGATGTACCCACATAGACATAACCTTCGGTAAACACTTGCTCATTGCTGGGTTTTTTTGACCGTCTTGTGGTTTTTAAGCCTCTCTTCTGGCAGGCTCTGCCAAGGGGGACAGTCCTGTTCCTGGTGAGGGGCTCCGGGTTGCGTGGGAAGGCTGAGGTCTGGCCGGAGCGTGTCGGCACTGGCCAGTTGGTAGTTGTCTGAACTAAAGGTGTGATCTGTGCCCTGTCCAGTGCTGCAAAGGTCAGGAAATAGGAGGGATGTTTGCAAATGTCCAAAATCCTTTTTCTTTCTTTTTTTCTTTCTTTCTCCTCCTCCTCCTTTTCTTTCTCCTCCTCCTCCTTTCTCCTCCTCCTCCTTTTCTTTCTTCTCCTCCCAGTGGTTCTTGTGGGAAAGTTCTCCAAGTATTGAAGAAAGCAAGCAGTTTGGGAGAAAAGAACAGTGAGTTGGTGGCATCCTTCCCCCCAGCAGGGAGAGCAGAAACACGGGTAGAAAAGAGCTCCCAGTCTGACCAGAGAGGCTTTCACCTGCACTCGTGAATGTGACGGCTCCTTGTTCCTGGGTGGGTGAGCCCCCGAATCCCCCCAGGAAAATGGCAGCCAAACTGAGCCAAGCCCTTTCTAGCCCTTTCTGAAAGGGCTGGCTCCTCTTGCTTCATTTCCAAGCAGCCTGGAGAGCCCCGCAGGCTGCCAGCCCCACCGCTGGGCTCGAGGAGCCTGGCAGGTTGGTGCAGCCGCCCTGGCTGGAGCGGCAATGAGGAGGGGGGCTGGAGCTGGAGCCCAACCTGCCTGCCCCATCAGTGCCTCTGCTCAGGGCGCACCGTGCTCTGCCAGCCTTTTCCAAAGCTGGTGTCAGTAAAAATGCCCATTACTTTTGTGTGTGTGTGTGTGTTTGGGTCTTTTTTTTTTTTTCCCTTCAGGCAGATTTACGACTAAGTGACCATGTGGCCTTGGTACAAATAAAGGCAAACCTCAAATAACTGGAAGAGGCAATTTCCTGGGAAGGGTAAAAGTCTTGGTGCGCTGCAATCTGTGAAGCAGCCATGTTTCCCTCTACTGTCTGGTTTAAAACACTGTGTGTTTTGGGCTCAGGGCTCTAATCAACTTAGCTGCTGATCCACTGAGACCTTGGTACTCCCTTTCGAGTTATCATATATCGTTACACTTGAAGGATTTCAGCAGAGAACTGGTGCAAACCGGTGGTTTTTGTGCCTTGGTTGCTGGGAGGAGGATGCTCTCCACGTTTCAGTATCACACACCGTGTCAGAGGGCTGTGTGTTACCGCACTGGCAATATTGCTGTGCAAGCAACTCGGCTGTGGTCACATCAGATCGCTGTTTCTTTTCTGAGGGGGTGCAAAGGTGGCTGAGGGGTGGGAAGGCAGCGGCTGGGCTGTGGTGTGGGATCACAGGGCTCTCCAGGCCACCTCAGGGGGTGCTTTTGGGGGGCTAGAGCCATAACAGAGCTGGCTGACCCAAGCTGGCTGTGAGCCAGCTCAAACACGGTGTTACCCAAAACATGGTCCAGCAAGAGGCCACCGTGAACCCGGCTGAGCTCATCAGCACCCACACTGCTGGTTTCTCAGCAGAGGTTAAACAAGCTGGGTGCAGCGCTTCCCGTGAGCAAGGCTGGCGCCGCAGAGCCCTTGCAGCCTGGGAAGCTGGCTGCTTCCCCGACCTCCGTCCTCACCTCTGCACCCCCATCTCCCTCCATTGCCTTAGCCTGGGTTTTGCAGGCGCCGGGTTTGAGCCTGAGCAGAGCAATTTGTGTTTTCCCCATCTCTCTCTCTCTCCACCTGGCAGATGCTAGGTACAGCACAGGGCTGTATAAATATTACCAAGCAGTATTTCATACTGAAATACAAGGGTATGTCATCCCCTGCTTGCTACCTTTCCACCCGAGCTGGGGATGAAGCAACAACTTCCTCCCACAATTAAAATAAAAAGTCTCTACGCTCAGCATTGTGACTCGCTGGCATTAGCTCCCAATGCTGTACATCTACCAAAGGGAAGTGTCGCTTGAGGTAATTCCCTCTGCCAAGCGAAAAAACAAATTGAGCGGATGGAAGGAAACTGAATGTACTGAACACCCAAAGGGCATCTCTGGTAACTGAGCACAGCCTAAAATAGTTCTGTACTGGTTGCCTGTCACACGCTGTCTCCCTGTGCCTGGACGGCTGCGAGTGACTCCATCGGCAGCAGAGAAGCACCCCCCCACGCACGGGCTTCATCTGTTACCCCGTGTTCGTAGGCTCAGAGATGACCCAAGTCTTGCCAATACCACTGAATGGCGTGGTTGAGGGACAATGCTTTGATTTGGCCTTGCAGAAGATCAACCCCTTCTTGGTCTTTAAAGATTAGTTCCCATGAAAGCCTTGAAAGTCTGTTAGCCTCAAAGCTTTGTGGACCCCATCCAGCTACCGGCCCCACAGAGCAGCCCCCACATCTGGCTGGGTCTGATTGTGGCTTTGGAAACCAGGACCACTGGATTTGTGAGGGTTGTAGAGCAGCATGGACTCATGCAGAAAAGCCAGGTTCTCAGGAGGGCAGGGAGGAACGATATTGGTTCTTGGGAAGTACCCAAGTATCATCAAATCTCAAGTCTGTGCTGGATAAATGATATTTAACAAAAGTCGCCATGTGCAGCTCACCGGCATGAGGAACGCTGCGTGCAATCTGGGTACTGTACTCAAATCACTCCAGAGAAAAACACAGGGGCTAATTAAAAATGATGGGCAATTAGGAAAGTCCTCCAGCTGGACTTTTTGATGCATAAAGGAGGGGGTTTTTTAAGGTAGAACAAGTAGATTTTAAGGAAAATCTCCTGGCTTTAGTCAAGCTGTCAGGTAATGAAGACATTTGAGACGTGATGTTATCACAGTTCCACCTACGACACATTGTTTGTTGGTGCTGGATTTGTGCCATGTTTTAAGAAAAGATTAGCATCGAAATACTTTTTTTTCCCTGCCTAAGGTTGCACCAATGACTGCTGATGGTAAGCATGCAAAGAGCAGCCAGGCATTATTTTGCTCGTGAATCATAAAGGTGCTTTGCTAGAACAGCAGCATCAAGGACTGCGCCGCATTGTGGGTTCACAGCTCCCAAGGCCACTCCATAGCATGAAGGTGAGTGATTTACTCTGATTAAAAGGGCTGGGGCAGGGGGAGTTTCCACTCTGCTCCATGCAGGATCTAAGCACCCTCTTGTTGACCTCTACATTTGCTGACAGAATGTGAAACGGTTGCCCAATGCCCGCCCTGGGCATTTTGGACTGTTTTTCTGGGTTTGTCCAAATATGCAAGACCAGGATCATGGTTGCACCATTTGTCCCATTTCTTGCAAAAAAGACAGTCAGTTCATGAGATGGATTTAAGGCGTAACATTCGTATGCTTTCTCTATAAGATGGCATATTGAACAAAGCTGGTCAGCGTGTGGCTAATGCCTGCCCACACCTGGGCAGGGCTGGAGGATGAGCCGGGTCTGATGAGGAGGCTTCTAGGTCTGGCGTTCAAAACACACAGTTACAGACCTCTTGTCTCACAGGAACACCCATGGGATGGTGCGACGATGGGGAAGATCAGGAGGTAAAGCCACACTGGAGCTCACAGCTGCGGGCAGGCAGCGAGCCGAGGGATGCTCCAGGCATCGTCATCCCTCAGGGCATCCCTGTGCAGCGTCCTCCCAGCACCAGCGCAAGTGGTGACCCCTCTCCCTGCATAGAAACCCACTGTCTGCCCACAGGCTGCATAGCGGTATCCTAAAAAGTGGTTTCTTTTAAAAATTTTATTTTTCCTTGCTTACCCAGGAAAGCAGCCTGGCAATACTGGTGAGAAATGGCAGTTTGGGAAGCAGCTCTGGCAGCATCTTTCAGGGTGCTGGCACTGCTGGGGCTGCAGCAGGCTGCCAGCCTGGTCTTATTCTAGGCAGATTTCCCACACTGGTAGGCTGTAGGGCACAAAACAACGGTATAACAGCGACTAATGAGAATTGCTGCCCGTCCCCATGCAGAAGCTCTTGGGAAGGGAGTGGTTTCAGGGAAATATGAGCCTTCTCTATCACTCCTCCTTGCCTGGGAAAAATGTTTTCCGTGGCTTTGCAAAATGGGGAGTGCAGGAACCTAGAGTTTGTTCCCCTGTGCATAGCCATCCCCCTTGTCTCTCATATACACAGCTGCAGCATGCACGGAAATTTGCTTGAATGCAGACTGGAAAACCCGAAGATCTTCTGGCCTGATCCCAGCTTTTATGCTTACGAAGACACACTTCCTCGCATGCCGTGGTGCATCAGGATCTTAAGCCGTGGCAGTCCTGCCCGTGCCTCCGACTTTGTTTATGTCAATAAGAGCAGCAATGTTGCACATCTCTGCAGGCACAACCAAAGGGAAAAATTAGTGCATCAAGTCAATCTGTCTCTGTTTGAGGGGTTCTGGGATTGTGTTCCGAATCTTTTTTAGCAATCTTGAAAGGAGGGAGAGAAATCTGTAATTAAATCAATACATATGCAAACGAGCATCTGCCACAGAACCAGTTTAACTTCTTTGTGTTAAACATGTACTTCTGTGGACGCGTTATTTGTGACATATTCTTTATGTATAAGGGTGTTATTAGATTGGATTTTGGCTTGATTTAAGCAATTAAATGAGTCAAATCATTCTATGCATTTGCAGGATTTTTTTAAGATGCTATGTTGGCTCTTGATGTGTGTTCTTGAGACTGCCTCTCAGCTGACAGCTACTTTTATGATTTAGGATTATTCAGAAGTAGGTCTGGGTAAATCGTGCAGCTGATAAACTGTCAGTGTTCGGGTTTTCACTGACCAAGTGAAACTAAGAGCCCTCCTCACAAGGCTGCATCTGAATCTGGCTTGTTTCTGTACTTGTCTAGCAACCCTTCTGAAACCTCAGCTGAAGCAATGGCTTCAGTAACTTCAGTCGAATTCTTTGGTGGTTCTGAACTTAAGTAGCTCTGTTTCAGTCATCTGGCATATAGTAAAAATACTGAGAGCCTGAATTCTTTATGGCATGAAGGAAGATATTGTAGTTTCCCACGTAGGAAATTAGTTTGGTCTTGCATTTCCTGAAGGCTCAGTGCTGCCATTTACTCCCTGGATAAACACGATCCGTTATTCTTTGGCTCTTTTCAGGGCCCAGTTCAGAGCTCGGACCTCCCTAAATCTCTCTTCAAAAAATTAAATATATTCCTTGCTGCTCTCTTGGAAAAAAAACACATCGTTGTGGTGATTTTTCTGCCTGTGGTCAGTCATTCTGCAGGGACACCCCACCCTGTGCAGGGCTTGTGCATTGGACTTGGGTGCTGCTGGCATGTGGGTGGCAGGGTCAGAGGATGAGCGTCTCTTCTTCCAAAGGTGTATACTCGTTTATTCCTAAATTGGGAAATCCAGCTGTGTCAGGATGGCTCAGTTAGGAAGGACACCTGGTCTGGCCTCATTAAGATGGGTATTTTTGGCTGCAGCAGGTTTTCACTACGTATGCATGGTCCTCTGTGTCTTTGGATTATGCAGATGCTGCGTCTGCCTCTTCCCTTTTGCAGGGTGTTTCTCTGATCTCCTGCTTTGCGTTGCTCTCACCGCTGCAGCAGAAGGCGAGTGGGAGAGGTCCGAACAGCAAGGGTCACCTCTGCCTGCTGTTGCGTATCACAGCACTGTGAGGTTATTAGTGCTCGTAGCGGTGCTTCGCATGCCTGAGGATAGGCAATGTGTTTGCACCTGTGCAATTAAGTTTGCCACACATTTGTGGATGGATTCGTGGTGCTGCCGGTGATTGCGATGGATACAGCTCCCGGGTGACAAATATCACACCATGATGCTAGCATGGTAATTCCAGAAGGCTCCAACAGGACAAAGATAATCTGCCATGTAGATGCCCAGAGTGAAAAGATGCTCACTGATCCCAAAGAATTTAACATTTATCACGCTCTGCTGCTGCAGCAGTCTTTGAACATTACATTTGCTGTATAGACAGCAAATAAGAGATGGTATATATATGTTATTTGCTGTAGAGACAGCAAGTAAGAAATGGATTGAAACAAGGAGATACTTGGAAAAGCCACCTGCAATGCCCAGTGAAAGAGGGATAATGCAGAGCTCATGCACGCTCCAGGTGTGGTGCTTTGCATATGCTTTAGTCCTCAAAAGGAGGCAGCAACAGCCTGCATGCAAGCCAGCTCTTCTTCCAAAGGTCCTGGTTCCCACAGCTACCGCTGCTCCCCAGGGAGCCTCGCCACGTCCCAGAGCTGCTGTCAAACGGCACAGTGTGGGAAGCAAACTTCCCACCAGGTTTAGCTTGAAGAAGTGCGTGAAGCGAGTGAATTCCCACTGCTAAGGAAATGAAAACTGCAGAGCAGCTTGGCAAGGATCAGGCAGCCAGGGGAAACAAGGGAGAACACGAGTTTCTGTCGCAGCACGTAAGCCAACTGTGGTGCTCAGGGATGCCGCGGGGACAGCAGTACGCACAGGCCTCTCCAAACGCAGCTCTCTGGGTCCAACCCCCAGTTTAGGAAGTTGCAAACAAACCTTGATTGGCACAGGGTGGGTCCTTAATTTCCTTGATTATCAGCTACTTTTGGAGGTGGGCACTGGATCTTTGATCTTCATGTAGGGTGGCTTTTATGCCTGGTGTCCCCTGAGCTCCAGCTGGGCTGGGCTGGCATTGCAATCCAGCCCTCAACCCTTGTGGTGATGTGTGCTGAGCATCAGGCAACCCCATCCCGCATCCTCTAACGCTGTGCGTGAACCAAAATTGCCAGTCAATGTGCTGCCAATCCAGGTGAGACGTGCTGCCCTGTCACCACTGAACCTTGTAGGGACACAGCAATTGAGGAGTCACTTCTGCTGAGTGCTTCCTTTGCCTTAGTCATGTCCCAGAGCTGCTGAGTGTTGGGGCTTGGCATTCACCAAGGCTGTATGCTGGGCTGATGTATGAAACACTGGAGGGCTCTTCATTAATTTTGTATGTTAATACCCCCAGGACAGCTATGTAATTTCAAGAGCGTTTCATTTCCCATGCAGAGCTCTGGCTTTTTTCCTACCTGAGGCATAATTTTATGAATGACTCGATGGTGCCTTGCCACCCAGCAGGAGCTACCACATTGCAAAGGATTGTAGCGGCAGCTGTTAGGGAAGAAATTTCCTCCTCCTTCTGGGAAGGAGAAGAAAGTTGTCCCATCCCATGAACACCAGTTACCCGCAGGCTGTGAGGAGGACACGGGAGCAGAGGCTGTGGATGCCCCACGATCCTCTAGGCCACGTTGCTGCTCCTGTGCCATGCAAGGAGGGGTGGGCATGTCCTCACCTGTGCAAAGGGGTTGTTAAATTGCGCTTTCCTCTTGAGTTCTTACACGTAGCTGGAGAGGGATTTCTCAGGGTTTGGGGAATTCTGCTCAGAGGAAGGCATTGATCACTGCAGAGCTCTTTGGTCTTATCCCTCTTCTCACCTGGAAAAGTGTCCCTGCCTCAAGGCGGGCACTGTGTCCAGAGCTGGCATCGCTCCACGATGTGTGCACCTGGTGGTGTTTTGGCTGGCACACCTCAGTGTACGCACAGCCTTGGCCTTGACCATCCCTTTCGGGTAGAGATGGTTTCAGCTCCAGATCTCATGGTGTGGCCGAGACAGCTCACGTGTCAGTGTGTCTGGGTGGGCTCCCGCATGCCGTTCTTCAGAGAGTACTGCAACTCACTTCTTACCTCAACTTCACTTCAGTGGGGCTTTTAATAAAAGCAGCTAGTTATTTCAGGAGGTTTGTAGAAGAAGGAACATCACATAGGCATTGTGGTGGTGTCTGGTTACCCACCTTTTCCTCTGCTGGATGCTGTGTGTGATAGTGCCTTTGGCTGTGACCAAAGAGAACCTGGAGAACCTTGTCTGGATTTCAGCGGGGACAGTGTTTGGCAGCTCCTGAAATGGGCTAAAAGGGCATAGTTGGGTCTACGAGATGCCCATTGGCTCCTGTTCATCAGATATGGCCTTTCCCTATGGTTCTTTGCAGGCACCATGAACCTCATGCTCCATCCTCCTGGGACATGCCTGCCTGTCCTTGCCATGCAGGGAGGAAAATTTGCTTTACATCTTCTCCCTTTGAGCTTAGATGTGTGAGGGAAGGTGATATGAGAGCTCTGGGATTGCACTGAAATGCTTGCAGGATTATCCAAAGACCAGAGCTCGTTCTTAGAGACCTGAATCATGTTGCTTCTACCCTCTAGGACAAGCTCAGTGGTTTTTCTGGCAATAGCAGACCAAGAGGTCATTTCTACCACTAAACTCTTCCGAGGCTGTTTTCAACAGCAGCCGGTGCTTGGAAAATGAACCTGGTAAACGTTAGAAGAAGATTGTGTAATTGCCTGGTTTTGTGGTTCGTTATAGTTTTGCATGGGTGGGCACTGTGGTATGAACCTACTTTCAGTTCCATTGATGTTCTCGCCTTGCAAAACTAAAGAAAAAAGCCTGAGTCCCCTTTGCAAAGATCCCGACGACCGCCCCGGAGCCTGCACGTTCTGCTATTATTTCACGCACCGCAGGAGGGAATCGGGGGAAATTCGCTTTCCTGCACCAAATCCAGGCTGTCGCTTAGAAACTGTCTCTGCATCATGTGCCACCACCACAGACCTTCACGGTCCGGGAGGGCCGGTTGGTAGAGATGGGAGGTGTGTGCGTGTGGCAGCACTGAGACTCAATGTTGCACTACGTAGTTATTAGCTGTGGTGATTCAGCTTGGGTCTTTGAGAATTAGGGTGAATTCACTGACCAGGAGGCCAGGAAGGGCAGTGATGCTCCTCAGGAACTGCATTGCAGGGTGAGAAGTGAATGGGACCTTGTGGTGGGTTGACATTGGCTGGCTGCCAGACGCCCACCCAGGCGCTCTCTCACTCCCCTTCCTCACAAGACAGGGGGAGAAGATAAGATGAAAAAGCTCAGATCAGGACAGGCAGATCACTCACCGGTTACCACCACAGGCAAAACAGACTCAACTTGGGGAAAAGGGATCTGCTAATCCTGAAGCCTCACCTTGAGGTACAACCCACTCTGAAATATTGTTGCTCTGAAGATTAGAGCTGGTGCAGTGATTTTTTACTATATCCACTGAATATATTTGCCTGTTTCCATCTCTGGATCTTCACTCTTCCCAGCAACAGAGGTGCCTCATTTCATCAGTGATGAAATTGAGACCAGTTGACTTATCTAAGGTATCATAAGCAACCAGACACAGGCAGCATGAGAAAGCCAGCGTCCTGCCTTCCAGATCTCTCCACATTTACGCCCAGGTGGCAAAGGCCAAGAAGATCTGTATCCTGGCTGGATCCTGGTTTGCATCACAGCATGTGGAGGCGGAGAGAACCAGCTGGGACATGCTCAGGGTTTGTTTTCCTTTCTCTCAAACCACTTAGCCCTGTTTCCAGTACGGTTCCCCCAATTTATTGTCACTGGGCTGACAATGCTCAGTACTTATGTGGGTAGATTTTCTTGTGGATCAGCAAAATGGTGGTAATTTCTTGACAGCTGCACGTTCTTCTTCCCCACCTGAATGCTGGGGGAAACAGGCCTTTTTTCTGTCCCCATGGTTAGTGCCATTTGGGGTTTTTTTCATGACAGGGTGTTTGGGGTTTTCTTTCACTGTATTTTGCAGCAAGTGGCCGTTTCAGCGTTCAAGCCTCTCTGATTGCTTCACGTCTGTGTAACAGTTCCCTCCAGGTGCGCAGGGGGGGTTTTAGGCCAAAGGTTTTCCATTTTAAAATAAATGTTGTTTTTCTGCTAAAATGGAATTATAGCTTCTGGGGTTTGGTGACTCATTGAAGCAAGAGAGGAGAAGTGTGTCCCCCCAGCCTGGACTTATGAGGAGCTGCTCTGGAAAGAAAAAGGTATACCCTGAGCAGTGTTTGGTGTCCCCAGGCCAGCTTTCATCAGCTGACATGGTGGGAATGTGCTGCCTGGGACTCTGGCTGAGCCTGGGCATCAGCAGGAGAGCTGAAATTCCATGGCTCTGCAATTGTCCCCTGAACCCCTAACCACAACCCACCCATGAGGCACGTAGCTCTGGGTCCAATTTATTAGGCATGAGGTATGTTTGGAGGAGCCTTTTCCAGATGAAGCTTGTTCCTCTGGCATGACTTGATCCTGGGGGACCTGCATATGGATAATCATCTTAATTCTAGGTTTTTAGCCCCATCCCCTCCTAAATCAGAGCACTTCAACAAGCCATGTTTTTCTGTAGCTCTACAGGAACTTTGTCCACATCTTACGGAAAACCTCTGGGAAGGATGAAGGTGGCTGACAGAGCGTGCTTCCCGGGGCGGGTTTCCAACCACCACCCCATCACAGCCTGAGCATGATGGGACAGGAGCCAGAGCAGAGCTCCTACATCACGAAGCAGCCATGCAAGAGGGGCCAGGGCCGGGTTTGGGGCTCCCAGCATGGAGCTGCTCTGTAGGAGCCGCCTGGGCGCATGCTTGGCCCCTGTGGTAAATGTGAGATGAGCTGAGGTCTCTCAGCCCTCTGTAGACAGGCTGCAGGCTGCAAGCTCCGAGAAGCGCCGCGCGTCTGCCGGTAAGAGTGACTTGTATCTAGAAACTGCAGCAGATTTTCTCCCAGCATCAGTGGGCCGCAGGGGCCAGGGCTGCAGCATCTTCTGCCATTGCGTTCCTGGAAGGACGGGAGGTACCGGGCTTGCGTGTCACGGCTCCAATTCACCTGGGCTGGAGCCACTTCTTGGAAATGCCTCTCCTCCAGGCTGCAAAGGGCAGAGGCGAATGCTGAAGCTGGCAAGTCCAATGCCATACCACCACCAGTCACTACGTGTGGCTGCATCTATCGACCTCATTACCCATTTTCAAACGTGCAGCACCCTTTGCAGAAAGGATGCTTAGCACAGACAGCTCAGCAGGGTGTTTGGAGACTTGCATCTCTCTGGGCAGAGACCAAAAAAAATTCAGAGCAGGTCTTCCTGGCGACAAGTGTGTCTGGCCGTGATGGAACTGGTGTGCCAGCGGGCAGGAGAGCTCAAGGTGCAACACAGCCTTTCACCGCTGGTACCTATGTTGAAAAGGAAATATCTCCCTTGGGAAAATAAAGCATTGGTGGAACAGCTCGTCTACACAGTGACCACAGTTTTAGCTTTTTTGCTGTTTAGAAAGAAACATCTTAAAGGTGGTCTGTTGTGGTTTAACCCAGCAGGGAGCTGAACACCACCCAGCCGCTCGCTCACTCCCTGCCCCCTGTGGGATGGGGAAGAGAATCGGAAAAAAAGGTAAAACCTGTGGGTTGAGATAAAGACAGTTTAATAAAAGAAAATAATAACAATAACAAAAATAATAATAAAAACAGTGATAGAATATACAGAATATACAAAATAAGTGATGCACAATACAGATGCTCACCACCTGCTGACCGATGCCCAGCCCATCCGGAGCAGCGATCCCTCTCCCACGGCTAACTCCCCCCAGGCATAATATGAGATGGTCTGGAATAGCCCTGTGGCCAGCTGGGCTCAGCTGTGCTCCCTCCCAGCTTCTTGTGCCCCTGGCAGAGCAGGGGATGCTGAAAAGTCCTTGACTGGTGTAAGCCCTGCTCAGCACCAACTAAACCATCCAGTGCGGTATCAACATTCTTCTAGTACTAAATCCAAAACACAGCACTATGCCAGCCACTATGAAGAAAATTAACTCTGTCCCAGTTGAAACCAGGACACCTTCATGTTGATGCTTCTGGTAGCACCATCCCGCTGCAACACTGCCATGGGAAGGCTCCATCCTCCATCTGGTGCATCCCCAGAGCACTGCAGGGAGAGGCAGTCCCTGGTCTCCAAGATGCAAGCTTGACATATGTCATCATGCTGCCACCATTTTCCTCTGCAGAAGCCCCCTGAGCTACTGGGACCACTGGTGTGGAGGCAGAAGTTTGGGGTCAAGGCCGTGGAGGCCCACCAGCCACCTCTGGCTCTTGAGGTCCTGCATGCACAGTGCACGCCAGGACTCCACTGTGGAGGAAAGCAAAAGAGAAAATTACTTCAGGGTGTGTTTAAGCACTCCCACTTATCACACACAGCTGCCTCTGCGCTGCTTAGACATGGTACTTAGAACTTGGTAAGGTGCAAGCTGGGGCTGGGGCACCAGTGGTATCCTTGTCCTTATGGCCAAGGTCTCCCCAATCTCTGCAGCCAAAGCTCCTTTGCTTTGCAGAGCTGGAAAGAGGGAGCAGCCCCAGTGGCCAGGATTTAGTCCAGGAGGTACCCTCCCATGCTGGCAGGATGGTTTCCATAGTACCAGGGATGTCTTTCTCCTATTTCCACTTCTGCATGTGTTGTTTCCTTTTAATTTTGTTAGCAAGGCGATGCTGAGCTGACCTCACTGCTCAGGTTTCTGTGCACAGGCGGTAGTTCCTACAAAAGGGGTGCTGTCCACCCCTGTCTGGGGGTTGTCCATGCCACTGCAGCGGTCGGTGAAACCAGCCAAGTGGGGTCCGAGCTCAGCCCAGACCCAGGCTCTCCACCGCCTCTGGTCACGGGATCGGGGCTGCCAGGCTGGCTTGGGGCTGTCCCTGCTCTTCCCCACTGTGGCTGCCAGTGCTTCGGCTGAGCACACACTGAGCCAGATGTGGGCTCTGCACCGGCCTTGATCCCACAGACCGTGAGGAAAGTGGAGGTGGCCAGAGCTCGAGGAGACACATGCCAGCTGCGGGGGGCTGCTTGCTTGGCCATGCAAAGGAAAACCTGCGGCTGAGGTCTGCTCAGACAGAGAAATTCCTGAAACATCAGTGCTTTATGGAAGTTGGACTTGCTCTCTTCTTTAAGCAGGTCTGGTCCCTGGCCTGAGTGCTAAGAACGCTTTTATGTCAGCAGCAGCTTCTGCAGCTTCAGTTTGCTCTTCTCCCCACACAGCCCTTTGCTCTGCAGCCTGAGGATTATCCTGAGCCGTGCCCACATCCCCAAGGCGTGGGGCGGGTGAGCCTGCACATATGCTTGGCTGCAGGACTCCTCCGGCATTGCCTGCGGCATCACGTCCCAGCACGGAGACCCTTCAGCCCTTCGTTTTTAGCACCAACTTCCCAGGTGGCTCTGTGTGGCAGGGATGAAGGGATGGATGGGGCAGGGAGGGGAGCCAGAGAAGTCAGTAGATGGCAGAGTTGTTTTAGCATCTGCTCTCTTCCATCCCTCTTGCAGGTTCACAGGGATTTTACGATGGATTTGTTGTCCAGATGACGCCCCAAAGCTCAGGCCATTGCAGCCTGGCCTAGGAGCAAGCTGGGGCTGGGGCTGCTGCAAACCAGCTGGTCGGGGCAAGCATCCACACCACCATGCTGTCGCAGCGCCGGGGCTGGCACCGTGCAGGGAGAGGGCTCCTCGCAACGCCCACGTGCCTGGCTCAGAGCAACACAGCTTACGGCGCCCAGAAGAAAGGGCTGTGGGTTACCGTTGCAGTATCTATCGCATGCCATTGAAGGCGAAGCTGCTCTGCCTTTGCATCGCTTTGCAAGAGATTCAAGACTGGGTTTGCTGCCTCCAGCCGTGCGTGCATTGCCTCGGTTGGGCTCTCGGATCGAGCGTTACTAGAGAGCAGGGAGGCATGTGGATTCCACCCCAGCACAGATCCCTCCTGCCCCCAGGCGCTGCCTTCTCTGTGGGGATGGTTAGTCCCAGGCAGGGGCTGAGGATTTTGTCCCCAAAGCCCTCAGGTCGGAGCAGCGCTCCTTTCCTGCCCCTTACCCTTCCGGCTGCTCACCCTTGCTGGCCGATCTCCTGCCATCACCAGGAGCATCACGCTCCCTTGTTTACCTTGGGGCTGTGCAGGACCCCTGGGGGATCCCAGTGATCCTGAGGAATGAGCATGGACTCCCCGGGGATTCAAGAGTCAACGAAGGGAGGGGGAGAAATGACAGTAGAGGCTGCAAGGGGATGCAGTGAAGACCCATGGAGGTGATTCTCATAGTGGTGAAGACGATGAGAGCCTGATGGAGGTTGATGTGTGTAAGGTTTTGAAAAAGATGAGTAATTTGCATTAATATTTCCTTGGCAAGGGGATTGTGGCTTAATGCAGAAGAGAAAGGCAGCAGATTAAATTAGTGGCTGCCAAATCAACCCTGGGAGATTGCCCATCTCTTGATAGTTTCCAATCAGGATCCGGATGATTTGCTGCAAGATGTGTCGGTGCCACACAGCCCCGATGGGATAACCAGGCATGGCCAGCCCAGGGCTCAGCCAGCACGAGGGCTCACAGCAAACCTCCGGCTACAGAGGGGAAAGGCTGTGCAGGGCAGCAGCTGATCCGGCTTGCATCACAGAATCACAGAATTGCAAGGGTTGGAAGGGACCTCGGGAGATCACCCAGTCCAACCCTCCTGCTAAAGCAGGGTCACCCAGAGCAGGTTGCACAGGACATTGTCAAGGCGGGCTTTGAATATCTCCAGAGAAGGAGACTCTACAACCCCCCTGGGCACCCACCTCCCATGACAGAATCCACCCAAAATTCTTGGGGTCCCATCCATCCCAGCGCTGCATGTGGCATCACCTCCTGAACTTTGGCCAAGAACTGTGAAACCCTCCTTAGGGCACAGTGTAAACCCTGACCTACGGGCACGTCCCACCCACATGGCCGGGGACCCTTGCGGGGCAGTGGGAGCCGAGGGTTGGGTGGCTCTGCCATGGCAAAGCTGGGTTTGTCCCTGCAGAGCCCAGAAATTGTTGGAGCCAGATGCAGCAGCGGCTGCAGAGGGCTCAGCCCCTCAGGGCGGGGAGGAATGCCAGCATCCCCCCTCTCCTCCCGAGGCTTTTGATTTGTTTGCAAGTCCCACACGGATGCAGAAGAAGCGGTCCTGCTGTCTTTCGGTCCTGTCCCGATGGGGTAGGCGGGGGAGGAAGGGGCGATGCAAAGGTGATGCCGGGACCCTCCCCACCCACCCCATCGTGCCATGCTGTGGGAGGCAGCCGCTGGTGTTGGCAGCCCTGCAGCCTCCCGCGGGTTTTGCTTTTCCCCACTCCTACCCTCTCCTTTCACAACATGAAAGGGCAGAGCCTTGCCGGGGCGTTTCACTGAGGCTTTGATGGTCGCAGGCCCCCGCACCCCATGCTGCAGAGAGCTGCTTTCGGCACTCGGCCGAGTGGGGGGGGATGCATGGGAT
This sequence comes from Egretta garzetta, assembly GCF_000687185.1. Lineage (NCBI taxonomy): Eukaryota > Metazoa > Chordata > Aves > Pelecaniformes > Ardeidae > Egretta > Egretta garzetta. The sequence continues at coordinate 1,215,972 of NW_009258414.1, forward strand.
GCTCCCGCTCCCTTCCGCTGTGACTCAGGCAACAGGGGCTTGTTTGGCAGGGCCGGGGGCAGGGGGCTCCCCGCACCAGGCTCTATTTTTAGGAAGCCAGGAGAAGTAGGTGCAGCCGTCACAGCAAGAAGTTTCTAGTGCTATTTGTGGTTTCACAGCTTCATTAAGGCTCAGCATCAGCAGTTTAGAGGCTCACCGTGGCTCAGCACAGCAAGGCTGGCGTAGCTGCCCAGATGTGCAGTCCAGATGTGCCGCAAGAGCCACATGCCCCTCCATCCTCTGCGGGATGGCTGGGGCTTGTTTCTCTGCCTTTCCCTGCTCTCCACCCACCTCAGTCCCTTTGGGAAAGGCAGGCTTGGGTGCATCCATGGGTGGTACAGGGGGCAGGGAGGTGAGGAGGGATGGAGGGAAGGGGGCAACGGCGCTTGGAGCAGGGCGGCTCAGAGGGACAGCAGCACCCCAGTGCCACCCCTTGCAGCTCTTTCCCATTGCTCTCTGCTGCGCTGGGGGTGGCAGAGCAAGGGCAGGCATCCCCTCACACCTCTGGGCAAAATGCAGTGGAGGTGGCACTCTGCACCCTGCTCTCATCTCCCTGCTGGGCAGCGGGAGCCTGGGACAGCTCGGGTTCAAGTCTGCTGGAGCTTGGAACTTTTGCTGACCTCCGCGTGGGTGTCTCCATGGCTGAGGGCCATGAGTGATGGGGCTGCAGCCTGCCCTTACCACCATAGTGGCTACGACCACCATCTTCTGCTCTTTTCTTCCACAGAGAGGCGTGACCATCGCAAGTATTGACACCTTCGTCTGTCCCTGCAGCTGCTTCTCGCTGCTCTGGACTGCAAGAGCTTTCTCTCATTCATACCAAGGTAAAAAAATAAACAGAAACTGCAACACAACCTTTCCTTCTCCAGATGCTGGTGATGTTTTCTGTGGTGTTCTGGCTGTGTCTGTTCCTTCTTCCTCTCCGGTGACGGGGTTGTCCTGGAGGCACGAGAGCTCAAAGGGTGCAGGAGAGGGAAAAATCTAAAGAAGTGACAAAGCAAATGGTGGAAAAGCTCAAATTTCCCTTCTGCCATCGCCCTGTGCTGAAGGGGCTAATTTAGGTTTCTCTCATAGGTTCCCTTCTTGCATCCCTCCCACGGCATCGCAGGCAAACTCCTTTTGTGACTCAGAATAAAATCTTCTTTTTGAATGTATTGTCCTTAGTACTGCACAGCACCCAGCTTTTGTTAATTGTCAAGAGCATGTGGGGTGAGCAGCACATTTTAAAGAGCAAGTCATGAAACCGCAGTGGGCACCAGAGAAGAAAAAAAAAAATCACTCTCTTCTCATCAGCTTTCACCTTGCTGCCTTCAGAAATGCTCCCAGCCTTTAACAGATCACCGGGGCTGGCAACCGGATATTTTCTCGGTAAACAAAACTCTGAGCGCTGAGTACAAGTGGAGACAATTTGCTGATCAGCGGAAATACCGCAACTAGGTCAATAGGAATGCAAGCGATGGATCACATTTTCCCATCGTCTCACCCGCGGGTTATCTGGCTGGAGGAACCATGCCAGTTGGGGTTTGCAAGCAGATGGTTATGGTTATGTTCAGAGGGTTTGGGGGGTTGAAAGAAAACCCTGTTGGTTTCTTGGTGGTTGGCTCATCACCGGGTGAAGGTGTGACTTCACCTTCCCTGGGATTATCCCATGCAGGCAGACTCTTCCCTTAGATGTTGGGTCCCCTCTCCGTTGCCTGTCGTCCCTCTGGGCTGTCTTTCCCCAAGGCTGTGTCCCCTCTCTGCTACACTCCCCCATGTTCCTACAGCAGCCAAGCAGCCAAGGATGTACAGCCATGATGCTACCTGGCCTTGGCATGGGATAACATGGATTTTGAGGATTTTGAGTGTTTCTCCCCATCCCTACCATCCACATGAAGCAGTGAGGCAGTAACAGAGCACGTCCTCAGGGGCCACTGACGCAGCACAGCTTGTGGCAGTTCTGTCCTCCCAGGCTGCCTGGCTCTGAACAGTAGTGGTGCCAGGATGGTCCAACGGGGCTCTACCTTCCCCAGACCCTGGTTGGTACCTCCTGGTAGAACTGGTACTACCAGCATTGATCCCTGGCTTGAGCTGGAGCAGCCACAGGACCTGGTCGTGTGGGGTTGAGGAGAAGGCTCCTGGGGGGTTTGCTCTCCACCAGTTGGGGCAGCCAGGGGCTGGATTGCCGACATGGAGCAATGGTTTCCTGAAGAGGAGCTGCCAGCTTGCCCTCCCCGCTGACGAACCTCTGCCAGGATCCCCACTGTCATATTTTCCACCGGGTTTCTCCCGTCAGGGTGCTTGTGACTAGCGACTCTCAGTTTCCTGGTTTGCAGCACAAGCCAGCCAACCCTCCGATGATGTTTTGTTGCTGGGTACCCAAAACTGGAGCCTTTCCTCATCCTCCTCACCAAACCTGGCAGCCCCTCCGAGGCTGCCTCCAGCTCCGGCCTCCCCAGCAAGGTGCATGCAATGGGGCCGGTGATGCGCTTGGGGTTTTCCGGCATTACCTACAGGTTCTTCTCATTTCAGTGAAATGGTGACAAGTGGCTATCCAGAAATGGCTTTGAAAAAGTTTCGTCTGCCGGGGACAGCCAGGGCTCGGGAATAGTTGTGCAAAACCTCACTTGCTGCTCTCTGCAACGCTCATTGCTGTGGTTTCACACATTATCGGCTGCCTCTCAGTCCCGACACTCAGGATTCGGGGAAAGTATTCAGTGACGACTTCTCATGTTGTTTTGTTTCTCATGTAGAGACTTGCCCCAAAGGTGAGTGTTAAATTCAGAGGAAACTCTGAAGAGCCCTGGAAAATGCCAGCGAGCGCCATGGGGCTGAGGCATGGGACGAGGACTTTGGGGAGCAGGCACAGCTCCCCGCCGTGGCCTCGTGGCCTCAGCTCTGTGGGGTGTCCTTGGTGATGTCCACCACCACATGGCTTCTTGCCTGTGGCAAGCTTGCTGTGGCAGGGACAGTGTATAGGAGCTCAGCGTTAGACCAGACCGCTATGAGGAAGCCAGGGCTGGTCTTTCCTAAGATAATGCCAATTTTAAGATGAAAAGGAATAAAACCAATGCCTTGGCAGTCCTCCCAGGCTGTGTGTGGGCTTGGTCCTATGCACAGCAAGGCTGCAAGCCCGAGGGGCCGGGTTCAAAACCCTGCTGATGCCAAGGGGACCTCCGCTTGTCACCCAAGTCGGTGTGTCCCCAGCACTGTTTGAGTCACCCCACTCCTGCCAGGAGGATGGTCCTGTGGGAGCTGGGAAGCCCCAGCAAGCTGGAGAGCAAGGCAGCCCTTGGGTGGCAAGGGTGTGTGGGCAGCCCTCGGGGCACCCAGGGGCAGGACCCCAGGGGCCCCTTGCTCCTCTAGAAGGCAAAAGTGACACTGGGGGGCCGGCCCCAGAGCTGGCAACCCCATCCCAAAGCTCCTCTTGTCGCAGAGGGAACAGTCCTGGCATGGTGAGGGGTTGCACAGCTCCAAAGCACCAGCCAGGGTCTCAGCCCTGGGCTGCCCTCTGCTCAGCCACTGAATTGCTGCCCACGAAGACCCTGGTGCCATCCCACACTTGTGATTTGGATGCTATATTTAGGAACATAGTGACCTGCCAAGGTCAAACACTGACTTGGTTGCAGAGATGTTTGTGCTTTGTTACCAGCTTTTGCATTTGCAGCTCACAGCGTTCTAACCACACAGGACAGGATGCAAGAGAGTGGGTAGATAGCAAAAGCGAATGCTGGACTCCATCCTGCCACGCGCTGAGCAGCCCCGACAAGGCACTGTGTAGCCTCCTCTCCTGGGGCTGCTGGAGAGCAGCGCCCTGCTCAGTGCCCCGCTGCTTCTAGCAGGATCCGACCCTTTACTGGCTGCATGCACATCTGATAAGAGCATTGCCTGTAGAATGCTACTTTCAAAACAACTTTATATAATGGCTTGATGACTGCCTTCAAACCAGCTCCTCAGCCTTCCTCACAGTACAGCCTCTCAGCCCTCCTCCCCTGCACGCCAACAGAAACCCAGATTTATCCTCTTTACATGGGGAAAAGGAGGTCTGTCCCTTGCTGTAAGCAGTAAGGACCCTGTTGCATTCACCTTAAGTTATTGTATCGGTGGTGCACGGCTGCCCAAATCTTGGATGCCTGAAGAGCTCTGAGTTGGGGCTGGGAAGGCTGGACCCCAGCAGAACCTGAGGCGTGGGGACATGGAAGGGACATGGGCTGCCCAAAGAGGGCTGGGAAGGCTCAGGGGCTGGACCCCAGCAGAACCTGAGGTGTGGGGACATGGAAGGGACATGGGCTGCCCAAAGTTGCATGGAGGTGATGCTGGGAGGTCAGCAGCTGGCAGGAGCGCTCAGCATCCCCAACAGCCTTTTTCATGCTCAAATATACAGATATTGGTAACATGGCTAAGTGGCGACAGGGTCTGCACATGCTTGTTCCCTTGGGTGCAGGGTCAGTACCTCACTGGGGTACCAACAAAGCTGCTTAAAACTTGTATCCCCAAACTGATGGCCAAGCACTAAGACCCAAAATCCTGCTGTCTGTTGAGGAGCATGAAAGTGGTGCCCACTCTGGGGGCCCAGCACCCATAGAGATGTTTGTAAGGATGACTCAGCCTACCCAGGCAGAGACTTCACCCATGGGGAGCACGAGGGAAGGTCAGAAACCAGCACAATCCACCTGCCTCAGCCAAGTGTCTTAACTGCAAAATCATCCTTCTCATGAAGGAAACAAAGGGCAAAAAGCCTTTCTTCTCCTTTTGAGAAACAACCAACTTTCTGAGTGCTTCCTAGCCCCTGGAAGCCCACACTGCGGTTCAAGCAGCTCTGCCCATGGATTCATGGTCTTCATTTCTTTGAAGATGACTTGCTGTGAAACTTTCATCCACAGCAGGAAAAAACCACTGGGGCATAGTCTTGAGTGTTTCGAGGGTAAATATGAATATATGGAATAAGAAGCTCTTTCTGCTTCTGGTAGAACGGTAGGAAAAAACATGGAAGTGCACCACAGAAGAAAGTCTAAGCAACGTTTTTTTTGTTGTGGGAGACAGTAGTGAACAAACCTACCCACTACGAAGAGTTTTTTCCAGGAAGTGTAGGTTGCTGCAACCTGTATCCCTTGAGCAGCGGGTGCTCACACAACAGTTCTCATGCTACTTGCAAGCAGGGCATTTGAAGGAGCCCCAGCAACGTGCACGGAGGATGAACGAACCCTACAGCCCTGCAACGCCCCGACCCATCAGCAGCACCTCACCTGGCACCATGAAAATGTTCATGGGCTTCCTCGCTGTATTTATTGTAGCACAGACTATTGGGACCGTACTCTTCTGTTTGTATCTTCACATGAAGATGGATAAGGTAAGTGTAGAAATAAGGTTGTCTCTGCTGGATCGCTAACACAATTTGCCTTCAGCCGTGGTGAGATGGGCTCACCAAAAGCATGAACATGCTCGAAGATGATGCTGTCACTGGATGGATGCGGGAGTGGCATTTATTGCACCCATGTTCTCATTTCTGCTTTAATTTGCAACTAAGATGTACGCTGAGGAAGAGATCTGTTCCCTTCATTAACAAAACGAGAATGGATCAATCAAGAAGAGCAATTAATAGCAAAGCTGGCAGCTGATGGCCAGTTCAGGGAGAGGAGAGTGTGGCTTCAACACACAAGTGGCTATTTTAGGCTCATGGGGGGTTTTCTGGTGCCATAGCACTTGGTAGCACTGTGACACTAATCGTGAGGATGGGGGGGGCCAGAAATGAATATTTTTAGTATTCACATGTATGAATTTTACCAACAGCTCACTTCAGATGCTGTCTTTCTATTTAGGGAAGAAAAGTGTGGATCTTAGTACTCTGTCTTTTTTTGAAGAGTCACAGTATCAGTGATCCTGTCCCATACTTGGGACAGTATTTACCAAAAAATTAAGAACTGAAAAGCTGTTTTTGAGGTTGCCATCACCGCAGCTGCACTGCGTGATGCTTAAAATCACCAGCCTAAAGCCACTTTCTTGCAAAGCAGAGAAGGCTACCAACTAAAGAAATGAAAGATGTCTAAACCCCAGAATGAGTTCTTACAATGATAAGATCGTCACTACTGATTTTTAAACATGGTGTCCCAATTTAAACTGAAATTTAGATGGGTAACTTCTGATCTTCAAGGGTGGAGAGCAATCCTGAGCTAGAGGGGCTTAAAAGTCAGGGGGATGGAAGGGGACTTTGCTGCACGGAGGTTGCAGCCTGGGGTGAAGGGGTGAGTAGAGGGTCCCTGGCAGAGTGAAACGTGACTGCACAGGGCTGTGGCAGAGGATCAGAGGGAGCTGAAATGCAGCCACGGGTGGCAGGAGGATTTCAGCTGCCTTCAGAGCTCACGGCAGGGCTTCAAACCCGACCCTCCGCATCCCGGCGCTGCCTGCTCTGCGTGCTCCCCCAGGTTGCGTGTCCTCATGTCCATCTGTGCTCCTCTTTACTGTTTAGCCAAATGTTAGGTTTTTACAAAAAACAGGTGTAATTTTAAAAAATCAGTATTTTTATAGATATATTTATTCTTTTTTTGGTTTTCTGATTTTTTTTAATCTGATTTTTTTAATCTGAAGCAGAATCTCACGGCAGAATTCGGCCCCAGCCCACAAGTTGGTTTTGGTCTCTTGGCAGCTCTTTTAGTCAGTAAACCAGCTGGAAAAATGAAAAGCCACCCTGCATGGGCAGGGCAGCACGGGGCTGAGCGAGCATCCCGGCTGCCTGCCGGGGCACCGGGGCAGTGGCAGCGAGCCCCAAAACCCGAGCCACTCGCTGAGACTTCTGTGCTGCTGTCTGTAAATGTGGGTGGGTGGGTAATTGCCACCTGCCTTTTGGAAAAGGCAGAGTGGGAAATTTAAATTCATTATCAAGGTGATAGAAAATAGGAAGGGATCCTGTGCAATCCTCCTCTCATCCAGCGTTGGCAACCAGGATCAGCCCCGTGGGTGCAATTCCTGGTGGATGCGGGTGCAGGTGCTGTGCTGGGCGGCTGGTGGGAGCAGTTGGTATCCGCAGCGCGTCTGCCCGGCTTATCCCGATGCTGGAAAACCAACCCCGAGCTTTCCAGGCTGAGATTTATCGCTAGCAGGAATACAGTGTGGCTCCGCTGCTGGCCCTTGCAGCTTTCTCGGTAGCATCCCATTCACCCTCTCGTCTCTCTCCTGCTGGCAGATGGAAGAGGTGTTGAGCTTAAATGAAGATTACATCTTCCTGAGGAAAGTACAGAAATGTCAGACGGCAGAAGGTCAGAAGTCGACATTATTGGACTGTGAAAAGATTTTAAAGGGCTTCCAGGATCTCCAGTGCAAGGTACGCACTGTTAGGCAGATAAAGACCCCGCTGAACGTGAAGGGGGGGGGCTCCCAGGCACACACACAGCTTCACAGGTACGCGCTGTTAGGCGGATAAAGACCCCGCTGAACGTGAAGGGGGGGGCTCCCAGGCACACACACAGCTTCACCCCAGCTTTTTTTTTTAAACCGTGGGTACCCTTTACCTTGGGGCTGCATAGCACATACCCTTTTTTACACTATATTATTTTTACACTGTATTTTTACACTATACTGATATCACTGAAAAACCTCACCCGTTTTCTTTTTTCTCAAAACGGTCTCAGTCAGATGTCTGGCTGTGGCGTGCCGAGGGGTGCTTGGGGCTTGCGGTGGGTGGGATGGAGCTGTAGCCACCCTGGCTCTGCACTCTGATCCCATTGATTTTTCTGCTGTCTGGCAGCTTGCTCCGATCGTATGCCGAGTAGCTCTGAGGATGCCACTGGGAGCACTTTTATGCCCACTTTGCCCAGGCGTTGATGACGGTGCAAGGCTCGGGGCCAGGCAACATGGCTCCCAGCAGCCGGTGAGGAAGAGGAGGATGCTGTGCAAATGCCACCCCATGGGCTCAGGGATGGCACCTCCAGCCGGTGTAGGGGCTCCTCGCATTTGGGTGCAAAAGAGCCACCCTGCATGGTGACATCCTCCCAGCGTGGCTGAGGGCTGCCCTGCCAGGGATGAGGTGCTCGCAGCCTGCTCAGCCCTCAAATTCGCTGTTTAGGAGGGGCTGTGCCGGTCAGAGCAGGCAGGAGAGGAACATTTCTTCTTGATTGTCAGTCCCCGATGGCATCAAATGCCTCAGCTAAACCTTTGGGTTTGCATCAGTGCCCAACTGACAACAGAAAATTGTGTCTGAGATGGGTCCAGCTTAGCAGTCCTGAAAACCCCCTCTCGCAGGGGCAGGGACGTGCCCGGTTTGTTGGGCAGCATCTACAGCATGGCTCTCCGACGTGGTTTTAAAAGAAAAGGTGATGGGGTTTTGTTTGTTTCTTTTTTTTTTTTTTTTAAAATGAACTTTCCCCATGTCATTACAGCAAGGATCAGCTGAACTTTCTCACACAGCATCCACATATATAAGTCCTCAAGCCTCTGCTAAAGGTCTTTTTCAGCAAAATCTGTCTCCCTGGTCAGGAAGAACCTGAAAACATGCAGTTCCTTACATGGATTCAAGAACTTGCTTACATAGTTTGAACCACCCAGGCAGGGCTGGGCACATTGCAACTCATTTCACCAGCAGAGATTCAGAGCGTGTCTCTTCCAAAACACTTTGAAACCAGATTCTGACCACCACTACGGAGAGGAAGCCCAGCATGTCATTGGACTTGATGTGATTACACGTCTTAGTTCTGCTGGGCAACTGTGAGCTGATCTTGAGTTGACATTTGTGACCGAACTGGTGAAAATAAACCCTTTGGAGGTATCTGGTGTCCTGCAGACGTTCCACTTATGTCTTTGAACAGACTAAACAGATTCACTCAGGGTTGCTTCCCCAATGCCTCTCTGTACACTTGATCCTTCCCTGCCTGATGATAAACATATGTCCTTCTCAAACATGGGTGGGCTGCACTACTCCTGCTGGTGGCAAGGAAAGAACAGTAAATGAACTTTCCCCATCATATCATTGTAATTGCATAAAGCCTGAAATCATAAACCCTACAACTCCCCTGCAGCAAACAGCCGGTCAGCCCGCGGCCATAGGTGATGCTGGGGAAGGTGCGAGAGGGTGTCTGCAGTTTTGGGTACCCTCCTCCCCCAACAGCTGGCAGAGCTTTTGGGGCCAAACAACACCAAATTGCACGATGGTCAGAGCATCCTTTTACACAGAGGCTTTCGAAATAGTTGATTTGTACATCTTAAAAAAAAACCCCAACATATATTTTTACTATTGTTTCAGGACAAGGGAGCCAGTAAAGAGCAGCCCAAGTTTGAAATGCAGAGAGGTGAGTTGCCTGGTGTCACCAGCGTACCCATCGCTTGCTGGGGCAGGAGGAGTAGTTTGGCTGGGGAAGGGGTTTCCTTCACCCTGCAACAGCTCGCCGGTGCCCCAGGGCACAGCACAGAGGCAGGGGATGGGGTCGGAGTTTGGGAGATCCCCATGGGAGTAAGACTGTGCATGGCATGGGGCTGGCAGAGGGGGGCACCAGGCATGGCTGGCTCACCAGGGCAGGTGGCTCTGTGTGCCATGTTGCCTGAAGTCGATGAAAATTAATCCAAAATTAAATCCGTGACCTTTTTGCATTGCAGGCCATGAGCACCATGAGCATCCCCATTTGATGCACAAGAACGAGACGTCCGTGACAGGTAAGGAAGGGGTGGGCACATTCAGGTCCTGTTCCCCCAGTGGGCAAGGTGGCGCGGTCTCCTCCACGGGCTTTATCCCTCAGGGGCTCCATCTTGAAGACAACTGAGTGTCGTTGCTGAGCAGAGACCAGATCCTGCCTAACTCAAAGCTGGGGTCTTTGGAGACTGTGCCTCTGGACTGGATTTGGCCCATAGGGAAATCCCAAGGGTGGGAGGTACTGCGGTCCCTGCAGAGGAGCTGTGCTGCCCAGGGGGGACAGCGGGTCCCAGGGTATCAATAACACTGGCCTTTCCGAATTGCAGCAGAGAAGAGGCAGCCGATCGCAGCCCACCTGGCAGGTCAGAGCAACAGGACAGTGTCAGGTAAGACAGACCTGCTTGATGCTGCCTTGGCCAGGGAGCCAGCAGGGCACGGCAGCGTGCATTCCCTGGCTGGACCCTGCAACCCTGCTCCGTGGCTGGGTAGGGCCAGGGACGGGGACAATACAAGTCCAGCAAGAGAGCGTGTCCCCAGAGCACAGCGAACCTCCCAGTGGTCACGTCACCACGTGCGCCTGTGCCACGTGGGGCTCATGCATCCCATGCTGGCTGTCCTCAGCAGCCTTATATATGCCTTCCTAGAAGTGCATCGCAATGGCTTAATCTTTACGGTGTTTTTTATGAGAGGAAAACTATTCCTCTTTGTATTTAAAGAAACCAACTTCTCACTCTCTTTTGGACTCAAAACACAGTGCTTTTGCTCTCCTGGACATGCCTGGCCAGGGTGGCTATGGCAGGAGGGCTCTGCTGGCATATTGTGTCTGCTGATCTAGTCATCTTCTCACCTGTAGTGGTCCTGGTAGCACTGTGGGCTGGCTGGTGACTTCACAGTCACAACATAGAGAGCTCCAGACTGATTTCGGCAAGCTGCCATGGCCACATTATGTTTGAGAAACACACGTGAGTCCGTCTGCATTTGTGCATCCCTCTGCACAGACCGTGGTTGCTCTTGCAGCTCCGACCCCCAGCGTAGCCTTAGCTAAGGGACATCCTGCAAGAGCAAGGATTACTGAAGCGAGTAAGGGCTTGCAAGGGCAGTCCCTCAATCTGGCAAGGATTTCGCAATCTGAACACGTTTGATTTAATTCTGGAGTAACTGCCGGTAATAGGCAACTGCTCTTTCCATCTCTGACGCAGCATTTCACCCAGAGCTTAGTCTACCTGTGGAAAGCTTAGTGTTAGATAAGATCAAAGAAGTGAGAAGCTCGCTGCATTTTAAAAGTCCCTGCTTAAGCATTTGTTGAGCCCATAAAGCAGGCTGAAATTGCCCAGAGAGCAACAGTTGCCTGGAGCTCGGCTCTGCACCTCACCAGTTGGGCACAGAGAAAACATCCCCATAGGATGCGCAGGCATGGACCACGGGCTGCATGGCTCCCCCAGGACCACCCATGCTGTCCCACTGCGGGGACTGGGACTCTGGAGCTAGGTCACTCACCCCTGATGCTCTCGCAAGCGTGTCTGTAGGTTGGGGAAGGCGGAGGTCCAGAATCCCTCTGGGAGGCCATAGCTGAGCTCAGCTCCTATGGCCATGGTTTCCTGGTCTCTGTATTAACTTATCTGCACCGACTGCAGCAGAAGTGCGTGTTCATGAGCCACCCCGATGATGCCAATAGTGCCCCAACAGCCATGCTCCAACAGCCATGCCAGCACCAGGTCTGCAGGGGCAGTGGTCCTGGTGCTGCAAGGCAGCACTTGCCATGCAAAACCCTTCCAGGTTTGCACCCTGCCAGGGACCAAGACTCTGGGACAATTATTTTTGCACTTCCTTGGTGAAGTCTGACCTTCTGTGGAGGCCAAATGGAGGAGGGACTTTGGAGGAAAGGCAGCACCCAGTTTGGAAAAACTATGAGCCCTGGGATGGGCGTCTCTGAAGACAGGAGCTGCAGTGTGTTTTGGCAGTGCTCTGAGGGCTCGGAGGCTGTGCCACTGAAAGCCGTGGAGATAGCAACCCTACAGGGATGGACATGGGCACGTTTGGCCCGTGGTGGCAACTGTGTGCAAACTGTGTGCAGTCCTCTACCCTAAGCATTTCCACTTGGTTGGATGAAGGAAGCAAAATGCTCCTCCGCTCACATAATTGATTCAAGGGCGTCAAGGCCGGTGACCAGAAACATGGGTTAAACGTGTTCTGGCCTCGGGGAAGGGGACCCTGCGCCCCTGGTTGGGGATGGTGTCCTGGGGTGGGCAGGACCCATCCCCACACCCCCCAGCAGACAGAGGCTGTGATGCCAAATGTCTGTGGGGTCTCCTCCCTAAAACAGCCTCCCAAACTGGATGTCTCCTTCTCCCAGCTCATGTGCCATCCTTTCCCCCCACAGTGCTAGAGTGGAAGAAGACGATGTATGGCCCCATGAGCAACTTGATATCCTACCAGGAGGGGAAACTGAAGGTGAAGGAAGCAGGGCTCTACTACATCTACGCCCAAGTCAGCTTCTGCACCAAGGCAGCAAATTCGGCACCCTTCACCCTCTATATTTATTTGTATCTCCCCATGGAAGAGGACCGGCTCTTGCTGAAGGGACTAGACACGCACAGCACCTCCACATCTCTCTGTGACCTCCAGTCCGTCAGGGTGGGAGGTGTCTTCAAACTCCGGGAAGACGACATGGTCTTTGTCAACGTGACAGACTCAAGACGAGTGAACTACAACCACGGCAGCACCTACTTTGGCATCTTCAAGCTGTAGTGAGGAGGGGGCCGCCCCCGAGCTGGGGGTCCAGCCCGACTTTGTTGAACAAAGTGGCTTTCCCTGTTTCCCCTATTTATGTTCCTCTGCCTCTTTGGTTTTCTCATTTCTTAATTTGTATATTTTGTTATTTATTAATGAGGGCCACGGGGCCCTGAGAACACGAATGGAACAAAGTTTGAAGCTGTTGTTGTTTGCACTTTTCTTTTTTCTTTTGCTGCCAACAGTTTGGTACGTGTTGGTGTTATATGTCTGGGTCCACCATGCCCCATGTGCCTGGCAGGGTGGATGTCCCCGTTATGTCACAAGAGCTTTATTTAGCAAACCCTACCATCAACATTTCTTTCCTAACCATGTAGGATGGCTCAGGGCGCTCCAGCCAAGCTAGGCTCATACGTATCTCCCGTACCAATCTGCTTACAAAACATCAACGGAAAAACATTAAAAGGCTTAGGAACGTCTCCTCTAAAGGAATCAATCAGCCAAACTGTCCTTCCGTGCTAGCTGTTGGTGATGCATCGTTGCCACCCTAACTGTCTGCTTTATCTCGAGAACCCCCTTTTTTCCACCCATGCCTATCTGCCAAACTCAACCAGCTTTCTTGCTTAGGATGACACTACTTGGCCAGGTTCACCCTTGGTGACAATTGTCCTGCATCAGAGGGGCAATTGGTGGCTGAGGGAGGACTGCTGCCAGAGTGCAGAGTGCAGTGCTCTGCTCTCAGTGACCCGAATCTGCTCACCAGACTGTCCTCCTCTCACCTCTGCAGGTAGAGGACCCTCTGCCTGTGCAGATCATTTCACTCCCCAGTGGAAGAGGCATTGGCTGTCACCATCATATTTGGACCTGCTTCCCCTCCTGAGACCCTTCTGGCCCTAGGAGGAGAAAGCATGGGTGGTGACAGGACCAACTGCTGGTTCTCAAGCCCTCCAAGGTGCATGTGCAGAGCATCTTCTGGCAGTGAAGGTGTGCCCACAGTGGCACTCCACTGTGCATGGAGTGCAAAAGTTTGGAAATACTCCTGGAAGCCAACAGGTTTGCAAGTGGAAGAGCTTTCAGATTTGGGCAGTCCTTAGAGTTTGCTTGGCTGGAGGCTGCAGATCTGGTCCTAACACGGTGCCCAGGTGCCACCACTGCTGGGACGGATGGGGCAGCCTTTGCACAGCTCATTGCAGTGCTGGGTGCCCAGCATGGCCCCGTTCCAAGGTCAGCAGAAGAGAGCTCAGAGCCAGTCTGTTTTTATGACAATTTAATATGTATTTGTTGGCTGTTCTCCAAAACTGCCTAACTTTGTCAAGGAACGGACCACTCTTGTCTGTCACCATGTATAAAAACTATTTATTTAACTAAAACCATCTTATATTCGTAAACAGAGAGGGACCGCGTGCCAAGGGACTGTGCATGGCCGTAGCTGTGTTTTGCAGCATATTTCAATGTTCATGGTTCCCCCTTCCTGAGTCTGGGGGTTCATCTACTGTCACCCTACAAGTAATCCAATTGATGAATTGAGAGAGAGAGTGCTTTGTGTGCTCTGAAGGCTGCTCACCCTTCTCAGCCCCAGGCTGGGATTTCCTAGGGTCCTGCATGGGGTCTGGGGACCAAGAGGGCAGCGGGGTGGCACCAGGGACGACACAGTGGGGACAGCCAGCCCCAAAAGCCTCTGGGGGCAGCCATCCCACCCCGCTCCTTGGGCCATGTTGGGCTGCCAGGGGACAGCGCCAGGGGCATTTTGGCTGGAAGAGGGAGCAGGCACCCCCACCCCGCCCTGGGAAGGCAGCGAGGCACCAGGGCTGGAGCCCCCAGCACAGCTGTGGAGCAGAGGGGTGGGGGTTAATTTAAGGGGATTTAGGACACCTGGCTGGAAGAGGGCTATTCCTGCCTGCCCCCGGGCACGGAGCCTGCAGGGATGTCCCAGCTTTGGAGCAGAGGGACGGATGCTGCACAAAGTGGGATCCTGCGGCCACTGTGCATGGGGCAGCAGGGGCTC
>NW_009258414.1:1230445-1253966 GCF_000687185.1 Egretta garzetta
GGGGGAGACCCCAGGCAAGCGCATGCATGGCTGTTCTCTGGTGCCCAAAACCTTGGGGAGCAGAAATGCTGTTAATCACGGATGAGGGCAAAGCGGGATCACTGCATGGCCCTGAAATCCCCTGCAGCCCCCTCAGGTTTGGTGGCCTGGAGCACCCACCAGAGGGTTGGGTCAGGCTGCAATCCCCAGCCCAGATCAGAGAGGGGATCTGGGAGCTGCAAATTGCATGGAGAAACAGATTTTCATGCATGGTTGGGGGAAATAATTAAAGAGGAGAGAAGAAAACAAAACAAAACAAAAGGCATAAAGCAGCTCAATAAATTCTGCAGATGCCAACTGCCGCCGCCCTGCCCGCGCTGCTGCCTTTCCCGGGGCTTTTGTTTCTTGCCTCTCTTTCTTCGCTTGCCAAAAATAGCCCGTGGGATTCAGACGTGAGGTAGTGCGTGGGAGGGGAGGAGATGCGACTGCTACCATCCAGCTGTGGCCTTCTCCTGAGCGTCTTTGTTCTCCTCCCTGGCCCTGCCCGGTGCCACAGCGGGCGCAGGTTTCTTCTCCCCGTGGAAAGTTTGAAGGTCATCAATACATTGATTTTTCCCTTGACGTGGGGCCTCTCTTGTCACTCCTCGGGCTGTGGATTTTATGGTGTATGAACTGATTTTTTTTTTTTTTTTCTTCTTTCTGAGTAAAGAAGGGAGAAGGGGATGTGAGCATGATGAGTACGTGGGGCGCATCGGCAGGACTGGCATGGGGGGGGTCACGGATGAGTAGCAGCAGGGGCAAGCATGGTCATCTTGACATGGATTAAAACACACTGAACTCACTGGGAAAAAAGCATTTTTTTTGTTTTATATAAGAAATGAGATTTTGTATTGTTGTTTTCCTCAAAAAACTTGGTTGGTTTCCAAGCAGGGTCTCACCAGCTTGTGCCGCTGAGCATGAGCTGGAGGACAGCCGGCCACATGCTGCATGGCTGTGCACGGTGGCTGCTTGGGTGACAAGCCTGTCGTAGCATCTCTGTGCACTACTTTGGGGTCTGTCTTTCTTTTTATCCCCCTCCCCAGTTAGGCACTGTGTGCCTGGGTGCCAGCCTTGCTCCCTGCCAGCTCCCCCCAGCCCTTTCCGCTGGTTGGGGCAGGGTCCCCATCAGCAGGGTCTCCATCTCTTTCTAGGAGCTGCCTCCATCTCTTCTAGGAGACCAAACCTGTTGCATGCACCCCTGCCTAGGGGGCAAGGGAGATTTCTCCCCCTTTCGATTTGGGCTCGGGGGCACTTGTGCTGTGGAGCGGTGCTGCACTGGGATGCTCAGCAGGAGCAGTCCCCTGCAAACGGGCACCTCCAGGGCATCCCCAGCTGCAGCAGTGTTTTGGGCTGTGCAAGTTAAGCTGTTTGGGGGTTGTTTTTCTGTTTTTTTCACATTGACGGTCATTTGGAGCCAAACTCTGTTGCTTGGAGGATGCTGGTGCTGCCTGTGTTGGAGTCGGGATGTGCAAAGGGGCTGTTTGGGAGCTGGTGTAAGAAAAGGGGCCAAAGAGGCCCCAGATTGAGTGGGAGAGCAGGATGGAGGGTCTCTGGTTAAGGCCTGGATCTGGCCTCATGGGGACCTGGGAGGGGAGATGCTCCTGCCAAAATGAGCCCGTGGAATGCTTCCTCCTTGCTCTTCCTCCCAGTGCAGGCTCTGGGGCGCTCGGGTCCGGATGCAGCTCTGCAATAATTCCCCAAAACACCACTTGTTCCTGAGGCTGGTGTTTCTTTTTTGCTTGCTCTTTTTCCTGCCCCAACCGATGTATTTGGGGAGGGAGAGCAGGGTCCGGCCCTCCTGCCCTCGATCCTCCCGCTTTGGCTGTGGGCTGAGAGTGTGGTGTGCCTCTACCGAAGAGTTAAAAATACCAGCATGCAGGAGAGGTCTTGTCCAAGCGGTAGACCAAAGGAAATCCTGTCACCACGCCTAATCTCCAGAAAAAAACATGCACTAACTAAAAAAAAAAAATAAAAAATAATAATCTCAAACAGACAGGAAGTCACTTATCTACAGCAACCTGCTGGTGCAGCGGAGAGCAGCTGGCTCTCCATAAAGCATCCTTGTTAGCAGAGGGCACGCAGGGCTCGAGGGATGGAAATGCATCTCCTTCCCCTGGGACCAGGCACCCCTCCCTGCTGCAGGTCCGGGTGATGGTGGGAGCAACAGCCCAAGTGCCAGCATCACCATTTGTACCAGTATCCCTGCCAGCATCCAGTAGATCGGAGGGTGGATGGTGCAGCCACGGGCATACTGAGCAAGTCGGGGATGCCCGGAGCGAGCACCGGCTTTGTTTTCATGGCAGAAACAAAGGAAGCAGCACCGAGAGCTAAGAAGCAATTTTTATCCTTCTTTATTTGTTGAAAATGTCAATTAAAAAATTGTTCAAAATAAAAACATGTTAGAAAAGTTGAACTTGCATAAGTAGTTACAGTGAATAAACCTACATGACAAAGATAAACTGGAAGGCAGCTGACACAACATCCATCTAAAGACAGACTCACTGGAACCTATTTACAAAGCACTGTAAACAAAGTAAATATGGAAACATTGCTGTCCATCTGGCATGGCTTCTTTTCCTTTTTATTTTATTTTCTTGTCTTTTTTGGCTTCTAGCTCTTGACAAACGCTTGATCCAAAATGTCCCAGTGTGCCCTTCATCACATCATTACACCTTACATGCATATGTACACAGCACAGGTTTCAACTAAACCAGGGGGCAGCAGGGAAACATTTCTACCCCCTCCTAGGAGCGTAAATGACCCTTGGTTTGCTTCCTTGCACTGGCTGCACGTCAGGAGCCCGGTCCCCAGCCAGCCTTTGGGCCAGCAGCTGGACCAGACAACGCTGGGGTGTCCGGGGTCAGCATCCCAGAAGAGTGGCATGAGCTGCTCAGTCTGCAGCAAATGCTGTTATCCTGGAAAACCATTAACCAGCACAGTAGGGCTTGACTGCTGACCAAACCACCCAACTACATGCCTGGGTGGGGATGCGGGGGGCTGCCATCCATCCGGGACGCTCCAGAGATGGCAAATATAGCCAGAGCAAAAAAGTTTTGTCCTGGAAACAGCTTAGATGTAAAGAGGGTCTCTTTTTACGCTCCTTGTGCTGTTTTAGAGTCTAGCCCTCCCCCAAACACCATTTGCTATGTTCAGGCTAAATTTTAATTGCAAGGAGGGAGTTGTAATTATTGCCTCTATTATGTCCTTCATGACCAACATAACGGTATGACTGTAATGAGCTGTGGTGTGTCTGCACACCCCGGGACCACGCTGCCCTGTGATATCCGTAAGACTTATCATTAACAGAACGTTACTTTTATAATGCTGCTAAGGAAGGAAGGAAAATATCAGTCCTAAACTAGGGTGTAACACCAAGTAAGATTAGGATAGCCAATACATATGCATGTCGCCTGTGTGCTGTGCTCGAGGAGCTGTGCAGGGATCTGAAAGGGTGTTGCACATCCTTGCCCTGGGAGTGTTCCAGCTCTTGTCAAAGCATAAATTGCTTTCCTATCCCAAGAGAAAATTCCTTTTTTCCTAGCAGAAGGCCCCTTTGGGGCGACAGGGGGAGAAGTGGTCGTTGACTATGTTCCCAGCCTTCAGGAAGGGGACATGGAGAGCCTGTCGTGGGCAGAAGAGAGCAGGGAACCAGCACATTTGGGGGTTGTTTTTGTTGTCAAGCAGTGTTTACACTTCATAAAAGAGAAAAGCACGTCCTGCGTGGGGAAGCACAGCAAAACTATAAACTCATACGATACCTGGACACTCAATGTGAAAACAAAGCAGGGGGCAGGAGTTACAGGTCATGCGTAAGGAAAGGGATGGGGGGGCAGAACAGCAGTTACCTGTTGTGCTAATCTTGAGCTGTTAGGAGGCAGTACTGTGCAACACACCTTCCCATGCGCTCCGACAGGTGCTCCAGATCTGACTTCCCCAAGGAGTTCAAATGTCTTCATGTTAATTGCACATTTTAATCAGTATCAAGGCCACACGGGAACCACAGTATTGCTGGGCTCTAGTTCGCTACAGTCAACTAATGGGGAAAAAGAAGGTGGATGGGAAAAGCTTCCCCAGTTGTGATTATCTGAAAAGAGGAGCATGGTGCTTTTTGGTTTCTGCTCAATGCCACCTCAATAATGTTTTCATTCAGTAAATAGGTACCGGTGCTTTTGAAAAGAATGAAAGCATTAAAAAGTGCTTAAGCTTCCTCTAGGAAACTGCTGCCAAACCCTTTGCGAGCAGCAATCATTAGCAGAGTTTATATTTGCTCCCAGTAGCAGGTACGATGAGGTATTAGTTGCTGCAGATGAATTGTGAATCATGGACCGCTTGCTTACTGGTTTAGTTGTGATCGATTGTTTCTGGTTTATTTCCTTATTGGATGAAGAAAAAACTTTTTTTTTTTTCCGCTATGACTTTTTTTTTTTGGTAACAAAATTCCCCAAACCACCAAAATAAGGAGCAAGAAGAGGCAAAGGATCCAGTTCTGCTTCCCAAAAAACACCTGAGGTCACACACCACTGCCAGCAGCTTCTCCCCGAATTCAGGCGATCAGGGATGACTTGCGCCCCATGTCCTCCCTGCCACACTCATCGGTCTGCTTCAGCAGCCTTCTAACCAGCTTCTCCAAGTCCTTCCTGGATTTAAGCTCTTCCTCCAAACACTGTTTCATCCTTTTGTTCTCCTGCGAGGGGAAAAATAATGGAATAAAGATGCAGTTAATGCCCACGCACTCGATGCAATGAGGTACTTGCACGCGCCTGGCTCCCTGGTGGCTCAGAGGTGATGACATCCCATGGACATTTGACAGGCTACTGCCGGCTCCTGAGGATGAACACCATGGGTTACTTGTGGGCTGATCAGCTCAAGCAGACCCTTACTACCTTACAGACCTGCACAGAACTCCCAGTGGCTTTGAGCAGGCAGAAGCATCCTCCTGGAAACCTAATTTTAGCCTGGGTTGGAGGATCCTGTTCTTCTGGGGTGGTCTCTCCCACCTCCGGCTTGGGGCCGGCGGGAGGAGGACGTATTTCCCCTGAGTCTACAAGAACGGGAATCCACCAGACCCAATAAAAGCAACAGTCAAGTCGAAATAGCTTTGAGAGTAGGGGAAAGTCTCATGTTATGACAAAGACCAATTACTCCTTCCCTCCTGCTGGCTCTGGTGCTCAAGGGACTGCATGGTGAGCTGATCCAGGGAGCTAAACCAGAAGAAAACTAATGCTGATTCAGGGAGCTGCAGGATCGCACCAGCATCAGCAAGACTTTCCTGGGTGCTGATCAGTCGAAGACAACAACCTGGCACAGCCAGCACAAACACAAGCACTCAAATTACCTGCTTCAGTTCTTTGACTTCATCTTTCAGTGCATAAACCGTGTCAACAAGGCTCCTGCAAAAAGAAATGCAAAAAAAAAGAAATAAAATGAGCTGGAGTGCAGCAAAACAGCAACAGCATGGGAGCTTTTGTGAGCGAGGCGCTGATGGGGAAGAAGATGCTTCCAGCTTTTGCTTTGAGGGGACTCTGCAAACACAGGCCAGGAGCATTTATAGGCCACCGGTCCAAAACTTGGGGCTCTTTTCTCAAACTCAAGAAAAATACCTTGTTCTTTAAGTTATCAACAAAGGTCTGTGGCTTTGGCTTCCTTGTTTATGCTACTGCAATAAGTAACAATGATTTTAAAACTGGAAATGCCTGAGCATCTTTTGTAAAACGGCCTTGGTTCCTTGAGGTTATGCTGCAAAAAACCAAACATGAAAGGAATGCACTGTCTGGGTTAGAAAAGGAGCGGATCAACGCAGTCACCTAGATGCTGAAGGTATAAAACAGGCTGGGGGCGCTCACAAACAGCATCCCCCGGCTGTCAGGCAGGCTCCCGAGGGGTAGCAGCAGCCCAGTTTGTCAGTAGTTAAAAACAAACAAACAAAAAAAAGCCACTTGTTTGGTTCTGTCTTCCCTGACCCCATTAGCTCCACCCGGATAAGCTCTGGGACTTGAAAAACTGTCTCTGGGGACCCAGCACACAGACTCCCAGAAGGCTTCAGAGCAGCTGGGAAGGCGGCTCTGTTCTTAAAAAGGGACAAAATGCAACTGAAATAGCCCAGTGGTTCTCACCAGGGCTACGGCAGCAGCCGGTGACCCCAGCCCTGCTCCTCTGCAGAGATGCAGAAGGGCAGCGCATTCGTTTTTGATGCCCTTCCCAAAAGCGACATGGGAATCTGCAAGTGGAGAGCAGCCGCGCTTACTTTTCCTCTGTGACGGTCTGGCCGTTGCTTCGCGTTTCCTCTATGATGATTTTCTCTTCCTCGGGAAGAAGGACTTGGGGGATGGAGTCTTTACGGGAGCCTGTGTACAAGAATTACTCATCAGGAAGCAAAAGGGAGACTTTCTCCGATGCCCACGCCGCTCTGGAGACGGCAGCCCTCTGCAAGACGTGGGGGCTTGAGCAGCCGCCGGCTACCTGCCACGGTGAAATACGGGCTTGTACGTGCTGCTACCCTGGAGCTAAAGCAGCAAGTGGAAAGTTTTCACGAGTGCTCGTGGCATCTAAAGCTACATCATGACTTTTAAATGAAATAATTTGATTAGGGGCAAGAGCTCTCAGAAGACACATGGCCTCCCTTTTTCAAATGTACCATTATTTGATAGTTCAGTGATTTAATTTGAAATCTCACCAGCAATGATAAATAGCTACATTTCCAGAGTTGAAGATGTTAGATAGGTTCTTATGAAGCAGCTTGTTCTTAAACACGCAGCTGATTGAGAGATAATATTCATGCTTCCTTTCTAAAGCTATATGCAACCTGAGATTACCATCAGGTTTTCAGTGCTGACAGCCACAGGCACTGACTGGGTTTGCTTAATTCCTAACAAGTGCTGGTGAAATAGCTGTGTCTCATCTGCCCTCCTACCTGCCTCATTCTCTGTGTTTAGAAGAAAAACAATGGCAACTAAACCACTAGGTAGATGAAGCTCCCTTATCTTGAAGATTGAACACCACACAGTTTCCTAGCATGAGTCTCATTGCTGTATGATGCAACCATCTGTTTTTTCCCAGAGGGGTTATCAATGTTGCAGGCAGAGTAAGAACTAAAACGTCTGGTTGTGGGCCCACCTGAGCTGAGAGCTTGCTGGAAGCCTGCCCCGGTACAGTACGCCTCGATCACCTTCAGGATCTGAGCATCTTCTTCCAGCGCAGCCGTACCTGTAAAATATTGTAGGACAACAGCTATCACAAAAAGCAAAGTGCTCTGGCTTCGTCTCTCCCAGCCTTTGCTCCCGAGTCCCTTAAGAGAAGAGCGTGCATTGCTCCCTTGACTGACACCATCTCTGGGGCTTTGCCCAATTCCTTTTTGAGGTCCTTTCTATTTTCTGGCCTTTGCAACATCCCGTGGCATTGAGCACCATGATTAAATGGTAGGAAAATGCACTTCCAGTTGCTCATCTTGGCAAAACTTGAGGGGTGATGCCTGAATTTGGGTGCAGGGAGCAGGGGGAGGCAGCGCAGCCCTGCTCGGAGGGGTCTGGTATAGCCACACCAGAGCACGACTTGGAAACGTGAAATCTTCATTTCCAGCCCTAGCTCAGCGCTGTCTTCTTGAGGGAGACAACAGACCTTCAGGCTGTACACCACAGCAGCTCACCTCCGGTGACCATGGCCTTTCATGCAGAACCCCCGAGGAGAGTCCCAGGTGGACTTCAGGGAGCTGTCGGGACATCGCTCTCTGCAGGTGAACACCCCTGCAGGGATGGGGTCTTTTTTTGTTTCCAGGTCCCCCATGGAAACTGTTTCAGGACCTGCTGGGGTGGCCAGGTGAGGGTTTGCCCCAGCTCTCAGATATATTTTGATGACCGCTGATGTGCAGTTTTACTGCAGCTTTTAACTACTACGAAGTGGTTCCTTGGCTTTGTAGCCAGAACAAGACCAGCCACAACCACATGAACTCGTGTTAGCAATCGCGAGGAGGGTGGTAGCATGCCTGGTAGTTGTAACCGGGAGGGGATCTGTCAGAAGCTGGGGACCAGTGGGCTTCCAGAGGCCTCCCATGCTCAGCAGCACGTAGGCCTGCTCACAACATGAGCATCCTGCCGCATCCTGCCCCGTAAGAAAGGCTGTTCTCAAAGTCCCATGGAGATTGCTGCATACACAGACACCTCCAAAATGAAGAGAAAAATACAACACTTACTTTTCCGAATAACAAACTCTTCATCAGATGGTTTTCTCTCCGTTTTCCTTTTTGGAAGAAACTTCTTCATTGTTTTTGGACTTTTGCTGGAATCCTATAGAGAAACAGACTCTTGTGTTTAACCAGATCCAAAGGCAGCTCAAAGCGTGGAGCAGCGCAGCTGAACGCAGCTCTCCACGTTACACACAACTCGTCAGAGAGCTACGGAGCAGACAACGACAACGGTGGGGAAAATGATGCTTTTTGCCTTTCCCATGCGCTAGCTGCAGCCCACAGCTCCTTGGGACAGCAGTGGGAATGGCACCTGCAGGTCTGCGACGGGACAAGCTCCTTCAGCGAATTCAACCGTCGGCTAAGATCCTTCAGCCAGAGCCTTCAAACACGTTCACAGCACTTTTAGCCTGCTTACCAGCTCTCTGCTCTTTGTTAGAAAAGCCCATAATGTTGTTTATTTCCATGACTCAATTTGATTTCTAATAGAAAACAGTTGGCAAATGACATTGTTTCCAAATGATTTGTTTAAGAGTATAAATCCCCACACACACATACACAGAGAACAAACAAATACGCACAAAGTTAGTGTTTGCTTGGACTCCACAAGTAAGAACCACGAGCGTTTATCTCCTTCACAGAGTTACGAGTCTTGCTGATTGGGGGAGAATTAGTGTATTAGTAGGTTACATGCAGTAGGGATTTTAAGCAGGAGAAGAGGCATGCCAGGAAGTTTTAGTACCACAATACTAAATCCTTCTTCAGAGTTATCTCAAAATGTATTTGCCAGTTGCCACTGACTCTCACAATAACTTACCGAGGCAGCCAGGCAAAATTAGGGTCATGCAAGCACGAGAAGCGTGAACAGAAACAAGCATTCTTTGCCACGATAAGCCAAAGAGATGTATCTACCCTTACCTTTAAGATATAAGACATCCTCTACAATGAATGAATATGCAAAGAAAGAGAAGATGAGTGTGAGAGATTGATGATTTTATTGACCAAGTCCATTAAATCCACAATACTAAAACACATTTAAATGTTAGTCTTGCGATTAATGTGGCACACCCTCCGTACTGGTTTTAGAGCACTGTCAACATGCAAAGGAGCACGGTGTCATGCAAAACTGAAAAAATTACATGTGAAACGCATGGTAAGTGGGCATTAATAGACTCTGAACACATCAGAATAGAGAACATGCCTCCTCGGTTAGTAGTAGGTTTCCATAGATGTTGGTTGTCTAAAACAGTGCTTAAAAATGCAGGATGTGTTGGTGCTAGCTAATGCTGCAGCCGCCCCGTGTGCCCAGGGAGCAGCCTGGGGCTGGCCCCCTGCTCAACACCAGGCCTACAGTCTTCAACCCAAGCCAGCCGGGATGATGGGATGCTCTGCCCACCCTGGTGACAATCTCCCTCTTCTCAAAGAGGACCTCCTCGGAGGGGATTTGCCATCCTCACTGGAGACCTGACAGCGTCTGGCATCAGCGCAGCAGCATCTCCCTGCTCCGCTGGCGGGACGGGGAGCTCCCTGCACACCCCGCGGAGGGTCCCATCCCTGGGATGCTCGGCACAGGGAGCCGCACGGCTCTCCTGCAGGTCTGGCCAGCAAAGTCGTGAATCCCGATGTTATAAACCCTTCACCTAATGCAAAGCAGACCACTTAAAAAAAAAAAAAAAAAAGAAGCAGAAGAAATCATCTGTAAATCTTTTTCACTTTGCTAACCTGAATCCGGACACACCGCTTTACCCACAGCACCTGCTCTGTCATTTCAAATGATTACTGGAAACAGAACAGGAAAAATGACCCAATTTCAATGGAAATAACAAGAGTGCTGTGCGGTGCACAAGCAGGTTCTGGGGTTTCCTGAGCACAGCTAGGTACAAGGAAATGCACAAAACTCCATCCCGGCCGACACGACCAGAAGCCAATTAAGTAACACTGGATGTCTGAAATTCTCTAATCTTTTAATCAAACTCCCCCACTGCCTTCCCTGCAAATCACCTTTGAAATTTGTATTCCTTCATTGTATCTTCATTATAGGAAGGTGACTCGCACCGAGCTGTTAGCATAGTTTATTTTGTGCCCTACTTTAATATAATAAAAAAAACAAACGCAAACCAGTGAAATAGGAGTTCTGCTTAGTGACTGAGCACCCCCGAGGGAGGGACGAGGCAGATGCAGATCTGTTTAGGCCAACAACTTAACTTATTTCACATTTGTCATCTCAGGCTCGTGTCCATGAGTCCCTCCCCTGAGAGGGGAGCTGCCCCACCAAGGCTCGGGCTGGACCGACCGGGTACCAGACTGTGCCTGCCCGGCTCTGCTCCAGCTTGGCTGGGGCTGTTGGCTTTTGGGTTTCCACCAACATGGCCAGCACAGACCTTCCCGTGCAAATCACTTTTTTGGTCCTTCGACACCTTGCACTACCATCCTGTCTGCAGCAGCATCCAGCTGCAGCAGCATCCCCGCCTGCTTGGCCTCCGTGGCAAAAACCTCTCGCCTGGTTTTGACACAGAGTTTAACTCATGCTGTGCACGGCAGGGGACAACTGAGAAACTGCGAAGGACCGTGATATTAATGGTATCACTCAATCTGTGGGTTCGGCCTACCTTGTAAACAAACATCAGCTTTGCACTTTGACGCAGAAAAATTTCTCCTCTAACTCAAGCCTCTTCCTATATTTTAATTCACCACACAAGCAAGAAATGGTTTAAGCTACGCTAGGGATTTGGACCGTGCAAAGATTAAGGGTGGTTTCCAGTCTGCTTCGTTGGTTTTTGAACGATTTAATTCCCAAACTGAAGTGCGTCGGTTTACAAATTTTATGAAGTAAGTGTAAAAAAAATGCCGTGAGGCTACCTAAAATCTCTACCTGGAGCAGCAGACCCACAGCCCCCCCGGCTGCCGGGCTCTCCATCCCTGAAGGGTGAGGAGCTGGGGGGGGTGCGAGCCCCCTCCTCGTCCCTGTCCCCACCGGGAGCCCGGGCAGTGCCGCTCCCAGGGCTGCTGTACCAAGAAAGGCGGCTGACTCAGAACCGGAGTGCTCATTCAGTAAGGGGAACGTTACCCGAGTTAATGGTGAGTAATCCCAAAAGTTTAACGTGAGGTAGGGAAGGAGAGCACTGCAGTTACAGCGGGGGGTGAGAATCGGAGCTGGGTTGTATTTTGGGTTTCCCCACGCCGCCTCCTACCTCCCAGGCTTGGGGCTTCTGCGGGGGAAGCGATCCCTCGGGCTGCTGCCTCCCAGCAGGGTACGGGCGTGTAAAACACTCGGGTGGGCGGCGAAGGAGGGTCGAGCCCTGCGGCCGCTGCAGGGAGCCCCGCTCCAGCCACCAAAACACAGGGTGGAAGACATGAGAAATATCAACAGGCTTTTCCCCCTCTTCCTCCTGGCGCAGCATTGCTGCTCAACCCTGCAGCGCCTGCCCACCTGGGCAGCGCCGAGCCGCTGCTGCGGCTCCTCCCGACGCAGCACGTCCCAGTAGGGAGCCCAGCTCCCACCCACGGCTTGGACCAAGGCAGGAGGAGGAGGAGGAGGGGAGGCAGCTCTAGCATGGCACTAATGGGATGTGCAAGGCTGCGGGACACCCTGCTGTGGGACCAGTCACATCCAGCAGCCAAGGGTGCTGGGTGCAGCAGCTGACAGCAGACATTGGGAATGGGACTGAGCCTGCAAACACACGTGCTTGTGCTTCACTTGTAGCAGAAAGCCAGCTGCAGCGACAGGCTTCCATCGCAGGACTGGGGCAGAGATGTTTCTCTCACCATCCCCATTAGCCTAAGCCTCTGTGCCCTCACTAAGGGGTAAGAACCTGGGCGCCAGCACGAGGGATTGCCATGAGACCACCGTCCTCTGGAGGCACGCGGGACCATTACCTCTTTGTAACTCAGCGCTGCCGACGGCCTGAGTGGAGGAGCAGGACGGAGGCAGCTCAAGCTCCAGGGCTTGAGGATTTTTGGGGGTTCCAGAGGCCCACGGATCTGTCCAGCTGAACTAAATGTCTGAGAAAATAGATAAGAAGCAAATGAAGACCGTTAGCCACCAAGCAATGCAGAGGAGGATGGACAAGAGTTCACTCCTTGAGACATCCAGGTTGCAACAAAAATAAGGGGGGATCCGTGCAAAATGCTACAAGCACGACACAGTTACCAGCAAAACCACAGGACGTGTCTTACTGCCGTACACATTACCTCGGTACCAAGGTGCGTTGCCGAAACAGGGAGATCAGGCAGCGCTGAGGAACCCCGGGCAGCAGGGGGGCTGGGGAGGCGAGACCCTTACCGAGTGAGCGCTCCAGGACTGCGTTTTGGATACGGTATTGCACGTCCCTTTGGTCAACCTTTGCAAGTGGTCAAGCCATTCGTGCAGGTCCTGGCTGGTGCTGCAGGACACAGTGATCCGCTCCGTCATGTTCCCTGTGGCAGAGGGTTGAGTAACCTTCTTTAGCAAGTGGTAGAGACCCAGGAGGAAACACAGGGGGAGCTCAACTCAACTGAGGGGGAGCTCTGCTCCATTTGCACAGCAGCAAACAGCTCCTCAGCTTGCAAAGTTCAGTGGCTGCAGAAGGCCAGTGCAAAGACGTGACTGCCCATCGCGCTCCGGGCACCCAGTGCCAGCCAGCGTGGGAGCAGCACAGAACAGCAAAGGGAACTGGCAGGAATTATTTAAGGTTAAAAGCAATTAAACGCACCATTTCAATGATGAACAGGACCCTGACACCAAATACCACCAGCACAAATAGCTGCACTGCAGCCAAGTCACTGAGCATGACAGCCGTGTATAGCTACACGTAATAAGATAAACTGAAGGGGGAAACTGGGAAGAACATTAGGAAAGCCACCTGATGACCAGAGACATTAATCTGTCAATAAACGAGGTGCTCACAGCTGGATGGGATGGACCCTGGGTGCAGACTGGGCACACACAGCACAGAGCAGGGCTGCTGGGGCCACCACCAGCCCTGGCAGATTTGTCCCGTAAGGAACATTATGGTCTCTGAAAGCAGCCCAGCGGCAGAGTGCTCGAGGGTACTGGGAGGAGGCTCCCTCAGTCAGGAGGGAGATGCTCAGGAGCTCAGACAACGCATGGTAAAAGAGCAAAAAGAAGAGCGTGGAGCGGTGGGTGGGGGGAGGAGGAGGACCAGTGCCTCCAGTGGCAGCTGCTGTTTGGACTGGGAGGATGTCCCCAGGCAGGGGCCACACTGACCTGCGATTTCAAACACGTGGTCGTTCCCTTCGGCATCTTCCAGCTTTGTCAGCGTCATTCCCGTCAAAGGCAGCTTTCCCTAGGAGAATTGAGGAGGAGTCAGTGCCTGCATCTGCTTCCCAGCAGGTGCTGTTCTGCTGGTTTCTGCTGATTCCGTTCTCTTTGGGAAATGCCATTAAAAACTAATTTGTGAAGGCTTCAGACTGCAGGAAGAGTCTCCTTTAATGTATGGATCTAGATTTCCCTGCACAACTGGGTCAAACCCCCAAGAAGAGCCTCCCATTACAACTGAGTCATCCCCAGCTCATCGGCCGCCCTTTTCCCTTCAAGAGGTGCACCCCCTTTTTACAACCACGTCAGGAGGATGAACTTCCCCTGTTTTTTCGGAAAGCCTGACCTGTCCCTCTGTTTTGCGTGCCAAACTGCCTGCTCACCTTTCTCCCGCTGGTGGGTAAAATCTAAAAACCCAGCCAAATCCTTCCCAAACCTTTTCCATCTCCCCCATCATCACCCTTGTGCAGGACGCATGAGACATCGACAGGAGAGCACCGCTTTCCCAGAGGGTACTGGTGCTTTCGACTGGAGCTCCCACCAGCCTGACTGCAGCCATTCCAATGGTAAAACACAAGAAATGCAGTGTTTTGGGGTGTCTCATGGAGTGGAAATTTTGGGGCTCTTTACAGTGGGCTGTATAGTAGTGAAGTATTGCCCAGAGATAGCCCAACCCTGAGAGCTGGCTGGCTGGTGGTGTGGGGCAAAACCCTACAGCTGGGTCAGGACACCTTACACACGCACGCAAAATTCTAGAGAACAGCATGTAGGACAACATGCTGCGAGGGTGGGTTTGGTTTGGGGATTTTTTCTCATTTCACAGCGTTCACACTTACTGAAAGCTGTTTAACCAGTTGGCAGGACGAAGGCACCAAGTGTCCTGGCAGGCACGGTAAAACCAAGCCCTTGGTTCCCAGCCTGGGGCATTTGCATTACAGCAGAGAGGTTTAGGGAAGCAGAGGATTTGAAGTTGATAAAAGCTATCTGATTTCCTTTTTCACACCTAACGCCCTGCAACTTCAAATTAAGCTTGTCTACCTGATAGATGAACCCACTCATCCGTGGGCTTGCAGACAGCATCAGCAAAACGTTTGAAAACAACAAGAAATATCGCTCTTCTTTCTCCTGCGGGGTTAAGAATTTAGGTTAGTCCAGTCTGCAATGCATCACAAGCACCTGCCTCCAGCAATCTGGACCTGCCGCAGCTGGAATCACAGCCTGCGAGAGATCACCCCCAAATCAATTATTTTGGCTTTTTTTTTTTTTTTTCTTTACAGCATCTCATTTCTGTACTAGTTTTTCCTGCCTACATTTTTGTCTGCATCCTGCTAATCCTCTTCCAATCATAATGGTCTGAAGTTGCGTAATGGTCTGAAGTTGCGCCAGGGCAGGTTTAGGTTGGACATTAGGAAAAATTTCTTCACCAATAGGGTTGTCAGGCTCTGGAATGGGCTGCCCAGGGAGGTGGTCGAGTCCCCATCCCCAGAGTTACTTAAAAGAAGGATAGATGAGGTGCTTAGGGACATGGTTTAGTGGTGGGATGGCAGGGTTAGGCTAACAGTTGGACTTGATGATCTTAAAGGGCTTTTCCAACCTAGACGATTCTGTGATTCTATGATTTCAGAGTGCCGCAGAAGACCAAGACTTTACATCCCCCAGCATCTCACGTCCCAAACACGACTCTGGACTCAGACTCTACAGGGCTTTGTTTTACAGGTCTTCCCTTCCCAGGGAAAAGTTGCTACAGCAAGTGAGCAATTCAGCGATAACGGGCCCTTTCCCCCACCAGACATGCAGTATGCATGGCTTTAACAGCGCTGGTGCAGGTCTTGTGGCAAGCCCTGGTGCAATGCTTTAGGACCAGCAGGACCGGAATCCCTCCAGTTATTTCCAAAGTGCAGTCAGCTCTGGAGAGGGACGTCACAGCAGCCACCGCGCTGTGCACAGGACGTGGCAAAATGGTTATGCTAATGTGCATTTTCAAGTCACTCTCATTTCTCAGAGTAAGTCACAGGGGAAAAGGAAGGAAATTCATGTGCTCTACGACACCGAGATGCTTCTTTTGCTTGAAAAGTGTGTCACCAAAAGCCTGAAGCTAAGCCCCTGGAGCGCCACGCGGTGCCTGACTCCAAAGATGTGCACTTTGAGCAGCTCTTGTCCAGGTAAAATTATTTATCAGCATTATTTGTCAGCACTTTGCTGGCCTGGGGTGAGAGAAGCTGCCCAGCGCCTTGCATCACTGATCCCATGAGGGTATTTGGACACAACGCCTTTAGCCAGGAGAAGGACCACCCCACTCACCTCACTTCCCCCGCACTGTACCATAACCTGGGACATGTAGATGATGTTCCCCATCGTTTTTATGTCCTCTCCTTCCCAGCGCTGGATGGATTCAGAAAGGATCTGCAGTTCCAGTTGTTTCCTCTTCCTCAGCTCTTGGCATTGCGACTGGGAATCACAGCAGGGCGCTTCGTTAGCCGAAGGGCAAGCGCAAACCCAGACCATCCTAATGAAGATGGTTTCACCAGCAACGCTCCCACACAGCCATGTGGGCTCAGGGCTGGGCTCATCAAGGGATCGGGAAAGCCTGCTTTGGCTCTATTACACAAAGCTGGTTACAAAAAATCACACCCTAGCAATTTATGAAGTAATGAATATGTTAAAATGTCAAAGAAATTGTGAACTGCACTGAGCAAACTTTTCTTTCCAAACCAGTCCTACCTCTGAGAGTACAGGGTCACATTTTCCAAACCAAGACAGAGTTAAATGTCTCCAATTTTGCTGCTGCTTACAGAGATTTTGCCCATTTTGCCCAAACAGCAGAGTTACGCTTGTAGCAATGCAAAGCCCCCACGAATCAGGTGGGTGGATATTTTCTAACCAAAATTTGCAAACCCAAAAGCAGGACTTGGCACAGTATTTCAGCGGTGCAGTAGAGTAGCACAAAAAGAAGCTTTTGAAGGTGCCGTAACCGAAAAGACCGCACCGATGCTCAGCAGCCAGGGACTGGTCGAGCTCCGCGGAGCAGCTTCCAGCGAGCAGAGGACAACACTGACTGAGCAACGACAGCCCTGCAAATCCAAGCAAGATTTTGCTTTAACTGACCCCTCTGCCAACAGGGAAAATTGCTGCAAAGCCAAACCCGGGCTCAGTTTTCACCAGCTGCTTGTTTTTTTCCAAACCCCTGTTTCTGACAGAGATTTTCCTCCTTCCCAGTTCAGTTTCATACAGACTATCCAGATCTTCAAAGAGAGAGGCTGCATTGGGTCTAGTCTGAAAACACGCTATTTTGAACCTGACTGTGGGGGCTTCCTGTGGATTTACAACCGTCATGCGGTTTGGTGGCTCCCTTGGTGTCCAAATCCAATGTTTCCAGGATGCAAATCCACATAAAATCCACATAAAATCCATCACAACCTGCGCAGATGCAATGTGGTTCTGCGATCCCTGCCCTGTCATTGCTCAGGAGCATCTCTGGTCCCACCATAGGACCACGCGTCCATCGCAAGGGGCACCTCTGCCCCTCCAACCCCAAATCCGCACTGAACCTTCGTAGTCGTAATGCGATTACATTAAATTGCTCAGTGCCCAAGTACACGTTTCAAGTAAAACGGTCCATCACTTACGAGCATTCCTAAAGATTAATGGCACCTTGTAATTTAACTGAATTATTCCCCTATTATCTACTAGAATAAATGGAAAGGGAGCAGAGTTTCTAAGTAAATGTAACATGATAGCCCTTTCCTGTTTTCTATGAACTTTCTCCTCCCCATCTTTTATCTGCACTGCTAAGCACCGAAAACTTGCATCTGCTGTGCTAAGGAAGGAAGTTGGACCACATCTGGAGTGGTTATAGTGAAAGGTATTCAGTGGCTACAAAGCGAGAGAGACTATAGCTTTTTTAATAACCGAAAAAAGCTTTGCTGGGTAAAACCTTTGTGCTGGTGGATGGCTTTTCCCCCTCTTTTTCATCTCACTGCAGTAGGACTTTGAGGGGTGTAGGTAACACGGCTCACAGAAATAGCTTTGTTATCTCCGACTCATCCCTTCGCTGCCACTTGCTCTGTTCCCTGCCGATGGCCACGGCACCCGGTGCCACAAATTACCTGTGCTGTGGTCAAAGCCTGCTGATGCCTGGGGGGGGGCAAAACTCAACAAAACCAAGAGTCACCCAACAGGCTCAGAGGGGTTGAGCCAGACACCCATGTTAACCTTCCACAGCTCACCTGAATGAGCAAGGGGTGGCCTCGTTTCAGGTGGCAAATTATTTAGGGTATGGAGGCAAAAGGAGATGAAAGGGAGCCCGCCACTACCACTACCCACACGTGGCTTTCTGCAGCGGAGGAGAAAGTCAGAGATCCTCCGTTTCTGCTGCTGGGACCATGGAGCCAGCGTGTAACTGCTGAAACATGCAGCCAGAGGGGCAGCTCTAGGCTTGAAACTCGAAATTAAGATTCTTTATAACCCATCTTTTCCATTCCAAAAGACCTTTTTTTCTAATGAGGAGACAAATGTCAGGCTTGAGTCATTCTTTTGTGAAATGCAGCTCTGAAATGGAGTGCTCTATTTTAAGAATTGCCACCTACCACAAGGGACTTGAAGGATGCGATGGCTTTCAAAACCTCTTCGTGATCTGCATGCGCCTCCTAGTGAAGGGAGAGAAAAACCCCTCAGCCCCCAGTAGCAGCACCCACTGCCCCGGCGCACCCAGGGCTGCAGAGCTCACAGGGTGCTGGGGGCCGTGGGGCTCAGGCAGCATGGGCTGCAGGAGGGGGGCAGAATCCCCCAGGTTGTCTTCCTCACCACCCTGTTCAGTGTGACATGGTTTAAAGCAGCTATGCAATTCTTTGATACAGATTTAATGAGTGTAAAATGGCCAGAGCAAGAGCAGATACGATTTTACTTTGCACAAACTTGGCTTGCAAAGAAAATCAATCAGAACAGGCAGAGGTGCAGGGTGGGTCTCTGGTTTCCCCTTGGGGAAGGAAGCTTCCATTGGTATGCAAAGTATTCCAGCCGTTGCCCCATCGGGATGCAGTTTCCATGAGCATCAATGGAAGCTTCACCTCCAGGTTTCAGGGAGGGCACGTCTGAGCAGGGAGGAGGGGAAAAGGGGATGCTGTCCCTCACCTCTGACTGCTGCTGCCTTCTGGTACTCTCCCAGCACCTCCTCCTGGGCATCTAGGGCCCTGCATCATAAGCTCCTCACCATCCAGACGTCATGCCAAGCAAACCCCAAGGTGTCGAGGCTGTGATGGAGCTGTCCCTGTGGCTGTTGGCAGCTGCCTGGGATCGCTCACCTCTGAACCCAGGACAAGCGCTGCCCTGAACATGCCTGCCCCCTCTCCAGCTGCCCAGCAGTGCAGGGAATGCTATGGTGTACATCCACACTGCATACATCTATACTGCATACATCCGTACTCTTCCCCCAGCACCGCAGCTTAAGCCTCAACCCTACTGATTCATGCAACAAAAACTCCCACGCTCAGCTTAGAAACCGAGAGAAACAGCTGATGTGTGCGTCCCCAAATCCACTGCTGACCCCAGAGAGCATCCTGCAAAGAGCAGGCTGGCTCTGTGAGGGCACGGTGACTGCCGCCAAGCTCAGCTCAGTCCCTGCAGCTCAGCCAAGCCAGGTGAGAGTGGGACAGCTCAGGGCTGTCCTCTGCCTGCACTGCAGGCTCCTATGCCCTCTCCTATGCAGAAAAACCCTCGGCTCAAGCACGGAGGTTTTAAGCCTCTGGCTGGGACGTGGATTCGAATGATCACGGCTAAGCGTGCTGAGTAATTAACTGGTAAGTAATACTGGAAGAGGGAAAAAGCAAACCCAGCTAAAAATAGACTGTTACTTCTGTTTTCTTCACCTCCCTGCACCACCCCTGAGGTTTGCATCCCCGCAGCTGGAGTGCACCAGAGTAGCAGAGCTCCAACCAGAAGAGATCTTTACAGTCCCCGGGAGGGGGGAGAAATGTCCTCGGGCAGATCTGCCACCTGCCGAGGAAGGCCCTGTCCCCCCTCGCTGCTCCCAGGCACTGGCTCCTCCGCCCCCGTGTCGGTGCCGGCTGCCAGATCGATGCCTGCCTGTGCAGCTCTGCCTCCACCCAGGAGCAGAAGCCTCCGGCGAGGGGTGGGGATGTGCCTGCAAGCCGCAGGAGCGAGCAGCCGGGGATAGGAATCTCATAAAATGATAATAAAAACACTGATTTATTACCCGCTGTGCAAATACCAGCTGTAGCCTGACCCTGAAGTCAGCTTTTACTTGTTCTGGAAATGGCCCGTCTTTGAGGAGGGGCTGGGGTGAAGAGCAGGGAATGCCTTCCCACAACATCCCCCAGGCTCCCCCGCTTTCCCACTTTTAATCTGAAAGGTAGGTAACGTCCCACGGAGGTGGAACACCTCCTTGGAGGGGTGGTAAGTGGTGCTCAAATACCAATTAGCAATGTGGTGCTCAAATACCGGTGGGCAGAGGTACCTCCTGCAGCTCGGGGTGGGGGCAGCTCTTGCAGCATCAAGGGGCACAGCCTGCCCAGCAGCCCCACACCCCACCTACCTCCATGTGCCGCTCCAGCTCCTGCAGCAGTGTCACATATTTATCCAGCCTCAGGAAGGGTTTGCTGAGGCTCGTGGTTAAGATGAGGATGCCTGGGTTGGCCGCACCCTGGCTCTCCATGAACTTCTCCAGCTCATCACTATAAATAGAGATGACAACAAGAAGGGGGGCTTGCCATGCTCTCCTGATGGCCAGGGCTCTGCTCCAAACGGTGCCTTTTTAAAGGCAGCCCAGCCTCCCCTCCAAGCACCCCCTGCCAGCATCCTGGCAGGGCAGGCAGGGAGCTGCCAGCCTCCAGCCAAGCAAGGTCCCGGCTCCCCGGGGGTGCAGGGGAGGATGCTGCGTGGTGGCGGGTGTTGGTGGGCACAGCCCCCCGGGGAACAGTGGTGCTAGCAGCTGGTCCCCCAGCACAGCGAGGTGGCATGGGGCCAGCATGCCTGGTGGACAGCGGGGGCTGCAGAGGTGCTGGAGGATGCTGCAGCAACACGCCAGGGCCCTGCTGGGAGCCAGGACGCTGCTGTGAGCTCGTACATAGCTCTGGAAAACACGGCTTGCGTGTGTCAGCACATTTGCCAAAGCTGATTCTTTGATTGATTTAAGAAAAGGGGTCAGACTGAGGAACCACATGAATAAGTCATTTACAGGAGCCAGGCTTTTTGTTAAGCTGAATTAAAGCTGGATTTCAGCAGGTAAGTAAATATATTGTGAGTTCCCCTTACAGAATGGGAAGACTTAAACAGTCTGGCCGGGGTCCTGGCTTTCCCATCACTGCAGGGAGGACAGCTAAGCCGCATTAGGGATGACACCGTTGCAGCCTTTTGGCTTGGCGTGCTCTTTAGCATGACATTATACAAACTCAAGTGTCTACTCAGGCAGGACACATTGAAGGAAGATGTTATTACTGCAATCTACCAATGACCTTGCAAATCAACCATGTGGTTGAACAGCAGCTCTATTATTAAACGGGGTAGTTCTGGGTGACTTGATGACCACCCTCCTTTTGCAGTGATGTGCCCCACACCGTAGTGCCACAGGAGAACATGGTCCCATCTGCCGGAGCGTGAGCACTTCAGCAGCGGGTCTGAAACAGCATCTGGGTCCTTTAGCAAGTTACAATCACAGGAGATGCTGCTGCAAGGGCTGAGGTTGCTTCTGTTTTATCCAAGGTAAGAGTCCTCTATGTGCAGACAGGACCCATGAGACCAGCTCTGAAGGTGAGCAGCACAAGCTGTGTCCGTGCTGGAGCTGAGAGGCTACGTGGAAGAGCCCAAAGCCCCAGCAATTTTCCCAGCAGCAGGATCCCATGTTATCCCCCTTGCTCTATTGTCAAAATACAGGTCTAAAGCCATGCCAGGCCGAGTATGAATAATAAAAGTAACTTTTTAAAGGAGGGATTTCAGTCTGCATCTCCTCCATCACTCACCTGTGCTGCGTGAGGACGTTGACTGCAGACGGGTGGTTAGCACAGTACGTCAGGTACAGGGACCTGAACTGGGGCATCAGGTTCATGAAACAGCCTCCCACGCGCTGCTGGTTCTCGGGGAGCCTACGGACACCAACACACCAGCCACAACGTTAGGCCTCTTGATCTGCACCCTGCAGCTACAGCACCCTCCGGTGTCTGCCCAGGAGCCACCAGCTGCATGGGGACATTCCCAGGGCACCCCGTAACTGCAGCCCCAAGCAAAATACCCATGCCTGCCACTTGGGAAGGAAGAAGAAGATGGTCCTCATACGGGACCGGCTTTCTGTGGCGCAGGCAGTGAGTATCACAACCCGGTGTCAGCCTGGGACGGGGTATGACCCCGCCTGTCCTGTCCCACCAGCAGAGCTGCAGCTGAGATGCCGCAGCCCACGGCAGCTGATGAGGATGCGCTGGAAAGCACTGGGTGCAATGGTGGTCCTGCTGTCTGGGCTGCTCACGAATACGAGAGAGGAGACGGGAGAGAGAGAGGGAAGCCGCAGCCTGGATACATTTCCAATGTAGTCTTTTCCCCATCTCTTTTCAGCCCTTCCAAAGGAGAGGCTAGGCTAAGGCTGAACATGTGTGGCACCCTCCCTGTGGGAAATTATTACCTCTAATAACTTGCTGTTTGCTCCTTGACAATCCCCACCTTCATGCCTGCCAGATCTCCCACCCTGCATGTGTCTGCATCTTTGGTCTAGTGACACTTTCACGTCAGGTCTAGCGACACTCTCATGTTTCAGCAGATGCCTTAACAGTAGAAATGTCAGGGTGCCTTCTATCTTCCCTCCCGCGAAAGCACTACCTGCTGCCTTTCTTCAGTCCTGGTATTTTCTTCTATATTTAACAAGTCTAAGACAGCAGCCAGGAGAAACATTAATGAACATGTCTTTCTATTATTTTTATCTGCAGTTTAATAGCTTAACACCTTCAGCGCTATGGCATGGGCTTACTTTGCAACTTCCTCCAAGGCTTGGTTCAGTGTTTGCTGAAATGCAGAGATTTCTTCCACGTTTCCCAGCAATGACGCGATGTCCACGGCGCTGAGCCTAGAAGAGTCAAATCGCTGATTAGCCTCAAAGAGATGTTGCCCTCAGGAGCACCCCCATGGCATCTGTAAGCTGTCCTTCCAAAAAGACCCAAGCATTTCTCCTTCCCCAGGTACACCATCAGACACGGGAAAACACAAAATCCATGATCTGTGAGCTGCATACCACAGCCTCCTGGAGAAGATGTCTGCTGTCAAGGATTATCTTAATTGGATTTTAATCACTTAATCACGCTAATCTTCTCAGATGTTTAGCTGTCTAATAGACACAGACAGATGGGATTTCAGCCAGGGGTGGGGAGGGAGGTGTGTGCACAGACACAGAGACAGCTTTGTCTTCAGGGACTCATGCTGCAGGTTTCCCTATGGGAGGAGGGTCCTACAGAGCAGCCCCTCAGGTAGGGCTTGCTTTGTTCCTGGAGTGAGGTTGGATTTTTTTCTAGCCAAAACTAATGTACCTGCTTCTGTCATCCTCAGAGCAATCCTCAGAGTCACCCTCGTACCACCCTCATTTAAGGCATTTGCTTAATGCCAAGGGCGAGAGCATGAGAAATTTTCACAGCTGAATACATCCGACGTGAAAAAAGGGGGAAGGAAGGCGAGATTTAAATACAAAGGCCTTAAGACACCACTCTCCCATCTCTCCAGACTGGGCAATGTCTAAATGCCTGCCCTCCGCCCGTGATGCCCTGGGGGGGCCCGGTCCTCCCGCAGCATGTTCAGCCGGAGGGACCCTGGCCCCAAACACAGCCGCCCGGACGGGGCCACCAAGCTGACACCGTTCGGAAGAGACGACCGTAAAGCTGAAGCAATAAGCAGGAGGTGAAGGTATGCAGGGTGACACCATGGATAGGACTCTGCCGAGAGGCACCAGCGCGCTGCCCGTCCCTGCCCGGGAGGGGACAGGACGGCGGGTGCTGCCTCTGGCATCGCACTCGCCAGCACAGATGGAAAACACATCGGCTGATTTCCACAGGGAAGCGCTGACGAAGTCCCCCAGTCTCCCC
>NW_009258414.1:1254003-1266989 GCF_000687185.1 Egretta garzetta
CATGGAGGCCCTTAAAGCCAGTGGCTGTGCAGGCGGGGAGGCCAGGGGAGTCACAGAGAGCACGCGTCGTCGCGCACGGAATGAAGAGATGACTAGGAGATGCCACTTGGGGCTGAGAAGTCACAACAAGGCAAATTACAAGGGGAGAAGCCATGCAAGGCGTGCTGCCGGGAAACATGCATGCCGGGAGAGCCACAGACGAGCTTGCAGATGGGTTGCAACAGCCAGCCCTCTACCAGATGGAAATGGCCATCTCTAACAGAGCTGAACGCCTGCCCGACCACTGAGTAACAGGA
This sequence comes from Egretta garzetta, assembly GCF_000687185.1. NCBI lineage: Eukaryota > Metazoa > Chordata > Aves > Pelecaniformes > Ardeidae > Egretta > Egretta garzetta. Next base: position 1,254,300 of record NW_009258414.1, read on the forward strand.
AAGAGCAGAGACCTGTACAATGGCGGGGGGGGTCTGGTTCACAGAGAAGCTGTGAGACTTTACAAGAAGAGCAGTAACAGGCCCTAAACATTCAAAAGCAGGAAAGTAATGAACTATGGTCGATTTTACAGGGTTCTCTCCACCTCAGTTGCCCTTATATCTTACTTATCATAAGACTGGAGGGGTCTTAAGTAAGTTCCCAGAAGTGACTGTAGTTCCTTCGCATAATCTCGTTCTGTTTCCAGAATATTTTGCAACACCTAGGGTGAGAGACAGAGCACTGAGTAGATCTTAGTACTAGTGAACTAGTCAAAGGAACATGGCATCAGCTTCCAAGTGTGGAAAAGCATGGAAGTGTATTTTAAGTCCATAAATCACATTTGTTAATGCAGAACCCAGAACGCTCAGGAAAGCCCTGGGGGGTCCAATTTCAGGATTTTACTTTGCAAACTGGGGGAGGCCTGGAAAGCCGGTGTTAAGGGCTGCTCCTTCTTCTCTGGCAAAGCGTGAAGACAACAACAGTTCAGACCTGAGTTTAGTATGTGACCCCCGAGAGGCTCATGCCTAACCCTGCATGCATAACTGGCTGCCGAGGTATGCAAACAGACGATTTGGGCATGCATCCTGGGAGCGCCGCTTGCACGAAGGCAGGCAACAGTTTAAATGCAACAGTGGCCGGGCCAAGGACGGCTCCTACGGCAGCTCAAGCCAGGGCACAGCTCACTTGCCACTTCAAGGACGCGCCGAGCTGGGTTTGGGCCTGCTAATCCATCTCAGCAGCCAACTCGTCTCCGGCAGCAGGGTAGGCAAACCCACTGCCTGCACGCTCCCAGTTAGCACTCCAGTTTCTCAGTGTGGATGAGCTCTGGAGACAGTGGAGGTGGTTCCCAACTCCCTGGACATATTGTTTCTGCCTTGCTTTGCTTGAAATATATTTAGACATGCTGATGAGCACGTTCCACTTCCAGCACCGAGAGCCAGGGACGTTCACATGCAGACATTTTAATTCCCTTACACCGCAGGGCTCACTCTAGCCTGGACACAGCAGGAAGGTACCTGCCCCCCTTTGCTGGACATCATCGCTCCGGTGGCAAAATGGTAGAGGTAGTGACGTTTCTCCACCCCTTCTGCAGCCACAGTCCATAGCCTGGCACGCTGACCTGCCCCAAAGCCAAGCCCAATTAAAAAGCCAGGCTCTGAGCTGCGGCGGCTGCCCCTTCTCTGAGGGCTGCGGCTGCCGGCAGAGGCACACGGCAGGCAGCTCGGGGTGGAACATCTCCAGCCAAACCCAAGACAGGGACCATGGAGCAGAGCCCTAATTTGGCTTGCTTCCCACCCTGACATTATCTCCCCATCTTTACCCATGGGAGGTAGTCAGCAGTCAACAGCAAGGACTGGACCAGAGACATCGCACCGTATTCCCCAGCGCTGATCTCGGAGCGAGCTGCCACCTCTGCTATGCTATCTCAGTCACCTACTCTGAGTCTCTCGGTTTGACATAGAATCATAGACATCTTGCAGCAACTTCCATTTGTGGTTTATTGTCTCGACAGCCCTGAATCAAGGCAACGGCAACAGCAGCATTTAAATACAGAGTCACAGCCCCAATTGTTACAAATTGCTTCAATGATTTCTATGGGAAGGAGCCAGTTCAGAAGATTAATAATATGCTACTTATTAAAATGTATGATCAGCACTTTAAAACTTACCACAGGGTAATAATTCTTTGTCAGCTGAGTGCTTTCAAGTCCTTTTAATGCTTTGGGAGAAAGTGGTTTATCTGTGCAAAAAAATACATCAATAAATTACAGTGCACAGTTCTCATTATTCCAGCAGGAAAAGTCACGGCCGCATCATGTCCAGCAAACATAACCTCACCCCTGTGAACCCAAAACTTCAATTGCAGGGTTTGTTTGCCTGCTTCAGAAAAACCAGGAGCAAACTGAAGGCGTGCATGACACCGAAGGCAGCCGAGTGAGTGGCACCAGAGGCACCGCGCAGCCTCTGCCAACTAACTTACAGGTTTGCTCTGAAATCCCTGGCAGCAGCCCAGTGTCTGGCACTGTTTGGAGCTACAGTGTGGCTTCACCCGGCCCACAAAATTTGGGTTTTAAAACCGGGTGTCTATCAGAAATTCTGGATACAGCGATTTGTTCCAGGTGATGCACAAGGCACTTGAAGCCAACACCAACCGATATGCCGAACCCCGACCCCTGCAGCCATCTGTGATGCAAAATCCTTCTCTGAACGAAGGTAGATTGGAATAAAAAGCTCACACAAAGCTGGAAGTCAATTCTCATCCTCTGCATTTGCTAAAGCCCTGCGGATGCGCACACACACACGTGCAACTCTCTGCTCCATTTTTCCTTCCCTATGGAAGCCCATTCCCTGCCAGCAGCACGGCTTTGCCAGCTCGCCCAGCACCGTTATCCCTCCAGACTGGGACAGGTCGCCGGGCAGAGCAGCCGGTCTCCCCTTTCTCCCTGCAATCGCTCACAGAAGGCAATTGCTTTCACACCAATAGCAGGGGAGAAGCTTGAAATTGATAAATTTAGCTCCCGGAAACCGCAGCGTGATGTATTGTCTAATTATTGCCCTTGTAGAGATTCCTGTCACTTCCAGCCGGGAGCTCTCTGCCTCATTTTAAGGCTCCGAGGAGCTTTGCTCCACACAGTCGGTTATTTCCACCCAAAGGGCACGCTTAGGACACAGTGCGAGCACCGCCACTGCTGAAAACCAGCTAACCCCATTTAGGGTGACAAGCCTCACACTTTGGGGGTGAGGAAAGCAGCTCCCCGCTGGCTTGCAGTGGGGCTCCCCCCAGGCTGCAGCCCCCCGGCAGCGGTCCTGGGCCAGGAGAGGGTTAGCTGATGGTCCCTGCACCCATCATTTGCAATGCAGCTGTGTGTCCTGAGCAAGCAGAGACCAGGGGAGCGAACCCTCCTCCCATCTGAAATGGGTGCTGGAGAGAGGACCTGGAGGGAAAAGCTCTGCAGATAAAGATTTGGATGGGCTCCTACATCAGGAATAATGGAAGACTCGTCCTTCGCTTCAGTGAGGTGCCATTATTTCATGCAGCTCCCATCTGATTTTCCCCACAGAACTGAAGTTTTTGCTCTCCTTTTTTTAAAAAACATTTCTCTTCTCCACTGTCTGACTTAATTAGTAATTCCTGGGTTGTGCCAGACAAGCCTTCAATCTCTGCCACAACGTCCTGCTCCAGCTCAGACATCATTTCCCAGAGGGAAACAGTGGGAGATGAGATATCCTAACAATGATTTTTGCATTTAGAATTAAATAAAAACTGGCCTACTTCTGAACACTCACTCGCTAATTTTATTCTTCCCTCCTTTGCTTTTTTTGCCTGCAAGTGTGGGAGCAAGGACGTCTAACAGGGGCTGTACGCCGTGCAGACCGCTGCTCCTGTCACACCATGTTTGAGGCCAGGGCTGATCCTGAGCCATAAACCCAGCACCGAGCACACAACAGGTCCCTGTCTAGGGTAAGCCCTAGGCACATTAAGGAATTAAAGTTGGATTTTGTCAAAAAAAACCCCAAATTTACTGTCACATCATGGCCTCGGAAGCACAACGGGGTGAGCTGTTTGAATGGATATGTAATGCTACGGGGCAGTGAGCCAGGGGCATGCTTCATGTCATCACCAGCCTACATCTGGTTAAAATAACATCACAGAAAATGTTAAGTACGCTCAAGACAAAGCTCTGTAAAGGCAGATGTCATCAGATGGATTGTCCCCTCCCTCTTCCTTTCTCAATATCGCAGCAAAAGATGCATCTGGGGGAAAATGTACTATGTGAAATCAGCCAGCACTATGGACAAAACCAGGGGACTGTTCCCTGCGGCCATATAGTTTTTGGTTTCCTCTCTGCAAGCGTGAGCATCCATTCCACCACTGCCAGAAAGGGCAGGATGAAACGCAAATGCATTGCCTGACCGAGGCCTCTAACAAAAAGCTAATTCTGTGCTCAGACACTGGAAGGACCTGGCAGCTGCCCAGGGCAAAGGGGACCCACGCAGCCATCTCCGGCCTCGTCCTCTGGTGACGTCCCTGCTCCCGTGCTGCTGGGGCTTGGGGGAGCAACAGCAAAGCGCGATGCGCTGGGGAAGAGGGCAAAGCAGCTCTCAAACAACTCATGCGAAAGACGAGGCTTTACCCTTCCGGCCTCGTTCACCCTTCCATTAGCCCTGCTGCTTTAGGGACGCAAACGATCCTTAATAAATAGCAGCAATTTCCCAAAGGCACAAGGATCTACACTGCATTATACCGCTGTCATTCAATCAGCCCTTGAAAGCAATTTGCTTACCGGTGGATTTGATTTCTCTGACGTAGTTGCTTGGGAACCAGCCTGTTTTTCCATTCAAGGTCCCTTCCCACCAGCCCCCTTCTTCAACCCGGGTGACATAAATAATGTCTCCTTTGTTAACGGAGAGTTCATCCTCATTGGTCTGCTTAAAATTGAACCTGGCCTTTACCACCAGCTGATGACTGCCATTCTCGGTCATCTCCTAAGGAAAGAAACATGGAAAAACACCAGTAAGTAGTCCAAAAAAGCAGAAGCCGCTAGGACAAGCTATTGTTCTTCTTTATTGTGACAGCTGTTTTTTCAGTATCGCTCTTTATAACAGCAATAATGTCTTGCTCCTGTGTAAGCCCTCCTGCCAGAGGACCACGAGGTCCCTCCCAAGCATTAATTTTGTTTCACAGTGCAATGGAGGAAAGCTAAGAATCGCTCTTCCCATTTCACAGAGAAGATCTGGAGAAGCCACAGGACTCTCTCCAGCCAGGGCAGCAAAGCCACGATGGAGATTGGGGGAGAACAAGCCCCTCTGGCGTACTCGACTCAGAGGTACCACTCACACCCCCCTACCCCCCCCAGCCATCAAACCCTTGATGAGGTGTTAAATGAAGGATACCACAGGCTTGGACTGCCTCCTCAACACCCTCGCTGACTGTGAAGCTGTGCCGTTGGAGTCAGTGTGGGGACCGCCAGCCGCAGAGCTAAGAGACGATAGATGCGAACATGGCCCTTTTGACGGCTGATCTGGTGAAGCAAAAACATCGTCTGAGTTTCACCCAGCTGCCCACCATCCCTCTGCATCCCAGCAAAGCAAAGAGTAAAGCCCGTAAAGAAAACAAGAGCAGGACACAACAGTGAAAAGAGCATCTATTAGAGCAAGACAGCAAGTGCACTGCATCTCCAGTGTGGGTCCTCCTAGTCAACAGTGAGGAGGATGGTTTTGCTGGGCTGGGTTAACCCTTCCATGATGGAAGACGGTGAATTGCATCCCAAGGCACTCCTAGGCTACGCCAGCTCTCCAGCCACACATCCAATCGCAGTATTTTTTTTAAATCCCCCTTAAAACTGTGGAAAAATGGAGTAACACTCAGCCTGATGGTGCCCAGCTGGGAATGTTTCTGGGATCCGAGTAAGCACTGTTGAAGGTGTTGCAAGGTTTAGCTCACAAGTGAGCACTCTTAGGTCACCTCCGCAGCTGCAGCGTGGGCTTCCCTGCCGAGCGGGGAAGAATGCTGAACAGCTGGCCAACACAATGGCTCCTCTGTCGAGCCAAGTCCTTCTGGGTTCATTATACAGCTGGAAGAGGCTAGGCACAACTTTGATTGCTGTTTGTGGACCGCTGCCCTTAGCCATGTGAGAGAGGCATTCAGACCATGCCGAGGAAGGACAGGAGTGTCACCCCCAGGAGACGGACAGCCCACGGACAGGCTCAGCTCATCCCAGCAGCTCTTGGAGTTGATCCTTCACACGCTCCAAGCTCCTCGCTTGGCAAACGAGCCTCTGGGCTTGTTCCTGCCACAACCCGCCTGATGCTGGAGATAATGCTACTGCTCTGACACATATCTATTTTTCATTATTAGTTTATTTTGGGGTTTTTGTTTCTATATTACTATTGAAAAACGTGCCAGAGGGTAAAGTTTCCTGGTCAAAACTGCCCCATGCTGAGACTGTGGCAGCAGCCTTGCCACTAAGAGCGGTCCCAGCTCCCGCGCGACCTGGCAGCGCTCAGCCCCAGAATCCTGCTTGGATGCTGCAGAGTGGTAAAAACATGGGATTCAAGCCACCCGGTAATTCCCAGTACTTCTCTGCTACTGCACCTCACACCACACTGTGGGACAACACTCACATCGCCTCCTTTCTATGGGCCACGGTGCTCAAATGAAGCAACAGCAGATATTATCATTTCAGGAAACTGTGAAGTACTTTTAAGATTTGCCTTGTAGCTTCTTTTTAGATTGAAGAACATTTCTGTGTTCCAGAGCTATTGTTTTCCACCTGCAGTGTGGCCCTAGCGTGCCCACGGACATCAAAAGGAAGACAGAGAAGATCGGGCTGCAGCCACCGAAGAATCGGAAAACACAAACTCTTAAGGCTGCTGTTCCCCCATTCTCCTCAGTCTGAACGTCAACATGGAAAAGTCATTCCGAAGGGGAAGTTTGCTGGGAGTTACAGGAACTCAGCTGGGCTTTTATTCTCCCCAGAGGATTTTTGTTTCAATAGAAAAACACCTCATCCTTAGACTGGACCAGGAGCAACACAAGCTGTGAGCTCTTGGAGAAGGGCCTTGCTTTGTCTTTCTCCCAGCGCCTTGGACAATGGGGACCAGGTCCATGACTACAACTTCCAGGCGCTGCTGCCTTACAAACCCCCAACCACACCGTACCCACGCACCAGTCCTCTGCTCCACGCTCCAGCAATAGACAACACTGCCATTGCATCTCCTGCGCTCTCAGTGAGCCAGTTTGCTCTCTTGCCCCGTTCGTTGCACAACTGCCTGACGACCGCACGGTGAATTCCCAGCTCCCTGGGCTGCAGGAACAGCAAAACCCCTCTGCATGGAAAACCCACTTTGCAAACACAGAATGGGTTGGTTTTTTTTTTTCCTCTGAAGCATCCTGATATTTGAGCAGGAGCGGTTTCGGCTGCTCCCAGCGGCTCATGGGCCAGGAGGGGTGGCCGGCTGCCAGCGTGAGATGTTCTTCCCCTGATTCCTTCTAGAGAGGGAGGGCGTAAACCGCGAGTCCAGACTTCTCCACTTATTCAAGCCATCAGCAACAGTCCCACGGAAATGACTCGGTTACTGTAGATTTTATGCTTCTCCCTGCCCCGCCCAATCTTCCAAAGCTTTTATAAATATCTGCAGCAACCTAGAAACAAATGTAAAACTGACTTTGACAGTTTGGCAGGGAAGTGTATCATTTATATTGCATCATGACAGCGTCCTATTTTATGCCTGGTCCAGCATGGAACACTGCTGCCATATGTTGCTTAAACTATGGTTAAAATAGCTGGGGTTTCTGCTCACATTCCTACACTATTTTTGGCAGATGAGCCTCGCCTGATCCAGCGCAGCTGGTTTTCCTCCCCTGCCCTCTCTTTCAGATAAAAGCATCAAGCTCGGTGTTGCTGTTATTTGATGGACAGCTGCTGAACTGTGAGTTTATCTGCTAGAAATGATGCTTCTAGTTATTTGCATAACAAGATCCACGAAGCCACAAGGATTTGGACTTCAAATGGATGCTCAGAAACACATCCCCACAGCGGTTCCTTAGCTGTCACCTACTTCCCTCCGCCTCTGACAAGGGTGTCGGGATGCAGCAGCTCTGCGGGTGTCGGGATGCGCAGGCACGCCGGAGCCCTGGCCGTAGCAGGGACTGCAAAAGCCAGTACCAGGCTTGTCCCAATGCTCCGTTCTGCCCTTGGCCTCTGGCGAGACGGACAAACCGGACCATCTGCAGTAGCGGTTTGTAGGACACAGGCTCTTCCTTCTCAGGAACTTGGCCAAGCCACCAAAAAGCAAACGTTTTAGACATGTATTTATTTTACCCTGTACTTTTCCCAAGGGTGCTCTCTGCCTGAGCAGCTAATTATATCGCAGGCATTGCACTTTTTAACATTTAAACAGAGAAAGCATAAGTTCAAGCAGATGTTTGCTGTGAAACCAAGAGGATTCCAGCTTCCCTATAGCCTCGTCGGTAACGTGTGACGGAAACTATTCCACGGCAAAGCCCCCCTGAGCCTCACCCAGTGACTGCATGGACTGAGCTGGGACATGGGTGGCTGCAAGAACGGAGCTGGGGCTGTAAATAAGGGGACTGCGGTGACAGTGGTGATCCGGCCTCACCACCCCACCGGCCCACACCCCATCGCACCCCTCTGGTCCAGCAAGGGGCAAGCATGGAGGCAGGGAAGTTTCTCACTCTTTTTGCTTTCAGAATAGCGAAGCTAATGTCAGTCATAAGGACAGCGTTTGCAAAGGCTACTCCTGGTGTAGGTAACCTGCATTTTATATCCCCCATCACACTGAACTGCAAGGGCTTTCTCCATGGGGTCACCGGGTGCTGCCATTTAACGGAGCGGGAAGAGGCTGCAAGGAGATGTGCTGATCTGGAATTACCATCACCGACTTCTCAGGAGCAAGCTGGCAGCAGAGCTGAGTGCTGGCTGCAGAAAGGCAGTCTTAAGAACCTGGATTTCTTCAGAGCAGCATTATATGCATGTACATACACATGTATGTGTGTGTGTACACATATATATTATTATTATACATTATATATTATTATTATACATTATATATTATTATTATATACGTGGCTGTTTAATATATACATTACAATACAATATACAGTAGTTTATATAATGTATAACTATAGTATATATATATTTTTTTATATATACATGATTTTATAAAGCCTTGCATCAGAACAGAACAGAGAAGAGGAAACAGGGAGGAGAGGGTCCAGTCCCAGCAATGAGGCTGCTCACCTGAGCAGCTTCTGTACTAGCAGAAGAGAACCCAAAAGCAAAAACTCAGTCAAAAGAGAAATGAAACAACGGAGAAAAACACCGCAAACCGAATCTAGGCAAAACACAGTAAGTCAACAGAAAAACCTCCCCATGAAAGGAAAATCATGAATCTGGGTTTTGAATTTTTCTCCTCTTAATGTAAGATTAAATGCCTAAAAAGTAATCTGCAACAGGGAAATCAAACTCTCCTCCTGGTGCTGGACTCTGGTGGGCGTGCAGGACTCTGCAAATCCGCTTGCGTGACAGGGGGCCATAAACACCCCCCACCTGCAAACCCTTCCCAGCTCGGCACAGACCTGCTCCTCAGCCCCTTGGCGAAGAGACCCTGGTCCTCTCACCCCTCCCCAGGGCACCACGCTGCCGTTGTCCTCCCCGCTGAACTCCTCCTTTCACTGCCTGTGTGACTGAGAAGCAGTCTAAAGCAGCCCGCGGGGAAGAGCTACATATCTGGGGTGGAAACAAGAGGAGCTGATTTGCTCTGCTTCAGCAGCCCGCTCCTGCAGCCAGGGAGGCAGGACAAGCCACCAGCTTGATTCCCAAATCCGGGAGCCTACTCCATGGACCCAGGGAGAGGAGAGAGACAAACATCAATACAATTGACTGAGCATCTGGCAACAACATTTGTTTTGACATGCAGTAAAGATATCACGCAGATGGATCTGTTTTTCCCTTCGGCTTTAAAACACACTCTTTAAAATCTGACATTTGCATTTTGGGAGGTGCATGCTCATTTACATCAAGGCTCCTTTACGATGACCTAATTTGAGGTCCCTTAGTATTGTCAAAACTGAGCAGAGGTCCCTTAGCGCAAAGCGATAATCAGGCTCTGCAAAGTGCATACGGCAACTCTGAAATGCCACATCTAAACCTGGAGTTCGTAGAAGCATGAAATGTCGATTCCACCGCCCAGCACCAGGCATCGGTGCCGGCAGCACAATTTGCCAAGCCTCCGGAAATCATCATAAACTAGGAATTACCAAAACCAAACCAAAACAAACCCACCCCAGCATACATACGAGGCAGAATTTGAAAAGATGAAAGAAAAAAACCTTTTTTCTTACCTTCGGTAGCTTTATTTACAGCTGTTAATGTGCTCAGGACCTTGGAGAACTGTTCTCCGGTGTACAAATCATGTGCATCAAACACCTGCGAAAGAGGAACGTGGTCAGCTGGGCCCGAAACATCTCACTCCGGCCACCTGAGCAGCCCACCTTGCTAGGGGGTGACAGGAAGGATTAAGCAGCCCGTATGCCTCCGCAGGGGTAGGGTGTTTATTCAGGGCTGACGAGCCCCATTTCCTTCCTAGCGAGCCAATTCCTGGGGCGCCGGCGGCAGGCGGCGTGGGAAGGGCTGGGGGACCCACCAGCGTTTGGAGCGGAACGCTGGGGACAGGGGAGGAAGAAACGGGTGCTGTCTGCAGAGAAGGGACTCTTCAGAAAATCATGGAGAAGGTTATTGCTTCCCTTCGGGGAGGGAAAGATTTTGCTGCTATTTTTGTTATCGAAAGCTGACGAGATTGAGGCTGTACATATATATGCATATACACACGCACGTATTTTCCACAGCAGAAGAAACAAACACACAAAATCTTCTGCTCTTGCAATACGGCATACACAATACATTTACGTTTTTTTACAGGAAGCCAAAACCAGTTATTTTATGTGCAAAAATTCTACTCTAGAAGAGCCTCATCACCAAAACAGACAAACATAGTTAGCAAGGGCTTATTTTCTGTGACTGGTAACCTGGACCTTGTACACCCAGCCCTTCAGAAATCACCACCAGCACAATGAGGGACAATCTGAGTTCCAAAAATCTGCAATCCCCTCTAACACCTGGGAAATGCCCTCAAATTCACACAGACTGTACAAATCCTACCATTAATGAAGTAACGATAAGCGCTACAAACCCCCCCCCGTTACTGGTACCACCAAGGCACCACCTGCTAATCCCCAAATGTGCGCTGCCTTGCAGATGGAGACCACAGCTCCGCAAATCCAACGGGAAAGATGATTTTAAAGCTCTCCTGGCAGACGCCATCTACTTACGAACACTTCCAATGCACTGAAGAGTGTATCCTGCTAAATAAGTACAGCAGCCTCAATTACCTTTAGGGCAGGACTGCCCTTTCACATGGCCCTTTCTTGCTTTCCACATACAGCTCCTCGAATACGCTTGGCATATTTCAGATCGGAAGGGGACTGGCCTCTTCCGCAGCCCTGGACGCTCACGGCATCCCTCCCCCTCGACAGACACATCAGTGCAGCCACAAAGTCCAACACGGGCAGTACACAGCCTGCTCTTTGTTGAGAATATATTTAAAAATTGACTCATCCACTCAATACTGGGAGAAAGGCTTTACCCTGAAGAAATTTAATCCACGCTCAGAGGGGGAGCAGCCTGCCGTCATTACAAATATTAAAATCCGCAGCTCCGCAGCTCCGATCACATCTCCCGCTCTGCACATTTCGGGGACATCCCCACCTACCTTGGGCTGTTTCCAAGCTGATCTATCGCCCGCTTGGGTTTGCTCCTTTGGACCACGCAGACCCCATCCCCTCTGCTAACTGGTGTGTGAACCAGTTTTCCTGCCTCGCAGTTGCAGCCAGTGCTACCTGAGCATCGCCTCCAGCCCGAGGCAGCGACGTTAGCATCTCCGTGGAAAGGGAGACGGTAACGGAGAGCCCGGGCGTGCGCTGACCCCGTTGGCAGCCGCCGGAGGATGCGACGTTACCGTAAGGCACCTTCACCCTCCTGCCAAGTGAGGCTGGGACGTTTGCGTGCATCTCTCTGGTGCGTCATTTTCTCAGTCCTACCCTTTTTCTTCCACTTCAGTAAGTCCAGAAGAAACAAGCCCTGCCTTGAATGAATGGCACAGTTGCTTGTTCTTTTTTTAAAGGACCGAAGTAGTAAAATACATCCCTGGTCCTTCAATGCACAGAATAATGCTGTAAGCTCAGAGTCATCAGTCCAGAGGAAAATGGCGGCAGGAGGGATAGGCAAAAAAATTCCAGCACAAAAGCAAGCAGTAACTTTTATGACTTTTCTTCATGAAGAAATTGTCTGGAACAGCTACTGTGGAACACTGGTAATGTGGAAAACTCTTCTGGATCAGCTACTGTAATGTAAACATACTCTGCAGCTTGTTCCAGAATAAATTAATCATACAGAAAAGTCCTCGTTTATGAGCTAAAGATTACTTTTTCCAGCACAATCCATACATAATTCCATTCCTGACTAAAAGACAAGCTGCAAGCCTAGAAGAAAAATAGCGGGGGGAAAGGCTTTTTCGCTCTTGGCTCATGGAAGAACTGGTGGATGCAAGTAAAACCCTGCTTAAATCTACGGCTGTCATCTGAGGATCCCCATTAAAATGCTTTTCTGACTTTTTCAGACTGCAGCTCCCCTTGGTGAAACACTCCGGCTGCTCCGTCAGGCACCACCGCGGGAGAGAGAAAACCTGCACTGCTGCACCGCCAGCCCTCCGCCGACAGACACCCAGAAGGTGGGGGGGGGCTGGTGCTCGCCGGGCAGTGACCAGAAGAGCACCCAGCTTTTCAGGAAGGATGAAAAATCAAACCCAGGGGCATCTAGCAAGTCGCCACCACCCAAAATCCCAGCACTGGGATGGGAGGTGCTGAAAAGTTCGCGGAATCCGCGTTGCGTTTCGAGCCCGAGCTGGTTTATCCGCACAAACTGTTCCCACGCTTTGGCAAAACCCCGGCAAACCTCAAGCTGGGTGCAAAGCCCAAAGCTCGGCGCGACCGCGACCCTTCATCCAGGCCCGAGGATGAGGGCTGGAGCAGACGGGCCCGCGCCCGCTCCGACTGCCGGCCCTGCGGGC
>NW_009258414.1:1268191-1290394 GCF_000687185.1 Egretta garzetta
CCTCCGCCGGCCGCGGGCGGGAGGCAGGGAGAGAGGGACGGCAAAGGGGAAAGGGAGATGGGAAAGGGAAGAGGAGAAAGGCCATGGGGAGGGAAGAGGGAAGGGAAGAGGGGAAAAGTAAATCAGGAAAGAGGGAAGGGAAGGGAAAGGAAAGACAGGAAAGGAAAAGGGGAAAAAGGAAAGGAAAAGGGGAAAAAAGGAAAGGAAAAGGGACAAAAGAAAAGGAAAATAAAAAAGGAAAGGAAAAGGGAAAAAAAGAAAAAGGAAAGGAAAAGGGAAAAAAGAAAAAAGAAAGGAAAGGGAAAAAGAAAATTAAAGGGAAAGAAGGAAAAGGAAAAAGAAACAGGAAAAGTGAGTGGGATAGGATAGGAAAAGAAAGGAAAATCCAGGCTGTTGAAATGGTAATTACAGCTGGTTTGCACCACTGAGAAGAAAAACGCTGCAGAAGGGCCTGCAGATGAGGTGCAGGCAGTGAATTCTCAGAGCCAGCATGTCCTTGCCGTGGTGAGCACGGGGCCTCTGCTGTGCGTGCCCATCTGTTTGGGGAACACGCTCCTGCAGGGAACGTGAAATCCTGGGACACTTCAGTGCAACAGCAGGCTGCAGCATGGAAGGGGAAAGAAGCGCTGTACTGAGATCCAGGGTGAAGCCTGGCTGCAGGTCCCAACGCCACGGAGGGATGCAGGGGTGTCAGAGACACCCCTCACACCTGTGGGCCGCAGGTCTTTGGGACACTGGGTCACTCTGAGTTCAGACCTACCCTTTCCCTAGTGCTTGCACTGGTTGGCACTGGGCTGGAGCTTTCAGTTTTGACATTACCCAGCCAGGAAACCAGGAGGGAAGACAAAGTAGAGCAGGCTTTGGGAGCAGAGGGATGGGGAGCCAAGGGGGGGATGATTTTTCATCAGCCTTCTCCAGACCTCTGTCCAAGTACAGATTGGTGAAGGATGCAAACACCTCCAACTGCAGAAATAACTTCAGTTCTGCCCACGGTGTCAACGACACGCTGCATGCTCTATGATCATTCTGGATGGTCGGGTTTAATCCAGCTATGGAATTATCTTGCAGATACCATTCTTAGTTCACAGGACTCAGCCCCTTGCCAGAAGTTTTGTGGTCGTTTTAGCAATAAAATGCTGCTGCTGAATGAAGGTCTTGTGCTTCTTCAGCAGTAAATGATGCTCAGCTATTGAGCTGCTGTTATTATTTCCACAGCGGTGCCAACAGCAAAAGCAAAGACTACCAGTTCCCATTTATCCCCTCATGATCTTTTCCCTGTATCTTCTAAAGTAGACTCCACCTGGCCACCAGGCCTGAGCCTCTTGCCTTCACATCTCCAGCTGTCAGCTGCCACCACCTTAGCAGTATTGACTCACTGGACCAGATCCTGGGTCATACACACAGCTCAGAGGTTGAAGCCATAGGGTAAATGAGGCATAGCCAGGTTACCTGCACTGTTCCTCACTCCAAAGAGTCCCTTAAGGACAGTTAAGCTCCAAAGAGGTGCTTGCATCCTCTGCCCAGTCCTCTGTCTCAGCAGAGCTGGGCCAATAGACATTCTTATGACTTGGATCAAATTCTAGCACTGAAAAGCAGTTGGGAAATTTTAGACATGGTCTCATTGTTTCACCTAATTACAGCACTTGTCTAGTTAGAAGGTGGTGTTGGTTCCTCTGCTTGTCTTCTCTTTTAGGACTGACACATATGAAGCAACAAATCTTCTCAGGCTTCAGTCCTGGGCTGAAGCTAAGGAAGAGTTTGGTTATTTATACCCTGCAATGAGATGGACTCTTCCAGCTCACACCACCAGCCCGTAGAGCTGCTGCAACTTAATGGAGCCACCTCAAAGCAGGAAGGTCACAGAGTATCCTTCTCCCTCCCTTCAACTATGTCCAAATCTTTCACTGTTCCTGCAAAATGGAAGAAGGTGCTGTTTGCCTTGCCGTGTCTGTCTTCCATTTCCTAAGATTGAGTTACCAGGACAACAAAGAAGGGTAGGAGGGAAGCGCGTACATGTAGCTCTGCAGGAGTAACCTCTTCGTGTGCCCTCCCACTGGAGGAGATTGGCAAGCAGGACCCCTTCAGTGGAAGATGCAACTCGGGTTTCAACTGAATGCTGTTGGAAACCCTACCTGGCCCACTGATCACCTTCCCTGCACGCTAGCAAAGCTCAGTGATGTATTCAGCTCCAAATGGCAGCTATTCAAACGTCTACGTCTGTAGTGGGTTTGCGTGGCAAGGTTTTGGTAGCAGGGGTGGCTACAGGGGTGGCTCCTGTGAGAAGCTGCCAGAAGCTTTCCCCCATGTCTGATGCAGCCAGTGCCAGCTCCAAGATGGACCCACCACTGGCCAAGGCCGAGCCGTCAGTGACAGTGGTAGCACCTCTGGGATAATTAAGAAGGGGGAAAAAAGTCCTGTGCAACTGCAGCCAGAGAGAGGAGTGAGAATATGTAAGAGGAACAACTCTGCAGACAGTGGAGGGGGAGGAGGTGCTCCAGGCGCCGGAGCAGAGATTCCCCTCAGCCCCTGGTGCAGCCCATGGTGGGGCAGGCTGTGCCCTTGCAGCCACGGAGGCCGAGGGACTGCACCCCGTGGGAGGGACCCCAGGCTGGAGCAAGGGAGGGGAGTGAGGAGTGCCCCCCTGAGGAGGAAGGAGCAGAGACAGCGTGGGATGAACTGACCCCAACCCCCATTCCCATCCCCCTGCGGCGCTGGCGGGGAGGAGGCAGGGAAAATGGGGAGTGAAGCTGAGCCCGGGAAGAAGGGAGGGAAGTGGGGGAAGGTGTTTTAAGATTTAGGTTTTATGTCTCATTATCCTTCTCTGATTTGATTGGTAATAAATTCAACTGATTTCCCCAAGTCAAGTCTGTTTTTCTTGTGATGGTAATTGCGAAGTGATCTCTCCCTGATTTTGACCCACGAGATTTTTGCTATATTTTCTCTACCCGGTCCAGCTGGGGGGTGGGGGGAGTGACAGAGCAGCTTTGGTGGGCACCTGGTATCCAGAAACAAGAACAAATTTAAGGCAAATTTGCTTTGGCAAAGTACAGTGAAGCCCCAGGATGCTAGGATTGGCTGCTAATGTCATGTATGAAGTTTCTCACGCTTGAGATTTCCCAGGATGAGGCCTTTTGGACAAGTCAGTCTCCAGAGTAGTTCTAAGCTCTGAATTTCCTCAGAACATCCTCTTTTGCTCACATCTGCAACAGGAACAGAATCTCTGACCTTAACAACTCAAAGACAGGAGAAGTGGCTCATATTCAGTCCCAGGCTACTTCTTCATATCTAAGGAACAAGAGTTCTCCGTGGAACTTGGAGAAGGGCAGAATTTGACAGAACCACTAGGGTTTTACTGTCAAATACAAAGTCTGGGTAAGCAGCAGGATGGCAGTCAGGGAATTCAAACCTATTAAGCCAAGAGCTTTCCTGACGTTTCTCCTTACTCAAGCTAGGTTACTGGAGCAAAACAGATTTTCCATCCTATGCTCATCTTCCCTAGACATAACACCAGATCACTGCAACTTCCCTGCCGACAGATCTTGGAACCAGAAGGTTCCCTGCCTGTTCTGATGCTCCAAACGTGCTTTCAGAGTCAATGTCCTGCAGAGGAACCCCCTCTGAAGGGCAGTGGCCCTTCCCAAGGCAAACTAAGAATCAGGTATGAGGGAGGACTACCCGTGGGTATGCTTCCGAGAGTCTCTTTGCCAAGAGGGTCCAAACAGGGCAGCATTTAGAAGGAGCAGATGGAGGAGGTTTTTCATGTCTCCTCTGGCTTTGCCTTCAGAGCACTCAGAAGAGCTGGCAACACGGGAGGAGAAGAGCCAGAGGGAAGCATAAGGACTCTGACTTGTGCCATGTCTTGCCCACCATCTCAGCTCTCCTACCTCAAGCATTCCTCTGCCTGAGGCTACAGAGAGGAGCCAGGAAGAAGCAAAATTCCCATCTTCACTTAGCATTCTAATACAACTTAGTATTTTGGAAAAAAAAATAAGAAGAAATAATTTTCATTTCGCTGCGAAATTTAAACTTGAGCTTGAGAGATTTGAGCTTTTATTCAGCTTTTTGAGGTCTCCTTTCACAGCAACCAAGACAGGGGCAATGACATGAGTGCTAGGGAAGTTACTGAAGGGATAGAATATTTCAAAGATTAAGGGGGTTATAAATCAGAAGAAAAAAGAAGTCAGAAACCTTTTCTTAAATTAAAACCAAGGAAGGAAAGGCGCAGGGAGGATTGGAGCAACACACAGAGCTGGACACACAATGTTGCTAGTTCCTAGTATCTGAAAATTGTGGAGTGTGACTGCAATATTGCAGAACTGGCTTTCAAAACTATGAGACATTGAAGCACAACAGTTGGCGACTGTTCCCTTGCCTTATCTTTTAGCTGTTTAAGACTCCTATTTTTCAGTATTTTCCACCACAACCATTGTCATTAGTTTTCAGATAGAAAAATAAGCCCTCTGAAAAACGGAGGAAATCACATGGTCAGTACCAGAAGACTGGCAACAACTGATTTCTGATGCGATAGGCCTTCAGGGATTCTATATATATCTGCTCTCAAAACGGGGCTGCTGCAGCAGGCTCTGAGAAATGCATTACTGGGGAACAACAGGCTAGTGAAACAGTTCTGGAATGAGCAAATTTTCATGCTGGTTAGATAAAAAGCTCTGAAGAGAAGAAAGGCTCTTTGCTTGTTTAGACCTTCAAAGGAAAGGCGCAGGAACGGAACTGCCATGGGTTGGACTTCCCTCACTGTGGTGCATGAATATTCTGTATAATGCCCAAGAATGCTGTCCCTGCTTCTGGCAGAATTTGTCTTCAGAATTTTTTTTTTTTCCACAATGTTGAGTGTATTTCAGATGAGACAGTGATGGCTCTTAGTTACAGGTTTCTTTTTTACTCTAGGAATTTAAGCATGATACAAAAGTCTTTACATTTTAAATCCATATGCACTTAATGCACTTAGTAAAAAATTTGATGGCAAAATTAGCTGAACTCTTAAGTGATTCATTTAGACTCTGATCTTGCAAATATGAGCTATGCTTAAGCATAGAGTCAGGATGTAGACAGGATCAGGGATAGCCACTGAGAAGGTGTCTTTTGTCTTCATTAGGATTATTTTTATGCATAAGGATCAATTTAATATTATGTGTGTGGCAGAATCTCATGCAACAGTTGCAAGGGGATGAAAAATACTGCAGTATGAAGAGTATTTCACCTTCAGATTAAAGCAAGGCTAAAACCTGCAATCCCTTCTCTCTAATAATGAAAAAAAAAATAAATGTAAACAGGTCCACACTGCTTAACTCTGTTTCAACAGACCTCCTGTTACTGCTGCAAGCATTCAGGCTTGTCTCAAAAGACGAGAAGGAATCTGTTAAGCTCACAGTCAATACACTCCATTTCCAGATTCTCCAGACAGACTATTAAATTATCCCTGCTCTAATTTGTATTAATACAAAAGATTAGGAATGACTACCGATTTCGTCCCTCCGGTATCTGGCTTCCTTTCAGAAGGCTGATTAAACAAGCATGTTACGACAATAAATAAAAGGATCCAAGTTGACTTACCTCCACTTTAAGGAGTGCACAGCCTTTCAAGAATTCTTGAATATTACTGATGCAGTCAGCTTCATTTTTAGGCTCCAGGCAATACTAAAGAAAGAAAATTCACTAGGATCATTGCATTGCCTTCCATCTAGCCTCTATTCAGGCCTGCATGAATATTGACATGTGCGTTTTATACTGAATTAGGGAAGCTTCTTAAGGGGGCGGATGGGGGTGGCAGGCAAGCTGTCGAAGCAGGAAGAGCGAGCCACCGGAGGAAGTGATGCATACATCGAAGTGGTCGGCATCTTGTTTTGAATGTCAACGTATGACAGTGCCCTAAGTGACAGTGGGAAACCGATGACCTTTAAGAACACATTGCCCCCAACCATCACACAGAAGCTAAAGATACGGAGCTAGCAAAACTGATTTTTTGCGTAATAAATAAAGGCTCCTGTTTTACAGGGTGGAGAACTTGTTTGGTTTTTTTTTTAATTAAGCAGCTTCTCTTCTGTGTTGCCATTTCCCATCTCCGATTTGACTCCTTCCCTTTTTTTCTCCTGCAGTTACTTACCACACTTTTGGACTGCCTGAAGATAAACCTCGTAAAACTGTAATAGGAGGCACTCACATGGCTTAAATGGCTTCAGTTCATTGGATTTGCTGGCCTTGGGACAGCTCAAAATGGCATGGATGCAAGTTTTGTTATTTATTCCTAACCTAATCTGCTTCTCTAGTGTATTTCCTGGCTAACAAAGTATTTTAGAGTAAGAGTTCTCAAAGAGTGAATATATTTACAGTTGTAATTGATGTTATTTACGTAAATATGGACAGACTGCATATCCTTCTACTCAAAACCAAGATATTTTGATCTCTGCTGGGCCCAGTATTTCCTGCCACTGAATGAACACGCGTAACTCGGCCAACTGCAACCTTTTGAGGTTTTTTTCTGGATGTAGAGACAAAATTGAAGAACTAAAGCTACAGTCGGACTTTGCCCTCAGTTAGATACATCTGGTAACTGAAATGTAAAACATCCATCTCCAATACACCTTGGCTCATCTTATTTACCAAAGGAAAACGTACCTCAAAATGATGAGGGCAGCATTTTACTGAGCAGTGCTCCGTTTCAGGCTAGCAAAACACATCTTAAACGAGTTACCTTCTCTGCAGATCCCGGAAGAAGTCGATTAATGAGCTTACAAAGCACGGTTCCATCTTTCAGAGACGTTTTCAGGAACTCCTGCGGATCATCTACTATTTTCTTAGGGGAATTTAAAACTCCTAATGAAATAAGCCACGTTACAATTTGTTCTTCTGGATTCATCGCAGAGAGTTCTGCCGCCAGCGCAGTTCTCCTGTGCAGCAGCTTGCGGGAACCCACATCCGTGATTACATCTTCCTGCCCCTGCTGCTGCTTGCAGAACTCAAGTGTGAAACTACTTTTTTTTTTTGGCTCAGCACAGCAGCTCACCAAATCCTAAGAACCAGCAGCATCGTTACTCTCAAGGTAAGAAACTTTTTAGTAGTTTCTAGCACTGTTACTTTGAAGAGAGAACGCGAAAAGCAGGTCTTCAGCTACACATCTGCAACATCATTGAAAATAATAGTATTTGATGGAGCACTTTTTCCACCAAAAAGATCTTGCCTGGCGACTTCCTCCTCGTGGCAGCTGGCATCCTATCGTCTGGTAAACTCGGTCTTAACTTGTAGCTGTTGCCCAAAGAAGTAAACATACATTTGTCTTGAATACCGAAAATAATGAGGTATTTGCAGCATTAAAGTTGAACTTCACGCCAAAGATGACTGGGGGGAAACGTCACACTAACTTTTTATTTTTCAACTTTATATGGCAAACCTCATTACTAGAATTGCCTTCTATAGTTTACTATTTTCAAGATTTCATTTTTGAGAATAAATTCTCATCATGCACTTTTTGTAGAAAAAATTTGGGTTTTCAACTGTTTTCTACAAGAAGCGCGCATTAATCCAAAATGGGTTTTTGGAAGATGGTAGTATCTCAAACATCTGTGTAACTTCAAAAATTTCATAAATTCAAGTCACCCAAAGCTGAGAATGAAACTTCCCCACTGTTTCACTTACCCTATATCATGTCCCTTGCCCTATTAAAATGTCCCTTTCCACCAGCTCTTCAGGATCCATTGTACGGAGTACAGTTTTCCACCCTGCTCTGGTCCCGTCTTCTTGCCATTTTTTTCTCCTTTTTAACTGTCCTTTCACCAGAACAGATGGAAACCGTAGCGGTTCTGTTTATGAGCCAAACAAGTTGGAGCATCATGGATTGAAGCGATACAACAGGAACAAATTATCCTAGAGACCAGAACTTCTGTGACAATATGCTGAGCCAATTCCTAACCCTGATACTTGAAGCAACTGTCTTCAAAGACATCAGCGCTCTCAACCTGCTCAGGCTAGTAATTTAAAGGGTAGGGAGAAACAGAACAGCAAAAGGATAAAATAGATGCAATAAATGCACATGGTTTTGTGTCTCCACTTTCCAGGTCTTATGACTGGTACCAGGACCTACGTAAGGATAATTTTCAACAGCCACCAGTAAGAAATCAGAATTGCCCTGTTCGGGTTAGACAGGCTTTTGACCTTCATGAGGATGTGGGGATGAGTTCCCGCTCTCCGTTGTGTGGCAATACGAGTAACATGTAGCTGCAGCCAGTGCGAACAATAAAACTGGCTGAAACTAAATTGTAGAACTCACGCCATCTGGTGAAGAACATCTACAACTATCCCGATGTGTGCAAAACATTTCAAATTTATGACCAATTACAAGAACTTCAGGGTTGTGGGTTTTTCTTTTTCCAGTTCTCATGAGCACTACGATTTTGCCAAGTGAGTACTTGCAGTCTCCTTTCATAGCTTGCCTTTTCTTTTTCCAAATCTGTAGTAGGCAAGACAACTGGTAATGCTCATTCATCTATGGGGACAATGGTTTGTACATGGAAGACATCCACTCATCAGAACATACCCGTTTCTGATGTAAAGAGCAGAAATATTTAAAATCAGGGAAAATAACACACCTGCTTCATTAAACTCAGCGTTACCAACCTGAATGCAGAGGAGTACTTCACCCACTCCCTCCTCTAAAGCAAACCAGTTTTTGGGTGGACAGGCAGGTTCAGTTTCATGGCCATTTCACACACAGTTGTTGCAGCCACGCAGACGTTAATGGTTGCAACTACAATTAAATGAAAATACTTGCCACATCTTGAACACTCACCAACTGCTGCGAAGACCTCGAGACATATGCATATTCAGAAAGCCCCCAAACTGAAGGCATTTCCGTTTAGCCACCTCAAGCTCAATTTTACATCTTTCGGAAAGGACCCATCTAAAAGCCTCCTGGCTTGTTCACCCACCCCTACACTAAAATTAATCCTGTGGCAACCCCAAGGTACGAGGGTATAGCCACCAAGCAACAAGGAATTTCTGGTCTGGTCTTTGGAAAAGATTTCAACTTTGGTTATTTGCTGACAGAAACAAATCAAATGAATCATCAACCATCTCTTGCAGAGTCAGCCTCCACCCCCAAGTTACAAATACACTTTTATTTGCAGACTGATTTACACCAGTGGTAACTACATAGGCATAGAATTATTTAAAAAATAAAAAAAGGGGAGGCTGAGAGTGGTCTATACCCAATTATCAAAGGACTCCGATGGCCTATACACCAGTAACAGCACAGTGACAGGAGCAAGTTAAGAACCGCATCCAGACGTTCAGAGAACATTCTAGAGTGATTCTCCCCAAAGCTGCTCACTTTGATGTAACTTGCTCACTTTTTCAGCAGAGGGAGAATGCCCAGCACAAACGCTGGGGTATTTTTCTGCTGCAGAACCTACTGATGCCTTGAACTACTGACTTTCAACGATCAAGTCTTGAGTCAGCGCATGAGCTAACTCACATTGGTTAGGTACATTCTCATTATTTAGCATTTTAGGCAGGTATCAATCTTTTTTCGTATGATAGTTCATATGCTGGCACTAGATTTTAGTTAGGATGATCTGGTTTAGCCTAAAGAGCAGCATCCAGACTATAAGCTACTGCTGAAAAAGGAGTCTCCCTAACGTTACTGCGTGTTATTCTTGCAGAAGATACTCTGAGACCACTCCGTCAACACGTAACACCAGACATCTTTTCTACCATGCGAGTGTTGCTGAGTAACAGGTATTTTAATATAAAAAAACCAAACAAAACCCATAATGCTTTTGTTTAACAGTAGATTTATTAGCCCTGGGAAATACTGCGGTTCTACCCATCTGCTACATACAGGCAGACTTACTTCTAGAATCTGCAGTCCATAACTGAAGTTTAAAGTGATATTCTTAGCCCAAAACCCAAAGGTAGTTTTAAATCTCTAGACAAGGTATGCATGCTTTTTCTTTAGCTACTCATTATAAAGTGGGTGTTAGTTGTTTAAATGAGATCAGTTTATGTCTACCACGGAAAAAGTCAACGTGAACTTGATTAGCCGTGACTGTTTAAGTAATTCAGCCAATCTGAAGTTAGTTTTCTACATGAAATACTGGTGCCTGAAGATTCCTCTCTCGTACACTGGCACATCAACATATATGTAAAATAAAAATCCATCAAAACCAAGGCAAAGTTTTGAAGAAAGCATCTTGTTGGAACAGATGCAGTGCTGCCTGGAGTTTTGCAAGATGTCAGTACATACAACACCACTAATTATTCTGGGCATTTGTCACTAATATCGCCTCAGTACCTCAACACTTCTTTCCTCTCATCCAGAAGGCCTGGACAATTACAAAACCATTAATGTAAGAACACAGTAAAACTTTTAATTGTTTTTTAGTGAACAAGAATTTGTAACAATTTAGTTCTCCGTATTTTAGAGGATTAAAACTCACTTTAACTTGCTCTTTTTTTCAGCCTAAACAGGAAGTACCCTATGTAAAAGGTAACCCTGGAGTATTTTTCTGCTGCAGAATCTACCGATGCGTGTACACTGACTAAAAAGAAAGGCTCACTCTTGACTCTTGGAAGATGTTAGCTGCGGCAGACAGCAACTGACTTCCACCTGAGAATTTTTTTCATATCCAAGAGATTCGTAGTGCTACTTTCAAAGGCAATTCATGAATGGTAACACAATCCTCTAAAACAAATACTGGGTAACACCACACTCCAAAGCCAAGCTTTATCAGTTGCACTTTGTTATCCTTTGATTTTCCAATGCATATCCACTGCTGCACTGCCGCCTTCTAGTCACCATAACTGAAAAAAGGAAATGCAAGTTAGTACACTCTCAGAAACCAAGAGACAGCCCAAAAAGCTATATCATCTCTAGTTCACTGTTTTTATATACACAAGGCTTACATTTGGATTCTATTCAATTTGTCCCAACAGTATGAAAACACATCAATAGCTAACTATCATCAAAACGGTCTGAGGACTACTTGTATTAATGCACACTTCTTGTACAACACTGTCTCCAGAGCAAGTACTAAGTAAAGCCTCTGTAATTCCTCTGCATATCCCCCTCCAAACTCTTGCCTACCACAAAATCCCACTAGCTCTTGACCGTCTCAGCATGATACTCGGGAGTCCTGTCATAAACTGGCATACTCACTGATACTAATTTGTAAGTAATGTTGTGCTATAAATTAAATAAAACCTGTGATCATGAAAAGGCGAACAGCTTGCTGAATTAGTACAAGTACATCCTCACTTTTTAAAAACTTAGTATTATTTTTCCTGCCTCACAGTCAGTTAAGTTCTATTGATTGCTCCCTAAACTAACGTTGTCACCATGCATGTTAAGAATTTGGAAACGTTTATAAGCTGCAGAGTATGCTAAGAAAGTGTGCTTTTATCTTTAGTATCTATTAAATTACAGCATGGCCCACTACCACCGGTAAGTGACAAAACACACCTAGTGAATTGAGAAAAAAAGCACTTCATTTTTCCAGAAGAGAGAAGCTTTTTTGCTTGCCATGAGTAATTAACCCTCAGCTTCACAGCTAATACAGAGAATTGAAGCTAACATGGAACACGCGTACAAAAAAGCTGAAAACATCCCAACACAACCTATATAATGATTTGGCAGAACCTTTCAAGAGTTGCCTAGGATGCTGCATATTGAAGACAATATTCCGTCTCTTTATTAGCAGATTCATGATCTGGATCAGCCTCAAACTGTAAATTTAAAACTGACTCCTGCTAATTTTTTGCAGGACTACCGACAACATTTTTGAATGAAAAAAGGTTAGATTTCTTTATCTTTAAAAAGACACCTACAGTTCAAATGGTATCCTTTCCAGTAGGATTTGTCATTTAAGTATTTCAACAGTAACACTTAAGAGGAACACGAAGCCAAGGAAGGTAATGCTTTTTTGGTTGGCTGAAATTTTATCAAGTGATAGAACAAAAAGTTGGTCAGGTAGCAACTTTTATTTAACTATATGCTTCCTTTGACTCAGAACTGAAAATACCCGTGATGCTTCTCTATTTGATCTAAAATACAATCCAGTACCCTGAAATAAAAGCCTATTTTTGTCTTCTTTATCAAGGTAACAGTAGCAGTTTATTGGGAGTACTTACAAAATATTACCGCCATACTCTGACAAAAGCATTGCGGAGTTATTTAGTTGCTGTTGCTGAGACTCTCAATAAACCATAAGGCAGCCGAGATTACAAACATTTCACAGTATGCAAAAGAACCTATCCTTCACACAAAATGAACTTCCCTGAAATCAGTGACCACGCATCAGATCCAACACCAACTACAGCTTTTTCTTTTCACCAAAGAAAGTGGTATTTGAAACTAACAGCAAAGTATGTTCTTACGTTTACAGTGTACTTTGAAAAAATACACAGAAAGTACACGTAGTTCTTACATAAATACTTGCTTTGGAAAAGGCATTTCTCCTCAGTCTTCACTCCATACTAGATTTTAAGATTCTGCACACATTAAAAGCTTTTTTTTTTTTTTGAGTAACAACTATTTAGTAGAAAAGCTTTCCGAAAGGCAGTATTAGCACGACAGCCATTTCCACTTCTTTTTTCTTCCCTGCTGAGTTATCAGAGAAACAGAAGAGACAATCACTCTTCCATCTAAAGTCAGAAAACAGTTGCTCCTACATCTACTTGAAAAATAATTTTAGGATAGGCTTCAAAGTCATGAAACACAGCTGACCTACAAAGTTTTAAGCCATTCTGGAGATGCCTGGAAGGCTACAATTTAATCCAAGGACCTCTGCGGAGATTAATTCCTAATCAAAGATTATACTCAGTATAATCATTAAATTGCATGTTCCGCACATTTAACCAGACTGATGAAGTGTCTGTACTGGTATTTACTATTCCAGTTCAGATTTTAATGGTCTGGTCTTACGAAGATTCCTAGACTAAGTACTCTCTGCATGTTTTAAAGTTACGATTTAAAGTGCACTTGTATTTAACATTCAGTCATACCTAAATTGGACCAATTTCTGCACATGAGATGTCTCTGTCACTCCTAACTTGGTAGGCTTAAAAAGCCTACTTAAACCTCCTCCTCCAAAAGTCAAACAGGAAAAGTCGATAACACTGTTTAGCCACCAAGAACATCCATCCCAATCCATAAACACAGAACCACCAGGAATGTTCCTTCCAGCTACTATACTAGCATATTTACCTTATGTATTGGTACAGGCACTACTCATCTCTGCCATCAACACAGACGAACCAGCATTACTTCAGCAGTTCTCTTCTAGAAGTTATCACCCTGCAGTCAAGAGAAGATACAACAAATTGAGAAAAGTACATTTTACATCATGAGTCAACCTATAGTGCTTTCCCCCCATTTCCAAAAAGTCACAAGCTTGGGTTTGCAGATTATTCTGTTGCAAGTTTTACTACTTCTCTTTTAAGTGGTGGAGGATTCACTGGCTTGGAATGGACTGGAATGGCTTAGTGACAGGTTGCATGGCTTATGGATTCTCATTCCTTTTCAATGGTGCACTGCCATGTTAAATCCATAAGTTGAACGACAAAATTTACTGAGGACTAAACAGTAGTACAAAGCTTTTGGGTTTGTGCTGCTTTTTTTTTTTTTTTTTTTTTTTTTAGTTGGAGGTCTTCATGTCTACTATTCAAGAGCATCTTTTGAACTTCATGGCGTTACCTGAGTCATAACAACTTGCCACAGGTTCTGCCACATGTACTAGATATCCCTGTAACGCAGTGTCAAACTAAACAGAGTCAGGCATCCAACTAAACGTCAAGTTTGCAATGGCTTGCTTCAAACTCCCAATAGCCGAGCTGATATTTGTCAATCTAAACCAATTCCTGATTTCACAAGGCTTTAATTTTGTTTAATATAGTATATGCAGCCTCTTTAAGCATCTTCACTGAAAGATACTGGGCACAAAACACCCCCTCCCAACCCTACTTGGCAATATTCTGTCTATAGTGAGCTGCATCACGTCTTTAGTTTCAAAATTGATGCCATAAATGCTTTTATCCAAGAAGAAATGTTGAATTTTGAGAACTTCTAATGTATTGAAGTATTTCTTTTCCTTTTTTTTTTTTTAAAATCTAGACAGCACTTCCATTGCCATAACGTGCAGCTTGTCTTACTGTACTAGAGGAAGATAACTTGGTTCAATTTTGACTTAGACTGAAAAACTAGTTTGCTTTGCTTACCATCTTTGCTGTTTCACAGGCATTTGATGCTTTAAATCAGCTGTGGAATGCTGAAAGATTCACTTGTTTTTATGAAGCCATAAGCCTTTGAGAAGTTGGAGAGAAAGACTTCTTTGCTTATCTTATTTTCTCCTTTGGAATCAAAGATGTTCCTTTAAAAGTGAAACACTACAGAGTTGCAAAAATTTGAAACAGTATGAGTAAGCATCGTTTTGCAGCTTCTTTGATGGAATTGGTCAATTTTTTTTATTTTTACAGTATTCTGTAGCTGACTTACATGTACATGATTTATTTGGATGGGAGATCTTTTCAAACTCCCCATGAAACAGTAGGAAGGCAGAAAATAGTATTATCCACTTGCTTTTTTCGGGTTAAGTGAATGAAATCCTCTATTTTTCTTTACACAAGGATCTGAAGGCATTTTGTACTGAGAACACTGTGACTTCAAATGCTAGGCAAAACTGAACTTTGTGTGGAACATCCCCACCACCCTCCAAATCACAAGCAATACTTTGTTTAAGAATGAGATGCTGAACATGTAGAACAATCCATCTCCATGTTAGATGGTTGGATGTTGTGTGGAAGATCTTTAAGAACTGCTTGTTCCATTCATGAGGAAAATCAGATGGGAACTGTGGCATTTCAGGGAAACTTTACTTTGAAAATTACAACACTAGTACACAGCTCAAGTTTTATACATTTAACATCTGCTTTTCGAAAGAAATGTTAACAATTTTGAAATGAAATTAAACATTGGTTTAACTTTTCCTCACAAAAGCATAAAAGTCATGGAGGGGAAAACTTAACAGGCAACAATAAAAAAAGGTAAAAACAACTTTTCCTTTTAGTAGTCCTCTGGTAGTAAAGATAGAACAACTTCCACTTTTTTTTTTTTTTGAGAAGTAATCTGTCTTGGTCCAAAAGTTTAAGAGTGTTTTTAGTATCTGCTTCTGCCTCCACCTCTATCGGATCTGCTTCCACCACGGCCACCACCTCTGGGTGCTCCGCGGCTTGAACTACTGTAAGAATCACGAGGAGGTGGATAGCCCCTTTCCATGGATGGGGGAAGACCCCTGTCTTGTCTTCCAACACGATCACGGCCACTTGAGTAGACATCACTTCTGCTGCTTGAGTAACTTTCTCGGCTTCCATATCCATCTCGTGTGCTGCCGTAATCATCATATCGACTGCTTCCACCATAAGATGGCGGGGGCCCTCGTGCAGGTGGAGCACTACGTGAGTTACCTGCAGGGTCAATGGTCAGGTAATATGGCAACACCATAAGTTATATATAACAATTTCAATCTGAATTTACAGAATTGCTGCATTAAATGTTTACTGCTACTCTTTTGTATGTATTGAGATGTTCTTAATATAATCTGCCACGTTAATGGTATTTAAAGTAGGGATTGCATATCAGGCAGTGAGTGGATTTAAAGACTCTGAAGGAATGAAGACGGTGCTTATTCAGGCAGGCTCTTTACTGGGTATTCCAGAACAGCTTGTTATTTTAGAGAAGAAACTCAGCCATATTTTCCAGAGATAGTTGCAATTCTGAACTGTAGACTTTGCTTCTTTAGCTTATAGCTTATTTAACAAGATGATCAAATGATAACCAACAACTGCACTTTCACTGTAAGGGGAAAAAAAGCACGCCACTTCCCCCTAAAACACAAGCAACCTAGTAAAAGTCCATTTTTATGACACCTGTACAAATTACTGTATGATCCTCAAAATGGATTCTTACCATAACTCTCATATGAATCTCTGTAGGAGCCTCCACTTGGATGATCCGAGTAGTCTCTGTCGCGTCCACCACCGTATCCATCACGATCGCTATAGGAGGAAAGACTACTAAGACTTAGTACAAATCAGTGAGATCACAGCAAGAATAAAATGACAGGGAGAAAAATCCAACAGTAGGTACCTATATCCCCTGGATGGGTATTCATCACGTGAACTGGAATGACCATAATCACGATACGCGTAGTCTCGTGGAGGTGGCGCGTAGTCCCGTGTATCCCTGGAACTGGGATAATCTCTGCTTGAGTAACTACAAAGAACAAGAACTGAGATGTTAGCTGTGTGTCATACCTCAAAAAAATCAGGGTTCAAATCCTTCTCTGAACACAAAGGCCAAACTAAATTAGTAAAAGAATTTACCCGTCTTTAGTGCTATAACCGTCATCTCTTGGAGACATGTAGACATCTCTTCGTGATGGCATTGGTTCTCTGCGTGGAGGACCACCGTAACTGTCTCTTCCACGTGACACAGGAGCTTAAGAGAAACAGTCCAAATTTTTTA
Organism: Egretta garzetta; assembly: GCF_000687185.1. Taxonomy (NCBI): domain Eukaryota; kingdom Metazoa; phylum Chordata; class Aves; order Pelecaniformes; family Ardeidae; genus Egretta; species Egretta garzetta. The sequence continues at coordinate 1,284,720 of NW_009258414.1, forward strand.
AGTTAATTAGCACTTAGCCATACAGAAGACTCCTCAAGGTAACTATGAGCAGACTGTTCATAGCAATTCAAACATATCTTTGTAGCCTACATTTGTAATACATTTCTGCTTGTACAGTTTTAAAGCAGCACTAGAAGGAACATACTCATCAGATCACACCAAATTGTTCTGAACAGCTACAAAATGATTATCGGTATGAAGAGAACTGTTAGATTAAAAAAAAAATCTACACACCATCCCACAGCAGATTTAAGTTAAGACTCAGTGATTTGCAACAGTTTCTGAAGAAAGACTAAGGTGCTACAGCTGACTAAGCAACAAAATAATTCAGGAGGTCCTTACCTCTTCCTCCCATACTACTGCTACGCACTGGTCCTGAAGGCGCAGATCTTTTAGGTGGAGGGCCTCCACTTCGTGGAGGTGGACCTCTCTTCATAGGAAGTGGTCCTCGAGAAGACCCTAGAAGGATAAGCCATAAAACAACTTGTTACTTCTGTGATAATCCACCTGTATGCCCCTAAAGCCTGAACTACAATAACCTAAGCACTGTTATTACCACTGTGTGATCAACAGTAAACCTCTACAATTAGACCTCAAAGCCTTCTCTTATGTTTTGGCCACTACTAGATGCTACTGGCAGAACTGAGAGCCCATCAAGTTAACTTTTCCATAGCCTAAATTCCTGTGAAGAACTGTCTTTTAGAACTTATCCAAAAGCCACAGGGTGTGACACAAGGGAGAAAGACAGCTGATATCTGTAATCAGTCACAGCTTAAATGCTCAACAAGTTACTGTTCTCAGAAGACAAGAGCCACCTGGGAAGATGTACTAGAGAAGATCCTACAGAGAGGGAAGAGGCACTAGAGAGTCTGTAGAACCTACTACACAGACTCTTCAAGACAGGAGTTTTCACTACCTCCAGGGTTTCTTTCCTGCATTACAGATTTTACTGTTTTACCTCAGGTGCTGCTTGCTTTTTAAGCGATAGTTTTGATACTGAAAAGTCTCTGAATAAATAGCTGTATCTTAGTTTAAAGAATATCCAGTATCAAGTAAGGTACTATCCTTCCACTTCAGAAAGCTTCAACTCAACACACTACTATTTTATAATAACACACAAGGCTTTGCTTCCCTAATTACTACTATGATCTGGAAGGATCAGTCCTAGAATTTATTAAGTTTAGACCTCTTGCTAGTAAGAATGAAAGGCAGTTCCCTTTCCCTGGTGGAAGAGAATCGCTTTTTCAACTTGAATACCAGAAAGCTTCCTTTCTCACGTGCAGGGCAGGAGTTTTGCTTTTCTTTCATAGCCAAAAGTCAAGTGGAGTGTTAGTTGTAGAAGGGAATCTTCATATTTGAAAGCCTTTTCTTAAGGTGTACTTGCCTAATAAAAAATTTGTCTAAACTGCCGAGATCATATTTCATCATTTTAATAAAGAAAAAGGAGTGCACTATTCGGCTGTTTGACTTTTTTTTTCCAGTAGGATTATTGTCATCTTCCAATGGGATTGTCTTGTATGTTGTCGAAGTATATAATGAGAGAGGTAAATACATACCCAAGTGACTCCCTCTTGAAGGTGGTCCTCTCGCGCCACTTCCGCCTCTTCCACCTCTAAGGCCCCTGGGAGGACCTCTGCTTCGTGGAGGGGGTGGCGGCCCACGCCTACCACCACTTTCAAAGGATGGCTTGGTTGCTTGTTCCACTTTAATTGCTTTCCCATCTAATGACTAAAGAAGAAGCTGCTTTACTTACTGCTCAGTCATGTTTGTATTTCTTAAATTAAGCCCCTCTTGCCTCACTGTTATAGGGCTTCCATTTTATAAAGTTAGAGAGCAACTCTAGAACCGATTTCAGTCTTCAGTATTAGTCCCCACGTACTCAGCAGCATGTTGGGCCTAATTTCTACCATACTTGATTCTTGTAGTATTGACGAAAAAAAAAAAATACAGAGCAGCATCAGAAAGGACTTTCAGTGAAAACACAAGTGTCCAATGATTACGGCAGCCCCATGTCATTTATTCTGTAAATGAAACACGATTTATGATCTCCAATTTACTTTCAATTGCCACGGACTTTTTTACCAAACTAGGACTGCACCAGTAGTTACAGGATTAAGCTGAAAGTATCTTAGCTTCAGTTGGGGTTTCTGGCAATGGGGAGGCCGTTTAGTACATTTTCTTGATGTCCTGATAAAACGGTGATCACTGAAGTACTTAGAAGTAATTTCAGCATCTACAAAGCAGACTGAGTATGGTAATTGACCCCTCTTTTCTACTGTTTCAAGCTGGGTTTTCAGAAAAGGTGACCGTCACAATTTACTCTATGACTTGCTTTTCCAGAGTGGAGATGCTTTGTAGTTTGGGGGTTTATTTTGTTTGTTTGGGGTTTTGTTGTGTGTGTGGGTTTTTGTGGAAAAAATGTGGAAGCTTTTTCTGGAATATAGACCTGCAATAACAGGAACTCTGCAGCCAACTATTATATCTCAAACATGAGCAAGTGGTACGACATACTGAGTAACTTAACCTAATTAATCAAATTTCTGTATAATCTTTCAGAAACCACACATTTGATAATTATAGCAGAGCCAAGACCAGAAGCTCTACTGAAGTTACGTTACTGTGCATCTATCCTGGCAAACGTGGTTTATTTGCCTTTTTTAGCAGTTAAATATTAACTCTGCTATGACAACTAATGAATTATACATGCAGAAGTGTTTATTGCACTTCTCTGCTGCAGTAAATGAACAAGAACATGACTGCTAGTAATTGCTTACTCTGAACTGCTTACAGTTGTTTAACAAGGTACTGAATCTTTTTCATTCTCTGCTGAAATCTAGCCCTCTCTGAAATCATCCACTGTAGTAGCTCATGTATTCTGCCATACAGTAGTTGCAGCTACTGTTTGAAAAACCTATATGTATATCCACAGGTCCAACTTCATCCCTTGTGAGGAAAAAAGTACTAGCAAAATCATACTGGTCTTGGCTTTGACTTTAGTGAAGTATTTTACCTATGGAAGGTTCCTCAAAAAGCCTTTTGGCATGACAAGCTGAAACATTCCAGGAGCGAGCATTAGTACCTCTAATCACTGGAACTTCTTGGTTTGTACCACATTATTTTGTCATCATCATTCATCTGTCTCAGTCATCTTTCTCGAAACAGTGGGCTTGAAGCCTTAATCTTTGCCATCATTACCACTGCTGATCTCAACTTCATGGCAGATTCCTAACACCTTATTTCAAGTTTGGAAACCAACACCATCCCCTTCTGCTAGCATTGGTTCTGAAAGCCTGGATGCTAGGTTCAAGTTCTTTTGGTTTTTTATGTAGGAGGTACAGTTTTCCTTATCATTTATCCTCCTATCTCCTTCTGCCTTGCACTTATACATCTTATCCAGGCAAAAGATAGGCTTGCTTTGAAATGGCTTTAGGTAAGCAGTCTTAAAAAGCTATCCCTAAGTTCCAAGAAGACCTTTCAATAGGTCCAAGGTGGTTTTGGGGGGTTTTTTTGGTTGGTTGGGTTTTGGGGTTTTTTTTTTGTTTATTGGGAAAAGAGCTTTGTCAAAGTTTGTCCCGTTTTAAAGCAGAGGGGACAACTTCATTTTGGTTCTTAGGTCAAAGAAAAAAGGTCTCATCTCACTGAACAGACAAAATTCAAACAAGCCATCTCAGAATAAGAAATTTTTTCCAGTGAGCCCAAAGCACCAGCTGCCAACACAAACACTCATTAGTTGGTGTTTATAACCTTGATTCAGAGTGTTATAGTAACATTTTTAGTATGGTATTGGCACCATAAAGTGCAGTCACCTCGGTGCTAAAAAGCAGGAAAGTAATTTAAGATAAAAGTCATTTAAGGGTAGTACTTGATTTGCAATCATAAAAACTCCTGTAAGTGGAATGAACAATCTACAAATCTTTGTAAGCTGGGCCAGGGAACCTTAACTGAACAGAATTGGTTAAGTCCTGCAAACTGTTCCATGTTCTAACAGAGAAGATGAATGAAATTTGAAGCTTTGGAGTGGGGCAGAAATCAAGTATTCCATAAGAAACTGTTACAGAAACTTGCAGGAAATTGCAACCTAACAGCACACAGGGCTTCCCTCTCCAATGGATCATTTTACTGTTGATGCTGCAGTGACTCCACCATTTCTGCACATTCCTTGATGGCACACCAAGTGGGCTTCCTTTCACCAAATATATTCAAGAACGGGAGATCATCTCTTACTAGGCCGAGCTTCTATGTATTATATTGCTTTATCACTGAAAGAACTGGAAACACTTTCTGTTGATTAGAAGACGACAACCTTCTCCAGCACTGAGTTCAGACTGTTTGGATTGTAGTATTTGCTTCCAACCTCTTGACACAGTCCAGCTGGCTTGGCAGGTCCACACTGGAATTAAATCTTTGACTTGTCCCAGGTGTTTCCCCTGAAGTCATATTCTCTCTTTAATTACCCATTTTGTCCTCAGGACTTAAAATCAAAAGATGATGAGAACAGCCTACTGCACAGAATGTCCACTACAGACATGGAGTATTCACACTTGTGTCCAGATAAGCATGTGCATTTCAAGACATCAGTACGTAGAATTGACTACCATGCAATTAAGGTTCTTCTTAAAGAAGGTTAATAATTTGCTACGATAAAGTACTTCTAACATTTCTTCTGTGCTGCTCAGACATGCTAACTGATCCAATTCTGCAGAGAAAGTAATTTAAATGAAAAGTCTCCACCCCTGCTTCAAAACCATTATCTCTTGACCTCTTTCTGCAGGACTGAAATTAATCTTCCAACAAGCAAGCTTAGTCTATGCTTGTCCCATTTTACAATGACATGCAGTTAACTCCCTTCATTCCCTCCACCCAGAAAGGAGGGAAACATTGGACTGAACATTTGCAAAGCAAAAAATCAAATCCAAATCCACTCTTGCAGGATCTATCAAATTCAGCTTCTTCTACTGGCTGCAACTTTGAATTCCTTTGGAATGACAGAATGAGCTACATGCCGGTGATGCAGAACTCTTCCCCCTGGCCAGACAGGTGAACCAATTCCTTACAGACTACTTGAAGCCTGCATAGTGCTTCTGTTGCTTCTTAAGTGCCTGAAATTCTCATAAGCGTTCAAATTCATCATATCCAAATGGACAGAAAAACTCCCAAGTTCCGATTTATCACAATGGTCTCTTCCCACAGCAGGCCTCTAACATTGCTCTTCCACAGATCTAGAACGCAGAGTCTTTTTGAGGTACAAGCAGTACTTATCGTCCACAAGGCTTTCTGAGAGGCTACCTCATCAACGTTTTCCACATCCTTCATATCTATGGTTGAACCAAGCTAAAACTGGAACTATACACAGCAGCAGGTTTTTGTTAGAGGTCGTTCTAGGCCAAATCCAGAGTGAGGATGTTCTTTTCATACAATATTTACGGCTCAAATTTCCAACCAGATGAAAGCACTTTTCGATTTGTAGCGTTGAAGACAAACCACAAGAATGATGATCTACAAGGCAGTACTTTCCAGCATTTCTTGACAGTGATGCAGATGGTGCATTCCAAAACACATAGACATTACCTCAGCCACAAGTGTTCAATCTCATTTAGCTACTTCACTAAGCATTATTTTCCTGAATGTTTCCAGTGTGACCAAAGACATGACACAACATTCAAGATTCAGAACAG
>NW_009258414.1:1290451-1293012 GCF_000687185.1 Egretta garzetta
TAGTGACTGAACTCCTTTGTCTGACACTTAGTTGTTGGTGCTTGAAGTTACCTTATGTGAAGGTTCAGTGTAATGACTACTTCAGAGGAAATCACTGTTTAAGACCTGCAGCAAGCAAGTCTTCAGAACTATACAGCGGAAGAAATAAATCCAATAAAATGAGCACCTTTAAGGATGTTTAGGCTGGTAATAGCCTTTCAGACATAAACTGACTTGTCACACTCTGTCTTGACAAAAACTACTAACTTGTTTAAAAAGAAAGCAAGTCTCCAAGGAAAGTAACACTAATTGTTAGGCAGTTATCCTGAAGCACCCAGAAACTAAGTACACACAACAGAAAGCTTGCTGCAACACAAATCAAGGAAGTTTTAACTATTTGTGTTCACCGTGAACACTACAACAAGCTCATTTTTCTCTCACTTCACTGTCTTATGTTAACAGACAAACAGCTCTCAAAATCCCAAGTATTAATCAGAATCAGCAGAGGATTCTCTGCCTTACACGAATGCCATCTCAGAGGCCAATACAACGTGACCTTAACACAACTGTTCAGATTATGCATGAAAGACCAGAATCCGAAATTCAAGTTCACTGAGAAGACTGCTTTCACTGCCTAAGGAGACAGCGCCTCTATGAAGATAAGCAGCTGTCGACCATTAGGTTGTGAACTTGCATCTAGCTTTTCAAACACATGCCAGAGCAGACACAGATCACAACAGCCTACAGTTCTTTGACAAACTATCCTGGTATTTATCTCAGAACTTTTGCTCCAAATCCCTAGGTTTTTCTCTTTAAAGACATATATGCATTAAATTTTTATTTCCTCTTAAAGTCACATCACTGCATTGTAGGGTGTAAACAAGAAAATGCAATTGCTGGCTAACTGCAAAGCTATTTCACATTAACTAGCAAGACACTCCTCATACATACCATGTAGACTGGTGATACAACTAACAAATGCAGGAGGTTATCTACAGATTACCAGCTAGCACATCAACACTCCAGCACAGTAGGGAAGTCACATTAAACCCATGTTAAGGGAACAATCAGTCATTTTCAGGTAAGTCATTTCCCTAAAGTGGAATTTACACAGTACTGTATTCAAGCATAATAAAACAAAAACACTATAGAAGACATGCAAGAATGAAGAGCTGACTACTAAAAAGCACTGTCACCAGTTAAAAAGAAATTAAAGACAGCCAGACTTCACTTCCTACTGTCAAGTCCATAATCAGGAGAAAGTGATTCCAGCTTCATGGAGACAGTTATTTTGCCATATTTAAAGTTATGACTTGTCTCCACGATCTTCTAACCCATTGTCTTTCCAACTTCTATTACTAGTTAATTTACCCCCAAAAGCAATACTGCTAGTCAGTAGCAACATGTAATTGGTCTTAATTCCTACCTTTCCATTCATATCTCTGGCAGCATCTTTTGCATCTGCTGGACTCTCAAATGTGACAAATGCAAATCCTCTGGACTTGTTGGTTTCACGATCTTTCATCAAAAGGACTGCAGAAATAAAGCCAAGTTACCCTTTCCTGTAATTAGGCAGCAACACTTAACCTTTATTTAACCCTTTAAGCTCAGAACTTCTTAGAGGACATGAAAGCACTATCATTTCAGATGATCAATGCCAAAAAAGTCATCACAGCTATGTTGTTGCTTTTTATTTTCTATTATCTTAAAATAAAAAGGGTTTTCTCTTTACCTTCCACAATGCGTCCATATTTGCCGAATACAGCCTCAAGGGCTTTTTCATTAGTCTCTGTGTTCAGGCCCCCAATGAACAGTTTCCCAGGACGATCCGCTTCAACCATTTTGATTCTGCAAATGACCTATTAAAAGCATTGGGTTGTTATTAACAAAACATCAACAGAGACTTCCATACCACCTCATGGAATACAAATTACTTCTTTCCTCAAAAGTACAATCAAGTTTTCTTGAGCAAGATATCACTTAAGAGATATGAGGCATGGAGAACATTAAAAAAAATAAAATTTTTAGACTGAAGCAACCAGAAGTTGTACCGCCTTCTGTTACTTATTCACATTATATAGTCTATTTCAAATAAGTTAACTTTAAAACATGGAATGAAGCACGGATGAGAACTCTTAAGATCAAGTAGTATTGGTGAACATGAAAATTTTTCAGGATTACTGCGTTTTTGCCCTCGATAGGAGTCCTAGAACTCCCTCCCTTTAAATCCTGACGTGTTTCAAGAAATTTACTTAAAATGCCACGAATTACCAAAGTATTAACCTTAAAGTCAGCTTGTGCCAATCAAGCTCATTCTTTAAGTCATTTAAAGCACATCAAGACTATGCCAGAGTCCTGGCCTACACAACGTGTCAGTCTTGAAAGGACACCAGACCATCACTGCAGTTCCACACAGCATGGCCACAGCTAAAAAAACGGAGACAAAGCAAAACCTCAAAGCTCCTGGCAAAACGCCTGGCGCTTGTGGACAAACGTTACCCGCATGCCTCCAGCCCAGTGGCGGGAAAGCCCGCAGCAGCGTGCAGGGACGGGCTGCGCAGCTCCCTCAGCACAGGGGAGAG
>NW_009258414.1:1294060-1298603 GCF_000687185.1 Egretta garzetta
TTCCCCGCCGCGGGCGCGGCAGCTCCTCCCGCTTCTGAGCAGGGTGCCCAGGGGAGCCGTTGCTTCACGAGTTTGGAAACAAAATCACTCGCAATAGGACCGGCTTAACTTTGGGGAAGTGTCTGTGCCGGAGGTTAGTTAACCCTGTTCAGTTAAAACAGCCTCAAGGCTGGTTTAGTTAATTTAATTGATACATGTGCATGTCGGTACCCCTTCCTTAAGAGACTGAAGTAAGCGTCGTTTAAAATGAAATACGATGTTGGTAACACAAAGTTTTGCGCTGTTTCAACTCAGTCTTCTTTTTTTTTCATTATATCTGAGGTTCAGTTGCAGGTATTTTCTTTTGCTGGCTAAACCTCATAGCTGAGAAGTTAGGAGGAAGTCTGCATACAAAAATTGGCAAAGTTTTCACAATTTGAACTTGTAGATTACCTAAAATGGTATTAATAGGTCAACAAGGCCTATTTTCATAGTCACCTAGTCTAAATACCGCTCAGTCTTACAATTCAAAACCAGAAATGAATTTTTTTTGTTACCTTCTTAAAACTGACAAAAACAAAAGGGAATTTGCCTAATTATGTATTCTGTGTGGCTTTTAAACAGGGTTAAGTTTTTGTAAGTCCGTCTGTCTCCATTTGTTACCTTTTATAAAAATTCCAGAAGCACGGTGAACGTGGTCACTGAAAACTGGTAGCCAGGACCTGTAACTAACACCCGTTCCTACTCCTTTAAGAAGGATCCTTAGAGCTGATCTCTACAAGATGCAAAAGCTAAGGAATTGCACGTTCCTTGAACGTTGTTGTATTTCATACAGCTCCTGACTCATCCCTGTGCAGCGAGGGAACAGTGCCAAGATGTGCCACAAGTAAATTATTTAATACACCTGGTTCCCATGCTGAAATCCCACTAGGATTAACCAGAGGACTTAAAACAGAACCTCAGGTGAATCCCGTGATCCCAGGTTTGAGCAACAGGATGCCAACAGCCAGTCCCTATGCATTCCTGGGGGACTGTGGTGCTGAGGGATGCCTGCCAGGTCTGAGGAGCTGGTCTTCTGAGTTCCTTGCTGCACCTGCATCAGCTGTGGCAGGTCACCGGGTGTTTTTTTCCTAGGGCTTTTCAAAGGGTATCCCTGCTGGATGGTAGGCAGTGGTGCTTGGTACCTCCCAGACTCTTGCTTGTACACACCAAGATCCCTTTCCTTGCGTATACCATAGCATGTCTCCACTGAGAAGTCCCTAGGGGTGACAGGGCTCCACAATGATCCTGGTGGGAGCTAAAAGGAAAAAAGAAAAATGCTACCTTTCCCATCTGTATCTACTGCCCTCCCAAACTCCCTCCCCTGCTGTTGTTTGTGCAAGCTGCATGGAGGTGGAGAAGGGGAAAGGTGGGGTTGAAGCAATCAGAAATGGTGGTGTAGTTTCCTAGACCGTGCTGCCTTGTCAGAGTCACGGGGGACACTATGGTCCACCAGCATATTACCTTATCCGCTTTCTGAACGCATGGGATGGGCACTGCTCAACCCCTCTGTGACTTCTGTTGTCCCTTGCAGTATTCTGCAAGACCTTTATTTCTGAGAGGTACCGCAGAGTCTATGGACTCTACCGGTACTGCCCAGTGCTGTTACAGTCACAGAGCTGCATAATTGTTGCATCCTGATAAGAGAACATCAGACTCTGCTCTTATCTTCAGTTTTTCAGTCTCCTCTGTTCAGATACCAATATTCAACTGCTCTTTGTGTTAGGGAAAGCAGAAGGCATCATTGCTTCAGACTGCCTCATAGATCTGTGGAGAATACAAAAGAAGGTAGCTCTCAAACACTTCTCTAGACTGTAGTGCATGCTTAAAGACGATCACCTTTCCAGCATAGATGCTAAGAGTTTCTGGATGCTGTTACTGTGCATGGCAAAAGGGAAAGATGACTTCAGGTAACGAAGTGGGAGGGCGCTGCACGTGATAACAATGCAGTTGCTGAAGAACGAAGAACAGCGTAGCTAGATACTCATCCAATTATCATATGAAAAAAAAGGTTCAAATTCTAGTTTCCATACAGAACAATTTAAACCTCAGAGTCTCCCCGGAATGGATAGTGAGAACTAAAGGGAATTGTTAATCCTGTAAGAAACATGCTAAAAATAGCCTCTGTCTATGTGTGAAGTCTCTGTGTGCTTCTATGACCTACAGTAGTGTATTTGCTGACTGCCTCCCAGCTAATTGGAAAGATAAGGAAATGCAAACTGAAGTCTCTTCCTCCTTTGATTAAAAGAGTAAAATACTTCACTGGTAACTCCTGGCTTCATTTTATTAACATTCTGTTAACATGTACTGTACATGTAGCTAGACGGAATTAACATAAACATAATTACATTTGAAACAGCATTTGAACATAACAGATGCGATTGTATTCGGGCCAAATTCTTCTGTCCTTTGTCCTAAAAGATACCTTCATCAGGCTTCTCACCAAAACCTTAGTTCCATCTGCATTGCAAACTGGAACAGTATTTTACCATATTCCGCTACGTGGTTTATGTGTGGTCTTGCTCCAAGCTGAGAGAGACAGGTCTTCTTCCTTGCAGATCAGAGGATATAGAACTCTTCTAAGTCTTCCCCCTCCTCTCCTTTTTTTTTTTTCTTTTTTGTAAGTTTGATTTTTTGTAGAAAAATTACAGAAACCTTCAGGGAACAAATTGTAGTCTGAATGGAAGCTAAGCCCTCTTATGCTTCATTCAGTAAAAAGTTCAAGGCTGAAAAGCCATGACAGTTGCTTTTGAAAATGATCTCTGAACTTCGAATTTTCTGATAGGAAATTAAGATAGTAATAAGAGGCCCCTACTGAATAAGAAACAGGCTTAGATAGGATAACTGGGGAAACAGAGACCAGGAAAACTCTACCAACCTTTACACAGAAGGCAGTCGCTGTCTAACTAGCATAGTTATACTTGCTCTTGCATGACCACAGATTAGAAAATTTTACCTATGTTTTTAAAAGTAGAAGAAACGCAATTAAGCATGTTACTTACAAACCCACATACACAGAAAGAAACTGATCCCTTTGTGCCTTTTCACTGATAACCATAAAAACGAGCCCACTAGATGGAAGAGGTGGACAACATTCCATGAGGGTAATATTTTATGATATTTTTTTTGGTAGCTTTTACCTAAAATGTCACTCTCTTGAGTGAATCCTATGATGACTAACAATGTGGTTGAATTTACACCACAAACCTGTTCATACAGGAGGCAGTACTTTGTATCTGCCTTGTACCACACTGCATATTTTTACCAAACATAGAGGCCTTTTACCAAGTTCATCATACTTCAGGTTTAAACTGGATAAAGGGTTCAGGAGAGCTGGGGGATGAGGAGTAATGAATACATAAATAATCTGATCACGTAAGACTCATTCAGAATGAATAAAAAAGGAATGTAATTCCCTCTAGATATATAGTGAAAAACTAATAACTGAAAAGATCAGTTTAATACTTTCATGACAAGGAGCAATTTTCTGGGCAGCTGTCAGTTGATAGGTATTTATAGAAATTCTGCATTTTTCCTCCATAAATCTCAGACTAGAGTGGATGAGAGCAGCACAAACCAATTGTTTCCGGCACTGACTTTGTCAACCATTTCTAAACTGGAACTCCATAATGTGCCTCTCCCAAATTGCCTATTTGGGATCTAATTGTGGCTCCTTTCTGTTTAGCAATAAAAGGTGGATCACAGGTCCCTAAGACGTAGCTGGAGCTGCCTGAAATGACAACTCAAATTTTCTGGGCTCAGCTGAAAAGACACAAGATAAGCAATTATCACGCACCCTTTATTCTTTCTCCTTTTGCCTGATGGTGACCTACTCACTGTAAGGGCAACTCACTGCTGACTGACGAGTTGAGTAAAACTGTTGGACATGGAGGTTTTGCGGGGGTAATGCAGATGTAATGTCACAGGTTGGAAAACAGAGTGGCAACAGCTTGCCTAAACAGGAAATACAGAGGGAGATGGAGCTGTTGCTTACCTGGTGTTGACAGCAATGCCTTTAGCATAATGTCTTAGACAGCAGTGAGTATCTGTCTTGCCATGGTAGTGCAGAGCTTGGCTTGCAGCCATCACTTGTAGTTAGCCTGCTTCTCAGACAGGTTTTGCAGCTGTCCCTGAGTGCTGCTCCTGCCATTGCTGCCTGAACGAATGAGCCTGGAGCTTGGCGTCGCGTTCATGGCGCTGCTGTGGCTGCGTTGTGGTAGCAAGGAGCCACGGGACACCAGGAGCTGGTGCGTGTCCCACTGCTGCTGGCTTAAAAGCCACAGGGTTGCAGATAAAGGTTGCAATACAAAACCTTGGATCTCCATCCCTAATTTCTGAGCTGGTAAAATCCAATTTAAAGCTTTCTCTGCTATGCTGGGAGCTAAAACTTGAGAAGAGGTTCTGGTACGAGACACCACAGGGGACTTTGGGAAAAAGGACTGAGGTGAGCATGGAAGGTAAGAAGGAAAACCACCTCCCCACCGAGAGGGAGGTGACAGCCCGCCCAAACGTCCCGGAGCCAACG
>NW_009258414.1:1299333-1303808 GCF_000687185.1 Egretta garzetta
TGCCAGCAAGCCATGCGTTTCGTGTCGGCCGCGCGCTTGTTTTTGCAAGCCTGTATTTTCATACTTTTTCTCCCCCTGCCCTTCCCTGTTTCAGTCACTTATCGAGCTCTTCGTGAACAGACTGGACTCGGTTGAATCGGTTCTGCCGTACGAGTACGATGCGTAAGTACATCGCAACAGGCGTCCAGAAGCGTTCCGAAAGCCTGCTTTCTGTTCTCGGTGCGGTGATGCGACTCCTGATACCGTATGCCTGTTTCGTGTATGTGGTGGTTTGGGTATAGGGTGGAAGAGTAAATCCCGTGTTCGGCAGGAGGAATAGCGTACAAGAAGGTGGAAAAGATGAAGGCCACACCTGTGCCTTCTGGCCAACTTCTCTTATTGTTAAAGGCAAGGCTGCTGGGTTTCTCGTGGGTGCACTTTTTTGAGCTGAGTGCTAGATTTAGTTGACTGATATGTTTGAAAGTCGTTCCTGTTAGTCAAATCTTGGAGGGCAGGAGCTTTGTGTTCCTTGTTTCTGGCAACTAAAAGAAGGGTTACTTTTCCACCAAAGCTCTGTATCTAATTCTTGGTTTTTTTGATTCTTGTCTGTGAAAACTGTTACCTGCTTTTGCAGATATTTGTAGGCCTACTGAGCAATGGTACACAATATGATTTGTGGTCTTGCTGTTGGGCATGCAGAAAAGAGAAACTTGCAGGTGTTGTAGGTCTTATCCTATGCAGTGCACCAGTAGCAGCAAGACCAGAGACTAGCTCAAAAAGCCCACAATGCATTAAACTTTATGGAAGCCAATGAATGCTTATTGAGGAAGAGTACTTCTTCACCAAAGATAAGTGATGACTTTTTTTTTTTTTTTCTTCCCCCCCATAACCTAATGCTACAGCTACCTGTGTTTAAACAGCAAAGATCCAGAATGGTTACATTCTCTCTTCCGTGTTCAGCTGTTTCAGGCTGTATGTAGTTGAAAAGAACTGGTGAACGGTATTCGGCAGTGTGACACATGAATACTAAAAGCACTTCCCTTCTTTGGAACGTTTCACATTAAATACTATTTGTAAAGACTCCTTTAAAGACAGGGGTGTAATTATTTTTCTGAAACTTTTTTTGCAAGAGAAATGGACAGTCAGTAGCATAGTCTTTTTTTTTTTCTTAATATGAAACACGATATTGTTTGTTTAAGTTGCCATTTGAAAAGGATGCTTGGACTAAGCATCATGCATTTTGTTAAAGATAGTTCAGCTGTGATAGATCTCAGTTGAAATTGATATCAAAATAGAAATATTTCTCTATAATATATGCCAAATTTCTTTGCAGAGGCTCTCAAATTTTTACTAACAGTGGCTGACCCATAAAAAGAAGTATGAAATCTGCCATGTTAAGGAAATAAGTTAAGAAATTGTTTTAGGCTGATATTTACAGTTACATGCCAATTAAAAATTAAAGGTAATCTTTTCTACTTTTTTCCAGTTTTGACTTCTGTCAGGATACAGAAGAGAAAAGACCATCAGAAAATCTCGGACAAGTGCTCTTTGGGGAGAGAATAGCATCGTCTCCATATAAGGTTATTTTATCCCTTGAAGTTGATCCTGTCTGAATTTGATAGCTGTCATTCTGATGGCTGTAATCCATAGACGTAGCTGAAGACTTGATGATTGTGTGATTATTTTTTTCTATATAAGCTTTATACTGTTTACATAATAAAAACAAAACCCCTCCCACCACCTACCCCAAAGGCATCGTAGTGCGGCTAATTAAAGTTAGGAAGCTGAGCCAGTAGTCACTCTTCTTTCCCATTCCTCTGTGGTAGGGAAATCCAGAAACTATATCTTAAGCCTTTCTTTAGCAGCTGGGTTTATAGTGTGTTAGGTGATCCGAAATGATGAGTTTTTTAAATATAGCATTGGTGGCTGTAAACTGGTATTCAGGAACTGTTTCATTTATTTGGTTGTACCATTGGGTGACTTCCAGAGTGGGAAGGGGAAGCCAGGTTGGGGCTCACTTCCAGCTTTTCCATGCTTGTACACACTTAATATCTGTTGTCTAAAACCAAATTTTTTGTTGTTGATGCATGTCACTTGAAATACTCTGTAAAAATAAATGTATGGAAGTATTTCGTTCGTTAGGTATGTAGTATTTTTCTGTCTTACGGTCTGCATTAGCAATGACCAAATGTAGCATCTCTAAAATGCTGTCCAGTCAACTTGGGAAAATTATTGGCAGTGAAGGAGATAATGGTCAAACACTGGCTCTTAATGCTTGAAAGCTGTGTACTGTTCATGTGCAGCTTCCAGACTGGGATTTGCTGGTGAAACTGAAAATTGAGCTATGTTTGTGTGTGAGGGTTGCTGGATAATCCAAATTCCTGTGAGAAAAAGAGGCAGCAGAGTTTGAGTCTACTGCTGCTCAGTCATTAGGGACAGAGTCATATCTTTTCATAGGACTGTTAAAGAGGTGATGCCTCCTCCCTTGTGTAAACTGCTGCTAGAAGTCTTTTTTTTTTTTTTTTTTTTTTTTTTTTTTTTCTTTTTGAGCTAATGTAATTTTGGGTCTTACAACTGCTGGCCACAAGAAGCTTTTAAATACGTAGCATGATGGGTCATTTGGGCTAGATACTCATTGAATAGATAAAGTATTATAACAATTACTTGTTTGAAATGGCTGCACGCTATGGTAATTAGAAAATGCTGTTATTGGTTAGCACTTTGGCCTTGATAATGTTAGAATTTTCAGTCATGTTGTAAGCATGCTAGCTCACTAACAGGTAAATCCTAACTGGATTAGAATAGCTTGATACACAAATGTGAGCATGTTTGTGTTAGGTGGTGTCTGCACTTAAAGCATAGATGCTGTGCAACTTAATGCATTTTTGACAGCCTTGTCTAATAACTTAGCTGTCATGGGGAAACACAGATAAAGTTAAATGGAACATTCAGAAAGGGTGTAGTTAAAAGTCTGGTTTAGCAGATGATGAAATTACCAAAATAAAAACAAACTGGTAAAAGAAAAAAGCAATACCTTTTCTCCTAATTTTCAAATCTCAGTCCTCAGGGTTTATCTGGAGGTAGTTTTTCTGGGCTTGTGAAGAGATTTTTGCAATGTGAAAAGGGATTGCTGGTGCTGGATATACATAAATCTTGACATTTAAGTTGAAGCTGTTGTATGGGAAATTCTGGCTTTAGAAACTTCTATAGCAAGGAAGTGAAGTATATCAAAAAAGTCAGTTTTACATGAAAAAAATACTAAAAGGTTTTCAAAGTGAAACTGAAATTACTATTTTGTGTGCTTTGTTTAACAGTTCACTTTTAAAAAGCAAGAAACATGCAAGAAGGTTTGTACAAGAACATATGACCCAGGAAACAGTGCTGATAAAAGCAAACTGGCTTTTTTGAAGAAAGGAATGCAGTTGAATTATCAGCATCACTGGTAAGCTGTGCGCTTGAGGTTGGGTTTTCTTCTGCTGCTTTTTTACAGTTACTTATGTTCTAAGTGGTTGCTTTCTTCCTTCTGTGTGATATTTGTCCTCTACTGTGCATCTTGTGGGCACTACTGAAAACAATGTGCATTACATAAATGTTAAATGTCAACGTGAAATAAGGTGCATCTCTTTCTGAGGACGTGTTCTTTGATGATTTCTGTCTAGGATTATCGATAACATGCCTGTAACGTGGTGCTATGATGTGGAAGATGGACAAAAATACTGTAATCCAGGATTTCCGATAGGATGTTTTGTTACTCCAGATGGTAGAGTTAAAGATGCTTGTGTTATAAATGTAAGTGGTGGAACTTTTTTCATTTGTATAGCAGTTGTAATTTTATTTACAGTCTTATTTTTAAGCTTTCTTTTTCTGAGAAAGAACAGATATCCTTGTAAACATGGTTAATATTCGGAACGTGGGCATTAACAAAGCTGAATGCTGCTTCTGTATGCAGTGTCTCACTGCAGTTGTCCAAAAAAAAAAGTTCATGTAGATCTTTTGACCAATATAGATAAAGCTGTAAAACAACTGTATTGGTGTCTAAAAGCCTTAGAAAATCGAGTTTTTATTCTGAAATGTCATGTGCATTTGCCCTTGTACCTATTCATTCTTTGTCCATGCAACTGAGGATTGTGTTTGTGTGCAAGACTTTCTTGTACCAATTTCAGAGAGAAGCTTTCTAGTGAAGACCTAGAAATGAGCACTGTGTTCTAGTTGCGAAAGTTATGTCTAGCACAGTTTACAAGTTAAATATGTCAGGATTTTCCCAGATGGCTGGAAGATAACAAACACAGCTGTGGCAGGGAAAGAATTATATTGACAACAATTTGAAATGTGTCAGTCATCCTGGGAGTTCCATGGTGAACTAGTACAGTTAGAGATAAGTGATACAGTTTTATCTCTCCTGGGGTGAGGGACCACACTCCTCAGTGAGGAGAGAGCACTCTGCTATGACTCTGCTCTGCCGCATGACTTACTGCTTGTATGCAGTGCAGTCAATT